>NC_047537.1:3940367-4285734 GCF_012275295.1 Melopsittacus undulatus | reverse complement strand
CCAAACGTTCCTGTATCAGCGTATCGTGTGGCCAGTCAAAGGTCGTATGGTACACCTCTGGAAGTTAGACACTGATTAGGGACTAAGAGGGTTATTTAATGGGCCTTGTTCAGCTCCAAAAGGTTTCCTAATAAACAACATCATGGTCTTTAAGCTTTAGACTTTGAGGCAAGCAATAACCTATGCATTTCCCTTCCTACTTGCACTGAAAGCTATTACTCTGCACATGCACAGACAGGAAGTAGCCAGGTTGGGGATACCTCTCCAAATTCTTAGACTTAAGCAAGTCCTTTGATAAGCAAATCTCCCTTACAACAAATAAAAGCCATTTCTTTAGTTAAGAACATCCCTCCTCATTCCACTCAAAGCATTCAGTATGATTTTTTATCGATCACTGAAGGATTTTATGTAACAGATGACTGGTACACAACAAGCAATACAGAGGTAAGTCTATTTCACAGTCATTTAAAGGCATAGCTGCACCTCAGGAAAAAAAAATCCCAGACTCTAGCAAAGATGCACAGCAAAATGTAAGCTCATATAGGCAGATATAACCTTCAGATATTCTGTGCTATAGCCATAGTCTACTGTTTGCAGTCTCAATACTGAGCTTTGCGTTTTCCACATTTTATTGGCACAGAAAATAATGCATCAACAAATACTTTTTCCAAACAGTTGAATTTATAATTATAAATTCCTACTAGTCCTTAAAGGGATACCATTTAAGTTTGAATCCTATTGGTTTTAGAATGGTTCTGAGATCAAGCAACACTCCAGTTTCTAGGGGAGATCAGGAGCAAACACATACTGCACCTTCTGTGTTAGGATCAATCCTTTTCCCACTGTTCCTCTCAATCAGCACAGTGTCTGGAGCATAAAGCGCAACTAGGCACAAAAAAAACAAAACAAAACAAAATGAAGGAAAGAAGTGTTGCTCTTGTTAGTTAATTGCTTTATTTCCTGTAACTGTTTAGAAGTGTCCTAATGCTAAAAATGGACGAATGCATTTCAAGCACATTTGCCTCAATCTCCTTTTCCAGTATTCTACCTGCAAATACTGAGTTTCAATCAGAATTTTGCTCCACCTCCTAAACAGTATAGTAGGACAAAACACCCATCAACGTATGTATCCAGTCCAATAACCATGAGTACACAGGCTGCCCCCATCATCCACTCCAGTTAACAAGGCTCTCTCTCACTTACATTGTATCTGGAGCCCAGGATGGAAGTACTCACAGGTCACTCAAGACTGAATCTCTTTTATGTCACAAACAATTACTTTTTACCCAGGTACTTTGGTTGGAGACCAGTGAAACTTATTTCCTGATAACCTCACAGAAAAGTGTTCAAACTTGATTAGAAAGCATCAAAAGATGAAGAATCTGTCAGGTTCCTAGGTCACTTTTGGCTCATCATCCTCACAGCTAAACACTGTAATTTAATTACTATTTTCAGTGCATATGATTACAGATTTCAAAAAAGTTCTTCTTATTACTTTCTCCTCCGTATCAAATAGCTCTTTCAGACACTTTTCCTCCCTATTAAGGTACTCACATACCAAAAATCTCTTCTCAGCCTTCTTTTTCATTAGCTAGACAGACTGAGCTTTAAGATTCTCATTCAGGTCTTGGTGGCACAGACATAATTGTGAGCAAAACTTCACTTCAGATGTTATTAGGTATATTAAAAATGCATGCAAGTACTAGACATTAAACAGTTTTGCCTAATTCTATTGCAGTGATTTCTGAATTCTTCATTAACAGTCAAATCTCGTGCAAATCAAATCCAAAGTGACAATTCATCAAGTTCACTAACATTCTTTTCACTATCCACTGGCAAGCTCTACGTTTAGCATTTACACTGTATTCCACACAATCATAATAATTCTTTACATTCTAAGAAGGTCCTCTAACCATACTAATTTGGGACAACTGGATTCTTCTAGATGGCAAGGGCAGCTGTCAAGGTCTTGGATATCAGCACTTTGCCAGTAAACAGATTCCTCTCAAATGAAATAAGAAAGAATCCACCCATACTCCGAAAGGTCAAGCTTAAAATTGTGACATTTTCACTTCACTTGGTGGAGTAAAGTTTGCATTCTTTAATTCAACAGAAGGATGACTTTTTATTTAGGACACAAGGAATTATTTTGGTCTGAGGATAAAGGTTGATTTCTAGAGATGGAAGGCAGAGACAACCGAGACCCAACCCCAGAACAGAAGCACAGCTACATATACCTGCTCAGACACACTTGCTGGGATTGTTCTGAATATACAGAACTCTAATGTGCAAGAAGAAAAGGGTTCATGTGTGAAAGACAGGGTTTAAAGTCTCACAGGTTACCTCAAGTTCTTAAATGAACCTAAGCCATATTGAAGTGTTTTTCTGTGTGGTGACTCTGGTGTCTTCAGGATCAGTATCAAATTTATTGAGGATTTTTGGGGAGAAACACTTCTAATCTTTCCTACTTGGACGCAATCACACATAAACCTTGTACTGCTTACCGACATGCCTAGGAATGATGCCAGATGACTGCAGTATCCATGCCTGTTCCTGATTTTCAGGGAAGCCTTCCAAAATCCATCCCTATTGAACAAAAACATGAAACAGTTATTGATCCTGGAAGAGAAAAACCAAAAAATTAGCACTAAATATCAGTGCTGCCTGCACAAAAACGACCTCATTCTGATCCCCCAACAGTACAGTGTTTGTTATAGATGTTTGTGAGAGAAGAAAACAAATGTGGAACACTGCTATCTTTGTGAAATAGCACACACTAATACACACACAGTGCCACAAAGCAATGGGAACTTATGTACTGCAGCAACGACTGGGGTTTTTTTTCTTCATGTTTCAATCTTAAACCCAAAACTTCTACCTTGAATAAAAACAACCCAAAACAATTTCTACAGTTTTGAAATATTCAAAAGTATACTAGCCCACACTGTGTATAAAAAAAGAGGCTAAACAAATCTAAAGGCAGATTTAATGCCAAGAACACTGAGGAAAATATGCATGCTTTCATTATTTTCTTAAATTATACAGGAAAACTCACAGTAATGGAACCAGCGTTCCCAAAGCTAATGAAGCAACAGAGCAAAAGTAAGAGAAAAGTAAAAAGAGCCTTTTGCTCCCTAAAGTCCTTGTTATAGCCAGCTAAGTGTTGGATTGAGCATCTTTAAAAAAACATTTACAGATCTGTGAAATACCATAGGAGAGCTGCAGCCTCGGTTTGTGTGAGGCAGTTTCTGAAATCTAATCCACTTCCCAGTCTCAAGTTTGAATCTCCTGAACTTTCTCTGATTTATCTGTTAGTTGCTCAACCACACGTGTCCTTAGCACTATTTCCTATACTTCAGAATAACTCTGTGATACCACTATAAATCTGGAAACCATATTTGCACTGAATTAAAGAAGACATTTTAACATTGCATTAGCATTCTCATCACCCATATAAATCTGAAGATCTGTCAGTTTGTGGTCCAAAGGTTTTAGAAGTATTTCAGGGAAACGTATCTCCATGACTTCTGTAGGAGGAAATGGGACATTCCAATTATACAAGAAAATAGACTAGTGAAAATTCCTTAATTAGCCTGGTTTCAGGAACATGTCATCCTGCTGAGAGCTGAAGGAAATAAGAGACTCAAGGAACTGAAAAAGCCTTTTTTGCCACTCCCAGTGTTTGCTCTGTCGAATTAGAATGAACCATTGTCTAAGGTCACCCAGGTGCTGAGAAATCAATTTATCCCTTGGGACTTGGAAAAGGCAAAGCTGCACAATATTTTTAGTGATATGCTAGGAACTTCAGCACTAGCTCTGAATATATTGTGCCTCTGGAATGCACATATAGGCCAAGATCCTCTTCTAGGAAGGGATGGCATCAGAGGTCTGAAGCCAAACAATCTCCGTCAATTTACACAGGCTACAAATCTGGTTTATTTGTTCCACTCCAAGTGCAACAATTGTGGAAACTAAAACAAAACAAATGGGAAACAACCCCAACACAAAACCATGGCTTTTGGTGTCACTACAGCTTATTGCTCAAAACCACAACATGAGCAACAGGCAGCAAAACGCAATATTGTATTTTTAACAAACTTCAAGAGGTTTACATACAAATTTCAAAGGTCCTTAAAATGGGCAATAAGCAATTTTATAGCTAAAAGTTTTTGCAATGTAAGAAAATATAGCTCAATAAATAGCTTCTTCCAACAAATAGGTTTTAAGGCATTAAACAAGTGCAAAATAAACACACGCTACAAAAATAGTTAACATTTTGGATCTGATTTCCAAAGGTCTCCAAGTTGTGGAGTATCAGTCAGTCCCTAATTAGAATACATTATCCATCTACTTGACACTTCAGTGAAATGTCTATTCCACCACAGAGCTGCAGCTTTGTTCAGAACAGGTTTATTGATATTCTGCTGCATTCCCTCTCCATACCCCCAGTGGCTTGGTTCTGTTTTATCACACATCAAAAAGGCCGTATGCTCAGGGCACCCCATGCACGGCTCAGAGCTGGAGGTCTGAACAGCTGCAAGTGGTATGGGATCACAGGAGGGACAAGCTCCAAGCAGATGTCACAGATAAAAAAAAATGGGGAAAAAAAGAAAGAGGAGTAAAAAGGGATTGTGGCTTGGGAACGAAGCGAGAGGAAGCAAGACACAGCAGAGCAAGACCTGACTTAAAAATATGCCTATCATGCTTTATGCAAACACTGGTCTTTTTTGCCCTCCTGACTATCATGAAAGTGTAATTAGTAACTTCACATGGTAAATTTGTTTTTTTAAGAAGCCATGTATTTTTTGTTCTTGATAGCAGTAACCTTACATCCATGCATGGATCTCACCTTATCACATCAATGGTGGAACAAAGGCTAAAAGTGGGCAATTCCATGGTGCCTTTACTCTGTGGTCACTGTTCCTCTGTTTCAGCTGGAAGCCTCGATGCTTCCCCAGAAGAAGACTGCTGTAAATACAGCATTCTGCTGTTGCCTTAATGCCAGGTGAAGTGCTCCTTGGAGACTCATGCCATGCTGAAAATCCGCAACAAGGAAGTACTTTCAAAGCCATCACTTTTCTCTCTGGACTTAAGGAACCTGGAAATGCTCAAGGTCATTCCCAAATGTAAATCTCAGTCCTTTGCTGGCACTACTCTCAGCTATAACACCAAGCCTACATACTTTCACACTTTCCACCCCAATAATAATGACTTGGGTATTTGACATCTCTCTGGTTATTTAACCTGTACATCCTCAGTAATTATTTTTTTAATTACAAAATACAGAATTGACACTGCTTTAGGACAATGAAAAGGAATAGCACAGAGAACTAATGCTGAATTATGTGGTACATGTGAAAGAAATCTCAGCCATAGGCACAGACATCAAAGGTCATGAACATGCTGCCTTTAGGAAAACAAGGCAGCTTCTCCACATCATCACTCAGTATTTTTGAAAAGGTATCATGTGTTTTTCAGTCCCACCTGTGAAAAGGGAGAGAAAATAATGCCAAAAAATAGAATCAGTAATACCTTTGCCAGTATGGTACTAAAATTCCTGAGATTTTCAGAAAGCAGCAGACTGAGCAGTAGGAATAGTCAACCCTGCACTCCATCAGCATGAGTAATATGGAAAACTTTTATAATTTGCCATTAGAAAGAAACCTTTTATTCCCCACATTATTTCTGTAGGTTGAATCAGCTGCAAAGCTTTTTTAAAAAGCCACATTCTTCCTGGGGAAAAAAAAACCTATGGTGAGTAGGCACATCCTCTCCCCAGATAAATCACTATTCTCACGTGGATTTTCAGAGACAACATGATGATCTTCATCTGCTAAGGTAAACCCAAAAAGAACTAATAACCACTGATGTATTTGCCTCCCCTTTCAAGGATAGTCACTACCATTTGGAAGTGTTTCATAGCAATCAAAAGGAATTCTGCCACTCATGAATCACTGGCCTAAGTTTAGCTTCTAAATAGTCCTAAGCCATCAGTAAGGTTTTTCAGCTGGCTCTCTCACAAATTCATTATATAGCAGCCTCTTCACCAGCCTTCTCCAGTTCTATATATTCCCTCCACAGCACCAGCAGTCAGAGGTGCCATAGACAACATGTACTAACCCTGTAAGATGAAAAGTCTTCGTATAACCTGCACAAGCCCCAGGTTCTAACATAACACCTGCAATAAGTTTTCTGCCTATGCTGGAAGACCTACCCATCTGATACCTTGCAGTCCTAACAACATTTGTGTTAGAAGAACACATAACACAGAGCCTCAGCAGAGCTGTTGATCAATAAAAATGTTCTCCTTAGAGAATGCTTGTGACATCTATAAACCTGTGAGTGTCAAAACAATGGCACAAAAATCCTGTGTTCCTACTGTCGGTGGGATGAAAGCTGTACAATTAATGCCAAGCCAATGACACCACAAGGAGAAATAAAACAAAGAGCTGTGGTACTATGGTCCAACACACTGCTCCTCATCTATTAACATTTTCAGTAAAAAAATGCTGACTCATGTTTTGAAAGGAATAGCATAAATCTGTTCAACCATGTACAAAAATCCACAGTATTAATTCTATTTCCAATCACACAAGGAAAATACTGCAATTAAAATGCATAGATCCCTTTCCAAATAGAAGACATGTAATGTGGCCATAAATTACTATCTAGTAATTAAAAGATTTTTAATAACCATCACAACTTTGTGAAGTCAATTATTTGCTTTTTTTCCTAAAATCAGATGAATCTTTACCTAGATCACCAACACCCTCTCCATTTTTGATTAATTTCAGGGAAGCTATATAAAGGTGTTTTTTCCCCCCTAGCTCTGCAAGACATCCAGTGTTGCAGGTGCTAACAACAGGAACATAAAATGCAGGCAGGGCACCATACAGCTGTTGGCATTTTAACCATCTTGTCACCTTACTCAGAGTTTACATGACCTAATACTTAAAATAACAGTCACTAAGAGATCCTTCCCTCGCTATTAAAAGGAGAACTAGAATCATGTCAACAATTATAGAAAGCCTGGGGCAAAAATAGCATAGGGTGCATGCAACCTTTGGAGAGCAATGGATTTTCCTTATACAGTGATGGTTGATAAAACTCACTGGTTGGTAAAACTCACCTTTTCACAACAAACACTGGAAAAATCAGCTGTTGAAAACAAATGTACCTTTTTTTTATCAGACAAATACTAGTAGCACAACCAGAGAAGCTGTTAGTGTTAAGCTGAAAAGGACTATGTTTGGGGTCTGAAACCAGCCTGAGACCAGCAGTCAGCAGCCAGAAGAACAGCTTCTCTCTTGAGTTTATCATCTTTCTAATTCACTTCCACTTCTACAGGTTTAAAGATATTTTAAACATACTCACTAGAGAAGTTTCACTTGAGACAGATGTTCCACATCTTGCCACAAAGACAAGGTAGTAAATCATACAGTCACCTGACTTGCCGTATATCCATGATATATCCTTGCACTGCTTACATAAAAAATGTTGACATTCAGAGCCTTTTTTTGCTGCTCATTTGCTCATATATCCAGAACTGACAATTTTGGTTTCTCAAGTGTTCCTCAGCTACACTCTTTAATTCAAAATGCCACAAAAATTAACAAGATGATACCACACATGTGTGTTTTTAAACAGGTTCTCCTGCCAATTAAAAAGCCCAGGAAATCCATTTGGAAAAGAAAGGGCAAGGGGTGCATCATACCCTTACACATAATAAACTAGAAAATTCTTCAACAGTGTTCCCAGGCCTCAATCACCCCAGTGTACAGAGGGAATGCAAGGAGAAACAACAGCTAGGCTTAGGAAGAAAGTAAGAGCTTGAACTAACAGTAGTGTCCATTTTGCCTAAAAACATGTCTTACCTGCATGGCAAAGTAGATTTTATTAACTGATAGAAAGTGGAAAGAAGGCAGGAGGGGGGATCAGAAAAATCCACACTTTGCAGTTTAGAGCTGCCAGTACATTTTAAAACACTAACATGTTGGCAATTCCCCACACAAGGAAATACTAGTGCAGTTTAAAAGTCCTGTAGTGTCATTTGTAAACAGGTACAGGAGCCAACAATGCATCCCAATGTTCTACTACAGTAAGCCTCTTGTTAAAGCTCGATTTAGCTACAAGTGCAATGTAATGTTCAAAAATCACCCACATAAAAATTATGATAACAGAATAGGTTGAAGTTTAGCTATTGCTAGTTCCAAGCTACTGCTTCAAGACCAGCTTACTGCCTATTTTGCTACAGCTATGTACTCACAACAGAAACATGACACAGACAGATGTCCTCTAGCAAACCCCTCAGGCAGGAACATTTGAAGAGATTGTGTCTCAAGCTATTCATTACTATCCTGATCAAGTTTTCCTTTCCACAGCTGATACATGTAATTGATGATCTGATCTACATTACACAAGGCAGGTCCATTGAAAGCCACTTCTTTGGCAATCATTCACATTATCCAAGTTCTAAAAGCTGAAACCTTCAATCAGGGACAGAATACTTTTTCAGTTGTTCTTGCTAGCTTTGTTGATATTTCTCTGCACCTATAGACACCTCTGCATTAAGGAATTACCATCTTAAAAACTACAAGGCAGTAGCCCAGCCCCCATGATGACTTTGTTCTACATGGATGGAAGGATCTGGTCTGCAGACTGCACCAAAAGTCAGAGAGAGAGAGAAAGAAGACATAAGGTTTTCAGTGCCTAATGCCAAGAAGCTTTAGGAAGCAATTTTTATACCTGAATGAAATGTTGATTACCAGCCCTGGTAATTCAACAAACAAGGTAGATGATGATGATGTTGAGAAGCAACAGATTTGAATAAGGCTATGAGCCTTGCAATATCTCTGTGAGGCCAGGAATTTCTAGTTGTCTCCTGACCCAAAGCATGAGAATAACAGTGATTGCTCTGAAAACACATACTATTTATCTGAAAAAAGCTGTTTAGCCCTTCATGAACATAACACCTACTTTGGACCAGACTTTTCCCTCTCAAGATATGCATCAAATAATGGAGAGTTCAGGTTGTGGCACTGTTTAGAAACAGGGTTTTATCCATTAGATTAGTATATCTCTTACAAATAATCCTTTATAATGGGTTGAGTATGAACTCAATAAACCATCACAATATCTGAGATTTTAAAGGAATCACATAAAAAGATTTTGCTTTCATTGATTCCAGACCAACATATAATCTACTTAAGTTCTGTTATGATGTAATGTTTAAAGTCTCTACTTACATTAAGGCTAAGTACACAGAGAAAAAAAAGAAAAGCCACACATCTGTGAATACAGCTAAACCTATTCAGTTGCCTATTTGTGTAAACTAACAGTGAACATAATTATTGTTACCCAGAATATATTTAAATGCAGTTTTCCCAACACAGGAACTAAAAGAAAATAATAAAAAAATAAACTGACAATGAGAAATAAAGAAAGTTGAAATTAATAATATTAAACTCTTCCCTTTCCCCTTTCCTCAATAAGAGTTAAAAATCTTAACATATTGATTTTTATATATTTCCTGTTTATCTGTTTTGTCCACTCTATCTCTGCCAGTTGCCCCAGGCAATCAACAAAGCTATGCTTGTTCAGCCTTTGATCATCTCTGTGCTGGAAGATTAGCATATGCATACTCTCATCCTCCCCTTTATCCTGTTAATAAAGCTCCAAACTCCCTCTGCTGATGTTCAAGAAAGCAATCGGCTCCAGAGCCCCCAATGATTTGCCCCCATTCCCTTCTCTGCTCAGGACTCAGAATGCTAACTACTATGCACGAGTTGTGTAAGTGCTTATCCACCGGCCCTCTGAGGAGCAATTCTTACTTGTTTGATGCAGTCCACGTTTGACAGACGTTCCTGGATCAGATTGGCCCAAAGCGCATTGGGAATTTTCTAAAGAAAGAACAAAAAAAGGCTGAATATTCACAATTGAGTTCAAAAGGAATTTTACCATGCAGGCACAGCCCGGTTAAAGGTGAAGTGAGATGTCTTAAAAATAAATAAATAAATCTCTGCAAGTCCCAAGCCATTAACATAATATATCAGAGAGTTAATAAGGGCACAAAAATCAGTGCTAAAGGTAAGCTGAACACAAAGCCTACATCCATGTTTTTTGCACAGTAACATGGAAGCAGTGCCAAGTTTTGCACACTAACACACACACTGGACAACAAACCTGCAAAGGGATCCATAAGATCAGCACAACCACAAGCAGTCTTTTCTACAGCAAGTATCTGACCCAGTACTGCTCCATGTGCCAGTGGACTCATCATTAATGATCTTAACAGTTATAATGTGAGACAAGCAGCAACTCAAACACAGAGCAAAGAACAAAGTCTGACTTTCAGGAGCTTTGTTTCATAATTTCAGTCAACTGTGTCTCTTGCATCATCCAGAAAGCTTATTTAAAATACATTTTATGGTTCAAGTTAATTTTAATATTAAAGTTAGCTTATTTTTAAACTCAGAACTGTGAAACACAATTGAAACTGCATGTGCCAGTCTTTTCAGGAGCGCTGTTTCCTTCGGTCACTGTTACTTTGTCCACTTAGTGATGGCTTGTAAGACAACATTTGCTATCTGACAGAAGAACAAATTTCTACAGATTTAGCATCCTTCCAATATTCCTTGTTATTGTATTAGATTTCCTGAAGAGAAATTAACAATCCTTTCTTTCCTTCTTGTAAGAATTTTCTGGGCTATCTTGTTAATTTAGGCCTTCATTCTATGCTGAACATGGTTAAACAAATTCTACATCAGCCGGTTTAAGCTGATAAAGTCTAAACTTTTAGTCAAGCCAGCCATTAAGCATGTGACTAATGCCTTGTGTCAGTCTCATTCATTTTGTCATAACTGGTAAAATGAAAACTCAGAGAATATCCTGCAGGTCAGACTCTCTACTTCCCAACTCAAAAAAAATATCTTTCCCCTAATGATGTGATCTAAAAGACTAAAAAAAGACTATTTCTACAGGCATATGTTATACAAAATGACATAGATTGATATAATGAAAATGTGACTATGTATAAAGATTTCATAACAATCTTTTTCATTAGATCATGAAACAATTTCACCAGGAGTGGAGGAAACACTATTGCACAAGTCACTTTTATAGTAGAATGGACCAAGCACTCCAGAATACACAAAAGCAACCAGTTCTCATCTGGCTGTGGAACAAGGTGGCCCAGTCAGGCAGTGGGTTTTGTTCTGTTTCTCTGCTGTCCCCAGTTCTCAGTGCCTTTCCTAATATCAGCCATTCATAAGGCAGCATTCAAGCTGGTAAAAGAGAATAACAGAAAGAAATTGCCATGTCTCTTGAAAGTCAGCAGGTCCCACAGGGTGGTGTGTCAAAGCCTCCTGCAGCCTCGTGCTGCTGAAGCCTGGGTCTGAGGCTTTGAGTCTGTCACCTTCCAAAGGTGCATCATGCTGCTATCAGAAACAGCCAGTGTCTTGCTTACTTCTTTGATGTGTCACGTCAAGACAGGCTAGTGACTGCTGGGGGTCCACTCTGCTAAGCCTTGCCAAACCCATTTAAACCAAAATTACACTAACTTCTTTCAGTGCAATGGTATTCTCAGCCCTTGCCTTTGAGCAGGGTTTATTGCACAAAAACAATCAAGGACACACATGCTGTATTTCACTGGTTTAGTTCCTTCTGCTCTCTGTGGCTCAATTCCAGTCTCATTTCCTGGTCAGTTTTCCTCCTACTGAGCAGTGGCCTATGAAATCATTTTCAATAGGTTGCTTGCAGAATGTCTAATTATTCAACTAGAAATCATTAAATCTGATACATAGCAGAGAGCATATTTACAGTTTCTCTCTCATAAATACAATAAATATACCATAAGCCTGGTAGATGAGGCTGCACCTCCCAGGCATCTGCAATAATGGACAAGGAAACACATATATTTTGGTTACTGCAGAACCAAAACCTACCTAAGGCACTCTGAGCTTATCCAACATTCAGTTTAGCTACTGAATAAGACCTGCTGTTACAGTACTTTTCTTATGTTCAGACTTTCCTATATACACTGGTTTAATCACTGTTTCTATACTGCTGTAAAGCTGTGCTCATTCATGATTCATTTTAAATATTCCATGTTATTTCAGGGACATCATCCTTCAGTTTACATGCCTATCTAATCTATGCACAGCTATATTTTAATGATGTTTTCATTAAACTGCTACACTATTTTTTTTGCAGGCAGCACTTTCTCTGGATATTTTTTATTGGAAGTTTTGGATAAATTTGTTCTGAAAACAGCAACAGATAAGAACTTCTGACTTCTCCAGGCTTGCAGCTTCCAGATGAGAAGAGCTCAAGTATGAAGAAATTTGATTCAGTTTGGTTACATTGAGCTTGTTCAGATAATACATATGAAAGGCCAGTCCTTTTTATGTATACACAAGAATGGAACCATTCCTACTTGTTCTTTCATAGTGGCCTGGAATAGATTAGAATGCTGACCATGATAAGGACACCTCAGGTTTCTCTATCTTCTACTATATTTCTTCTTCAAAAGCACAAGGATATGACGCGACTCTAGAGCAGTTTTAAGCCATTAAGTCGTATGCAAACACCTTAACTGCAATTTAGTACAGTGTTAAGAGTATACCCATCCCACCAGCTCACAATTACCACAGCTGGTTCAACTTCTTATTTTATCCAGTTAACAGGAAACGTGAAATATGCAATAGCTCATCATTAGACTTCACTATACGAAAAACCTGAAGATGCTTCCTATTAACATTATAAAACTAGAGATGAGGGAATAATTTGCAATGATTTTTCCAAAACTGTAGCCTCTTTTCCTGTTCGTGGAATATTTATTGCTAGCTTGTGGTTCTGCAAATTTATTGAATATTCAAAAATATCTGACTTGATTTTTACATGCAGAATGATAATTTTGCTTTGAACAGTCACTATTTAAAGTTCAGTACCTAAGCCCTGCTCATTAGTGAATGGCCAGGTGTGTGTCAGTGAATGATTGCATGTCCAACTTGAAAAGCGGAGCTTCGAAGAATCATCACGTATTTTAAATACACATTGAATTCCATGAATTCTTGTGCCAGGAAAACTCAAATGCTTTAATGTTCACTGGGAGCAAATACAAAGAGATGAAAGCTTGGCGAAAGGGAAGTAAAATATCTGAACAAACATTTGTGGACCTTTTTGCAACATTTGCTCAGATCTAGAAACATTGGCCCACTGACCTAAAAATGAACGACCTTTGGCACTGGGGTTAATTTAGCCACAGTAACTTTATCTGCATGAAATATTCCTCTAACAACATTAAATTGTGTTATATGACCTTCACACCAGACTATCAAAACAACAATCAATTCCTGCTTTGTCTCTTTCCATTTATTAAATTGCTTTGGCCACAGCTATACCTTTTTAATGACCAGGTTGTATCAAAGATAGTATAAACAGCTATTGTTCTGTTCCTGAACAGACATTCAAACCCTATTAGTGCTAATGGATGTTGTGTGTGCTACAGGAGTCAAGTTTATCACTTGCTTCAGCAAAACCACGGGTCAGTTACAGCACCAGTAGATTTAGCCAGAAGACAGGAATCAGTAAGGGAAATCACAGCACATAGCTATATTTTTATAGCTATATTTTTTTCAGCTATACTGTCATCTCATAGAGATGATTTAGCTACATTTTAAGTCATTGTAAATCTTGCATTGATTTAGAGGAAGCAAGAAGCTCCCCCCTAGTTTTAGAGTTACATTTGAAGAATCAAACTCATAAAAAAACAAGAGAAATGACAGAGCAAAACCGTTTTTCTAGGCTCTAACATCTCAAAACCAAAGGCAAACTGCACAGTACTAAACCACCACTAGCTTTTGCTCTTTGGGTACTCCTTACTACCTGATTAGCCTTGACATTTTTGACTTTCATCTTCCACGCTATCCATCTCTTCGAATCAAATAAGCCCAAAAGGACACCCTTGAAAGTGCATCTGTATAGTCTGAAATATGTTAATAATTACAGTAATTAAACCAAAGGGAATTTTTGTTTTAAATTCTTCCCCTCCAAGTTGAAATTTATGAACCCAGCAAAACAATCTTTAATAATTAGAAGGAAGATTTCAAAGTACATATTCTTGATAAGAATTATTTTATATCATCCCAGCCAAAATCAAACCTTTTTGCCAGTAAGGTCAGTGAGTTCAATGTGCTCTTTCCTCTCAGATCTTTATTTCTCAAGTTAACTCCAAACTTCATTCACTAATTCAGTATAATAAACTCTACCCTATTTTCAGTCTTATTTTCTAAGGAAAAAAAAAGTTAATCTGTGTGTTACAACATCCACCATCTCAGCAAATTATGAATCTGTTGGTTTATTCCAGTCCAATTTAGCAGGGGTATAGAATTGTCATGGATATGAAATTACTTCAGTTTTTATGCAAATAAGTGATGAGGGAAAAAAAAGATAAACTCAAGCTAGTGAATTTGCTAGAGAGTCACAGAAAACTGGACTTCTTCCATTCTGTTACTCACAGGATACCTTGACATATGGAGAAAGGAACCAACTAAAAAGATCAGGAACAAGCAGCAGAGATGCTTCTCTGGCTTCAGGATATTCTTTCAACATATTTTTCTGATCTACTTGTCACTATCCTTTAATAACAAGACAGTTACATTGCTGACCAAATAATCTTGGGAGTCTTGACATCTGGAAAATGTTCACTGGACTAGCTCTTTTGAACATTTGTTAGGAGGCTCTCAATGAAGCAGGAATAGATTTAAAAACCTGTCTGGAGCAAAGCAGATATTTGGAATTGGGTAGAGTGCATCACCTCTAGAACTGAACTATCTTCTGAATATAAGGTTAATGCTTTCAAGAACTCCATGACTTTACACTGCCTTCCTCTCCTGCCCCTATCCTATGCCTTGACATGTTTTATCTTTGTTCATACCTTCTTATCTAGCAGAGGAGACCCTTCTTCTCTGAAAGGCCCTGTATCCACATATCCATATATACAAACCAATGTACAAACCACCATAGATATAATAATATTTACTCTGATATGCTCAACTCACAGCAGTTGAAATCATGGGAATGCCATATAATTCTTCTTCTATGACATGAGAACTACCACTCTTCTATCCACTTACATACCTCTTTCCTTTCTTTATATGCCCTTGCTTCCTCTGTCAGTGCTAATGCTTCTTTGAATAACAAAGTCTCCTGAGAGATACGTATGGCATCCAAACGTTTACAAAGCCACAGTGCCTGAGGGAAGAAGAAACAAAAAAATACAGGTTGAAATATTTGGAAAGAAAGCGAAGGGTTTTTTTTTAAGGCTACAGAAAGAGTGTGTTTTCCAGCCTTCTATTTAAGTAATACAGACTGTGTGTGTAAAATTTAAACAGTTTCTTATAAAGTTGTTCAAGAATGTACAGCTTTGAGTAAAGTCTTTTTCATCTACTGTACTACAGCAGAGATTTTAAAGAAGAAAGCTTCCTTCCTGGCAAGCACACCCCATCATCATCTGTAGTTTCTGTGGTCAGCTTTCTCTGTGGTTCAAACACAACTTTGATGTTTTCAATTAAGTGGTACCAGTGGGCATGCCAGACAATAAGCCATGTAAATGGAGCAACCCACAATATAGGAATACCAAAAACCTGTAACTATGGTTCTCTCCCAGGCTAGTCAGTCCTGCTAAAAAGCTGGAAAAACAAGGCAGGTGAAGTTCTGTTGCAGTGCAGCAGTATCACTACCACTAGTGATAGTGAATTCTCACAGAGCTCACTTGAATATTTCCATATAATGTGTACTGTAATGTAGAGGTGTACCCTTTAAGAATTCCACCCTCCAATTTGCTTTGTGTTCTCCATCACTTACATTAGTCTGAAAATTATTTTATCACATTAGAATTTTCACAAGTGCTCAGCTCAGGAGAAAGCAAAAAAGTGAACAATATTACCTGACTGAAGATAGGACACTTACAACTGTTGTTTTCCCAGAAGCAGGTGGACCAAGTACACAAATTCTTGGAACTATCAAACAAGAACAGATGAATGTTAAGATGCAGAACAGCAAAAATACCAACCCATTTCCCACTGTGGCATTGCAGAACATAAATGTAGTCACAACAAGACAATTATATCAGCTGAAAACCTGCCTGAACAGAGACTTCACGATCAGGCTCCACTTGAGGGGAAAAAGTCAAAAAGTCAGTTAATGCTGGGTCCTCTTTTAATCTTCATGGTCAGATTAATACTCTGATTAAACATTCAACTTTGTGATATACGCATATAAATTTAAACACATGGATAGGTCAACGGGTAAACCAGAGCATGATACAAACATGTTCTTATCCAAGTTTAACTTTTGTTCTGAACACATTGATTTGAACCCAACACATTTTGTGATTAAAAAGTAGTTTAACTTGCACATGCAGGACAGGACTATCTCAAGGTGACTATTATCATAATCATAAAATGGTTGATGTTGAATGGGACTTCTTGAGATTGTTTCTTATTTCTCTTACACAGTATGGTGGTAAAAATACTTTATTTCAGCAGAGCTTTTGGCTCTCACCCAAAAATGTAATTTCACTTTTTAGTTTCATCTAAATAGGTTGTGTCAGGGTTCAGAGAAGATTTAGATATTGCAAAATTAAGCATGTTTTCTCTACCCTTTTCGACAGCTCCTTCAATTTTTCTAGTCATCAGTAGAAGTAATATTCTTCATCTCCATATCTTGTGTTTCTCTACTGCATGTCCCTCTCCTTCCCCTGAGGAGGGCAAGGTGGGAAAAATGCATCCCAGTTCTGAGGAATCCTTCATCTAATGCTTACAGACAATACAGTAGGCATTACCACATTACCATTGTAAGCTTCATTCGGAATGAATTACAGGCAAGACAAACATGGGCAAATGGAGTAACCCTTAGGAAAGTATTTGGGACTTTTTCCACGAACACACGTTAAGCCGCAATCCCTTGAGCTGTCATGTTATGTTAATATCTTTGATGTTTTTTCTCCTATACCTGGGGAGAAATAAAAGCTAAACCAAACCAGACAATACACAGAAGGGACCAATGAATACTTCTGGGAGTAACATAGGTCAAAACAGGGGCGGGATCTGCTCACCCAAACCCCTCTTCAGCTCTTGATAACCAAAGGAGATCACAGTGCCTGATGGCAGCAGACAGGGAAGGATGTGAAATGTATTTTTATGAGGCCGTGCATGCACTTAACAGTTATTGGGCAGGTGCAATTTTTAAACAGACATGAAACCCAAATTATAGATTCATCTTTACAAAGTTATCTGACTTGGAAGGTTTAAGAAAAACTCCCCCCTTATTGGTTCTTGCAAGTGCAACAGAACTAGTACACAATGTAGAAAAATACTTTAAAAGGATACATCAGCTGTTTTTATCACCTAATTTCTTTCAAATGTAATGTGATTAAATCCTAGGGTTTTTTTCTAAATCTAACACCTTGAAACTCCAGCCTGGTACTTAGGAATTATTTATAAACAGCGTCATAAAAGAGTGCTCGGGTGCCAACACTAATCAACTTCTTCAAACCACTTCAAAGAAAATCAAAAAACCTTTCCATCCCCAGATCCTTTTGAGGTTTAACTAGGAGCATGATTTAAAATTCACAAGAAAGCCCTTAGGTATTGAAGCTTTAATACACAGCTTTCTTGGACAAACGTTTGATAAAAAACGAAACATACCATTATATACACCACATCATGCTTTAATATTGCCCAGGGCTACTGTAAATGCTCACTTTGTACTAAATCTGCTTTTCTCTCTGCTTAGTGGCTGGCAGCAGATGGGGCAGTGTAATTCACTGATTTACTCATTTGCACACTTGTAAGACTCCTCTAAAGCATTCTCGCTAAACATATGACACAAGGGCACAACCAGGACACTGCTGGATGTAATGTTTAATCCCCTCCAATCAGCAAATAGTTAGTATTTAATACTGGAGGTCAGAACCACCAGCTAAATGAAGACAGGGAAACCTAGCAAATGCCTTTTGCTTCAGTAACAAATCATATTTCATTCCATATTTACTCTTCCAAGTAAAATAAGTTTTAACATTCACCAATTATTTTAGTAATAAGATTAATCCTGGAATAACACACACAAAAAAAAAGCTGGACTCACTGAGTTCCACTTCAGTCTGAGAGATTCCATGATTAATATTAATGTGGCAAAATTTGCTTAACTTGTAAGAGAAATCCTTTGTCAAACAGGAAAAGCACATAGCACACGATGAACATTCTTGCAGAACTTTCTACATCTCTTCAGAGGTTTGACTGTAAAGGAAGAACTCACAGAAATGCCACTTGGATCCCAAAAGCTTTTTTCATGAGTACAAACCAAGACACAGTGTAGAAAATGAGCATCTTGTATATGAAAGAATTCTCAGGCTTCATCTGGTTCTTTAAGGCTTTTAGAAGGAACACATGAAAGAACAATAGTACAGAGCCTCAAGCACAAACACTTAGCCACACATTTGACCTAGGAGATTTTCAAGACAGTTGTAAGCTATAATCATCATTAGACTTGTTTATATTTTTAAGAGTACTTTAGATGTTATTATTAATTAAAAAGGTTTCCTAACTTCACACCTGGGATAGACTCAGTGCTGCTTTTCCACACATCTCTGTTTGAAATTTTCTCTAGGGCTAAAACTGTCTAGCAAGGCAAGATCATGAAAATTCATCACTTTCCTGATGGCTTTAATAAGGTTTTTTTCTTCTAAATAGTCAGCACCTTCCGCCATGATCAAAAAGTAAAAGCAACACAGATTCCTGTTACATTATTTTTCATATAATTTATTCTTAAAACAACATTCAGGCTTTAATTTTAATTGGAGTTCCTTTCCTTTCTTAATAGCTCTCCTTTTTTTCCAGACCAAAAGCAGACAGCATATTTCTCTTGACAAACAACTGCTGTAGTTCTATCTTTAGCCTTCAAGTACTGAAGTAATGAAATGGAAACCTGCCTAATTCTGTTCAAATAATACTGTGGGGCTTGAGGACAAATGTTAGCTCAATGTGCACAAATTTTACCAGCATTCTATCAAGCCACATGAAATTCTTCCACATTTTTTCCACAGGTCTATAAAGCAGATTGATTACTCATGCTGACTGCATCAGAAAAGGCTGGACACAATTTGCAGGATTTGATTATTTATTTATTTTTTTTTTAGTATATATTTAGCAGCATTTCAATCAACATCCATCTGATCCCCACCACTAAGAGCTCCCAGCACCTCTAGTGAGAACGATTTCATTGATGCTGCAGCAGAACTTTCATAATGGTTTTAAAGAAACATCGAAGCAACATGACACCAGCTACCCCTGACAGCTCATGCAGAACAAAAATTATAGTTCAGTTGTGCATATCCAAATATAATCTGCCTAAGGGTGAACAGTTTGTAAATCAAATAATTTGATTGAGAGAACATGCTTTTATTGTGCAGAATACAGACTTCCTATTCAATTTACCAGGTTTTGTTATACATAGAAGTAGGCATGCTCACTGCTCCTTCAGCTGAGATGTCACTGAGCAATGGAACTCATTAACGGCAGCTAGTAACTAACTAATCAAAACCACAAAGAATCTGCCAGCCCAAGTAGAATAGGAACCCAAATTTACACCTGACAAAAGGAGTAATTAGTGAGCTTAAAGACAACAGGAAATATCAGATGGGGCACAGAACACATTAATAATTGATACACTAGAACTCTTTGTTATTCCCTTAGAGGGTTTCATTGTTGTAACTGTTAAAGTGCATTTTTTATTAGATTACCCACTAAAAAAAGATATTAAAAGCAACTTACCTATAACTATTCCAAAATGCTCACCTCCCCCTCCCCCCCCGACACAGCCTGAAAAGTTTTATCCATCATCTGCCAACTGAAGCACAGCTTTCAAACAGCTGTTTACAAACAAGGAGTTGAACTATTTATGGTGTTTCAATTTTCACTTACCATCATCGTTGTTTTGCTTTAAATGGTTTATCATAAACTGAATGGGATCATCTGGCTGATGAATTATTAGTTCTTCAAGCATGTTCTGAAAATAAATAGGGCAAAGTCAGAGGAAAATTTACCATATCTAGGCAGTCACAATGCATTGCATTTCTACAGCAATATTACAATAGGGGTCTTAAAGAGTTTATAAATGTTTCTTTATTTTCTTAAGATCCCTTTCACGGACAAAATCAAAACTGTGAAACCATGAAGCATAGTGAGATAATTGCAAACTGAAACAAAAATAACCCCATTGCTTTGGCTTATTTATGATACATATGGGCACCAGGCACTGCTTGAGCCTGGTGTCGATAACAGTTGAATCAGCATTGACATAAAAACCATACAAGGAGTTTCAAAACCAGAGTCAACTTAAATCAGTATCTCCGCAGGGCAAGTTAAACCTCCTTCTCAAGCACATTCCCACAAGAGTCTCGCTAGCCTAGAGGACTGCAGAAAAGATACAACCTGCAGAAAACCCAAAGCCAACAGCCAAAGCCTCAAAAGCAGCACATCTCTTTTTCGTAATCATACTAGTTTTCCTCCTACATGAAAAGTAAGGGGGAGGGGGGGGAGACTTAAAGCATTTCCTTGAATGTCTATTTTGGAGCTCATTTTCATATTAAACACTTAAAGTTACACAGGGCCTTGCTTCAGCTCCCACTGACAGCAGTGGGGATGTTCCACTAATTTCAGTGAGGACTGTAGCATCCCAGGCAGAGAAAAAGTAACACTAAGAAACAGAAACTCTGTAGATCTCCTTTACAAGACATTTCAGCACAGCCAAGAATTCTGTAATTAGCACTAAACATCAAACAGCCGCTAATGTTCTGTCTTACATTACCTACTGCAATGCTTATACTGGAATAGAACATCTTTTGCTAAAAATCAGTCATAACATTTTAATATTCACAAGTAAATACCATAAAGTCTTTATATTCCATAAAATGTTTTATTTTAATGACTGTCTTGTATTGAAGTGACCCATCTTCCTTATTGACTTCATCCACTTAATTAGAATAATTAAAACACTCAATTTCATTTATAAACTCTTTCACATGCAAGATCTGATGCTTCAAGGTCTGGGCAGCAGAGAGCACACAGTATAAAATTTGTATTTTTATTGGAAGCTCCTTTAAAATCATCACTTTCCAGCAACAATCATTTAAACCAAGAAATCTGAATCTTGCACCACCATTATCAGCAGCTATCAAAATAAAAGAACTAAGAAAATCTAACCTTACTACAGTTCTAACCTATTCAGACTGAAAATGACTTATCCTTCCACTATTTTGTGCCCATGTCCTACCTGCACTTACATGCATGCTTTGTTTTATTCACTTCTATTAATCCCAGTTTAATTTTACATGAGTTCTGCGAATCTCGGATGGGGGGTTTATGTTTTGGGACTCCTGTTTTAGGTTCCACAATTTGGGTTTTGTAAAAGTTTAATGTTTACAGACTAGGACAATAATTTCCAGCTGTGTTTGTTTGTATCATTACATTGCTACAATACAATTGACGCACAAAAAGAAAACAAGACTCCGAGTAAATCCCACAATTGTTTGATGCAACGCGAGGTCCTGCAGCTGCATTCAATACCTCATGGCATGCAAAACACAGTATTTCTATTAAAAACCCCACAAATATTATTCTAAACTGGTCATAGTAATTAGACTTAGGTTACATGACTAAAAAATAGTAAGAAAAAAGAAATAAAAATAAGCATTTGTGTGTTTTCCACGGAGATATTAATAAAAAGGCCTTAAAACAGAGCTGTGAGCAGCAGCGCACAGGGGAACCTCTCTTACCAAGTTCTCGCCTCACATCCGCAGCACACAAACCTCCCCATGCACGACGAAAGAGCTTTTCCCAGACTTACGAAACAAAACATACCTTTCTCTAAGGCAGGGAAAGCACTCTCGCTATTTAGTGAAATCACAACGATGTTAGAAGTGTACTTCTTTTTATTTTTGACACACATCTCCACAGAAAAGCCGCGTCAGCAGCAGCAATGCGCCGAGAACCACAGTGGGACGGGCGGCGGTGATGGGCAGGCGGCAGCGGGTTACCTCAGCGGCACTGGGGTTACCTCAGCGGCATTGGGGTTACCTCAGCGGCACTGGGGCTACCTCAGCGGCACTGGGGTTACCTCAGCGGCACGGGGGTTACCTCAGCGGCACTGGGGTTACCTCAGCGGCACTGGGGCTACCTCAGCGGCTCTGGGGTTACCTCAGCGGCTCTGGGGGGCAAACCCCTTCCCCTCGGCTTACCCCGCGCTTTGTTACCGCCTCCCCCCTCACGTTTCCTCCACAGGTTACCACTTTCTTCCTCAAAACATGACGTGGACGAGCCCCAGCAATTACTAGGCTAGTATTAATTAACTACTTTAGTTAATAAATTAATTAATTGAGCCCTCCGCCGGTACACCTGCCCCCCCACAGGGGGCCACCGCCTGCGAGTTCCCATCGGAGCCCGGTACCAACAGCTGGGGAAAATGGCCGCGGCGTTGCGCCCCAGATGAGCCTTCTCAGGGCCCCACCGGGCAGCACCGCCGGTGAAGAAGGTGAAGAAGCCGGGTTCCCCGGCCCGGTCCAGGCCGGCGCTGGCGTGTGCCCCTCACCATCCCCAGGTCCTCCAGGCCACCCCTACGCTCCGGAGTGGACGGTGGGAGCCCCCACGGTGCCCCAGTGCAGGCGCGGCCCGTTCACCTGCAGGAGCCGGAACAGCTCCCGCTCCTCCGCGTAGGCGCCCACCGGCGGCGGCCACGGCCCAGCCAGTTCGGCCATGGCCGCCCCTAGCAACCCGCCCTGCCACGCTGCTGCGTTGCTAAGGAGTGCGTCATCACTTCGCGACGCAGAAAAGCCTCCGCCTCCTTGGGGTAACGGCAACAGGGTATAACGTCATTCATCCCCGACGCGCCGCGCCCCCGGTGAGGTGATGCGCGACGTCGGCGCGGTTGCCAAGGAGACAGCGGCGCGTTGCCAGGGAGACAGCGGCGCGTTGCCCCGCGGAAGCCGGTTCTCCGCCACCGCTGCGGACGGGCTCGCCGCGGACCGCGCAGCCGGTAGGGACCCGCAGGGCCCGCTGAGCTGCTGCGGGGCTGGACGGGGCTGCAGGGAGGAAACAGCCCCCTCGGGGGACCCGGGGAGGGCAGGGGCGGTGCGGGCCGGGCCTCTGCAGCCTCCTTCGGCCTCATGTAACACCGCAGAGTTTGAGGAGCTCGGGCTGCAGCTGTGGGGAGTAAGAGAAGCCGCCACCCTGCACCCGGCGTTCTGCAGCAGTGTCTTTGGCACATCACTACGTTAGCTTCAGATAGACACACTGGGGTTTATGGTGTCTGGCTGTCAGGGTCCCCTCTGGGTTCTCTGCCTCTGTTTGCAGCATCATTGGCTTCCCGTTTGGGGCTGTAGGACTGCAGAGCTGTGACACAACACATCTCCTCTTTCATACTTCTTTTTAAAAAAGTTTTCCCCTAGCCTACACAATTCCAACTCAGGTGAAAGATAAAACTACACTTATCAAAATGCATCATGTCTAAAAGGCAGCTTCCTCTCTCTCCTTCTCTCCCCAAATCCAGGAAGGAGAAAACATGAATGAGGTAAAGGACACCTTCAGAAGCATAGAGCAGAACTACAAGCTCTTCCTTCAGCAGCAATTCACGTTTATCGGAGCACTGCAACACACCCGAGAAAACGCTCATGACCTGATCAGACCTGTGGCAAGCATCAGCCAGGTACAAAGGGTGCAGCACAAAGTTCTCTGCCCATGAGAACAGGGACCAGTGCGGTGCTGTCACACAATTGGGTCTAGTTCAGGGATAAATAAATGTTTTTACTAAGGGGAGATGCACAAAAACTCACAGCAACATTTGTGTACACCTCTGCAATCCAGTGGCAAAAGTAGGTGAGAGAAATACCTGTGTCAGATCTTCCCATTTACAGAGAAGTTTTACTGCTGAGCATCACTTTATGATTTAGTTTAACGCTATCATTTCACTGCTGAGGCATGGCCAGAAATCCAAGGTACAAGAAAACAAACCAACACTCCTTCCCCAGCCACACATGGAATGTGCAATCCTTAACTCACAGTAACCAGCATGCATGCCTCTTCCCCCTGGTATTGGTGCTGCTGTAGCTTTCTATAGCCCTTATTAAAAATAATGGCTGTGTTACAGAGGTAGGATGATGGATTGAGGGCTGGAAGTCCCAAGTGGGCTACAGGTTTTCTGGGCTGGTAAGTGAACTGTCTTGGAATTTTTATAACATGGGGTGTTTTAAGTAGTGGAAAGAACTTAGACCACCTGCAGACAGAGGGGGAAGAAAAGTCTAAATCAAATTAGAACTGTGGGATTTGAGACAGCAGAACCCAGGCACAAAACCCAGATGGATGCCAAAGCCAGAGTGAAAGCCAACCTGTTATTAGGATTGGGACACAGGAGTCAGCTGGCTGTCTTTCCTAAGGGCTGACTCTATTATAAGGGTTTTGCTCATAATACTGAAGAGGATCATGATAATCATTCCACTCCATTCTTTCAAAAAAAAAAAATAGGGAATGAGATTTTGTGTAACATTATGCTGTATTTAAAAGTGCCAACATTTCAATGGTTTTAAGCCAGCTTGGACTCTGCTTCTCAGCAGAGGTGGAAGGTTGTTTGTTGTAGGGGAGAAATCTTATAGGCAACAACTTCAGCAATTATACTGATCCGTGGCATTGTGGTACAGTAACATGTTAACTTAGTGGTGGCAAACTGTACTGCCCAGACAGCCCTGAGGGTATAACCCAGGGTGAGGATGGGAAAGGGAAAAGAGCAAATTACCAGGAAGAACAGGGAGCAAGGGCTGAGCACAGATTGGTGATGCATTGGGCAGACACTGAACCACCACCACCACCACCAAAGTTCAGTGTGGCAAAACCAGACATTAATTTTATTCCCCTACCATTCTTCTGAATCAGCCCAAGCTCATCTTTAATTTTGCCTGGGATGGCACAAGAAGCAACAAATGCAGAAATATGTGTGGCCTCAGCATACAGCTGACTTGACTGCCACCTTTATTTGCATGTAGGCACAGACACTACATAAAAAAATTGGTAGTGTACTTGAATACAGCTACATTTCTAATCCCTGAAAGTTGTATGTGGGAGCATTTTTGGTGTTGAGTGATGATGTTTTTCTGACAGAGCATAGTAAAGTGGAAAGGTCAAAGAACACACCACTGCTAGGCAATGGCAAGAGCTCCTTAAAGACTTCTACATGGAGTAAGATATAAAGTCAAATCCCAAGTGGTTCTGTGAGACAAGCTCCTCAGTCATTGCTTCAGACCACCCAGTGACCCCAGCAAAGCCTGGCTGTGGTCACGACATCAGCTCAGTGTCCAGGCCATCTATGATCGCCCCTTGCTGCAGCTCAGCAGCAGATGGCTAATGCAAAGCTTGGCCGTTCCTGTAGTCCTGGTCCCTATCCTAGTTACTCAGGTGCATTACCTCTGTTGTTGATGTGGACAAAAAGAAGTCCAGCTTATCCCATCGGTGAACATCCAGGCTAAAATGCTATTCTCTTTACGAGAGAATACAGCAGCAATAAAATCTGTTCACAGCAAGCAATAAAAAATCCTGCCACTCACAAGGACAGGATGCTCAGTGAGCAAGGAGGAATCTGGAGTGGAAATGGACACTTAGGGCCCATTTTTTATTTTTCTTGCAAACCTCTTGAGAATTTTCCCGAGCACATAATGGCTTTTCTGTATGCAGGAACTGTGCCAGTGGTGGAGCAGCTACTTGGATCTTGTCTTGAAATGCTACAGAAAGCTCTGAAGGTGTCAGAGCCCAGTTATGACTGCCAACCAGCCACTCAGTATTTTATATTCTGACCACTCATGTCTAAAGTATCTGTAACTTATTTGGGGGAAATACTTAATCTCTTGGCATAATGTTTCATCATGCAATGCCATTCACTCCGATTAACAAAAATGCTCAAGGCAAATAGGGAACATCATTGCTGTGACAGTTTAGTAAGGAAAATTTAGGTTAAATGAGTCTAGTTTGCAGTCACATCTAGTGGTGACAAATAAAGAACCAAGCAAAGAATGCACAACTCCAAATTATTCCCAGCTTGGTCACTGCCCTCACCTGACACCCAGCTCTGCCCAGGCAGTTGTTGCAGTGGCTCAGGATGCCCTGCTTGGAGCAGAGAGAGAACTCCACTCACACTCAGCCTGTTTATGCAGGGCTTACAGTAGAGCTGTGGTTTGGTCGTGGTTCTTCTATATTGCTTCAAAGAGGGAGGAAGGCTCACTGGTGTGCCAATGAGCAGATCTGTTACCCCCCTGGTAAGGACAAGCAAACATCTTGGACATGCTCTAGAAGTCTCACTGCCTGCTGCAGTGTTGTGGTTTCCCCAATGGCTCACGCCTGCAGTCACAAAAGAAAGCAGTTTCTCCTCACTAACTTCGGCACCTTTACAGCATAAGTCACATGTAATTTAACATACACTACTCTGTCTTTCCCCACATACAGGTACAGTCCTACATGGACCATCACTGTAACAATTCCACTGACAGGCGTATCCTCAGCATGTTTCTAAACATCTGCAATGACCTAAGCAAGCTCTGCCAGAAGCTGGAAAGCGTGCAGCCTTGTAACAGCACAACCAGCGACATTCTGGGGAGGTGCAAGGTGCTCCTCAGCCACAGCAACGACCTGAGCAGCATCCGAGCCAAGTAGGTGTCTCTATCAGCTTTGTTTCTTTGAGGCGACTGTCAATGCTGGGGAGCTGTCACAGGAATGCAAATTCCCACCTGACTTTTCCATCAGTTCTGCTACAACAGCCTTCTGGCTTTAGTGAGGGTACAAGATGCTACCCAGTTTACCATTCCAGCTGGTGGGAAAACCAACCTCTGATCACAAAAAGGGAGTTGGTTTGTTTATTCATTCTTTTTACTGGTACTTGGAAGGCAGGTTAGCACCCTGAAGTCCCATGCAACACTCAGGCAGTTTACCTCCTCCTATTCCTGCTCTGCAGGAATAATTTCCATGGGGCAAGTGTTTGTACACATTCTTCAAGTCTTCCAGCTCCAGTCCAACAGCCAAGATGGTGTGTTTGTCAGGACTTGTTTCTCAGGATGCAGTCCTATCTGTGCCTTTTTGTTCTGGGGAGATGAATGGCTGCATTTCTGCTCTTCCCAGGGGATCTCAGGGACGCGCTGTGGGCTCACCAGGGTTACACTGCTGGGACAAGTCTGCCACTTGTTTCCTTCTGTCCCACAGATACCCCCATGATGTTGTGAATCACCTGAGCTGTCATGAAGCAAAGAATCATTTTGGAGGGGTTGTGAGCCTCATCCCCATTGTTCTAGACTGCATAAAGGAGTGGATAACCCACACTGAGAAGCTGTCACGGGAGGTACTGCAAAATCTGAGTGGTGGAAATGATATCTCTGAGAAGTCGGCACCCCAAGGTGCACCAGACAGGGCAGTCATTTGCCAAACAGCACCTTCTGTGCACCCTGAAGTTCAGACCTCAGCTAAAGATAATGTGCAAGTGCAAGGGAATAAGCACGTCTGGAAGAAGCACCTCAATGACACAAGAAGTCACAGTGGGAAACGTAAAAGTCCCTGGAAACCTCCCGGTAGACATGCCTTTTAAAGGATCAGAGTTCACCATCTCATACTTACCACCTTTAATCAGGTGGCTGAAGACTGTGAAATTATTACTAGAGATCCTGCCTATCCAAGTCCACTTTCTGAATAGTTAGCCCTCTAACCCAGCCTTGAGCAGGTACACACTCTCACCCTTGCTGGTATTTCCAGCTGTATCCCTACCAGCAGTAGTTGTAGCGTTAGAGCTTATGAGTTGTAGTGTTAGACCAGCACTGCTGTGAGAGCAGGGAACAGTCAGGAGTAATCAGGTTCTAATCTTTCAGCCACAAATCTTGGGCAGGTTTCTTGAAAATGGGATTTTACAGTTTCCCAGACTTCTGAGGAACACCCACTCAGGCACCAAAGACAGAGGTGTGAAGAACCTGCATGTCTGAAGAACGTGATGCAGAGCAGCAAAGTGGGATTCAAACACATGTCTGGGATTCAGGCATGTCCCTGAAGTTCCCTCACCCCCACTGAAACTTTTTAGTTATTTGGAGCACAGAATCAATGTTTACTGGACACTAATGTTTCCCTTACATGCCACTGGCTACCAAAAAGGTGTGTTTTAGCTGCACTGACTGTGCTCTGCGCTGCATCCTTCCTGCAGGTTCTCACACCATGGCTGGCACACACCCCTCCAAATATCTTCCCTTACAGCTTTTTAACTCCTTGCTGTCAGAGCTAAAGATGGAAAAGAGAACAAACATCATTTGCACTTAGTTTGGTGTACTGACAATATCCAAACTTGGATAAAACCCTAACCAGTATCATCCCCAGAGCTCTGCAAAACTAACAAAGTAATTTCCAATGTGATTAATGGGAATCTGGTGGGAGCAGAGAGAGTGAGAAAGCTGTGGCCATTTTCAGATGGTTCCTTTTCAAATTGTAAGTTAAAATGTCTGTGCTTTCCCTTTTTCAAGATGAGAATCCAGCTTGCATAGCTTTCAAAGATGTTGTGAGGCTTAAAATTCATTAAAATTGCAGGGCATTTGAAATAGTCTCATGCTGCTTTTATACCAACACTTTACAATTCCAGCACAGTGACTTTATACCAGTGCTGGAAACAACTTTCATTCCAGCCTGCTCAGGGAGGGTCAGCAGAGCCACAGGCTTTCCCCATTCTCTGGAGCTGATACACATTTCTAGTGATGCTTTTACTCAAGCACAGTTAACTACAAACTTAAGATCTCAATAATATGGTGCCTTCCCTGTATGTGACTGTTCTTTTCCCCTCCCACAGGGAAGATAGCTCCTGTTCTTTGGTTCCTGCTAGAAGACACTCCTGAATAAACAATTTCCCCTTGCATTCCTGGCTCAGTTTGCTAAAGTTGTGAGAAAACTTTTAGCTTAACATGACCAGATTTTGGCAACCAGAAGCCAAAAAAAGGGAGAAGAATTAATGCAGAGGAGGGAGCATAGGAAGGAATGATAGCTCAGACGAAATGGCAAGTATTTTCAGTAATATTTTGATTCCTCCCATAACCCCACTTTCTTTTGCACTTTTCTCCCCTTCCCCAATCCACTTATTTTGCAATGCAATATATCTGTCCACACTGGAGTAGAAGCCTATTTTTAGGAGACAACATGATCCAGCTGCATTGAATCTTGGTGGACTTAAGTGGGTAATAAAGCTTGCCAGGGTCCCAGCAAGGCTCCCAGGCACTGCTGGGGATGCAGCCAACAGGATGAGCCTGTTACCCTCTCAGCCTCTACTTGAGATCCCTGTTGCAAAGGCAGCTTCAGGCAGAAAAACCAGTGCTGCTCACAGCTGCCCTATTGTGTTTCATGTGGCAAAGACAAGTGTCTGATGACAGTTGCTGTCTTGGAAAGTTTTTCAGTACAAGCACACACTACATGGACTAAAAGAAGACAAGTGTTGGGGACACAAGAGATGCTGCTTCCAGATCTTGTTTCCAACCTTCCTCGCCCTGTCACATAGTTTAAATTTGGTCAGGCTCTGATGAGCCCCACTCTGGCCCCACTGTTCACAATGCCAATGCAGTTGTCCATTTGTGCTTGACCAAGGTCACCATACACGCAAGAAAATCCCTAAACAAATCCCTAAACCTTACCAATCATTTCTAGCCTAGCCCTATCCTTTCAGTCTTATGCAGCCAAATTTTAAGACACAAGCAGAAAAATGAGTGCATAAAACCTGCAGTCTGAAGCTTGGTAATGACATGACCAGGATCTGTTGGAAGACTGCAAAGTTAAGGCTCACAAAAACATCTAGACAAATTACTTAATTTCCATACAAGTTCTCCTCTTCCAGGGTGGATGGACACTTCAAAAGACAAAAAGATACAGCAAGAATTGTTTTTCTCTACTACAAATCAAGCTGTTTGAAGAATCTGCATAAACAGGATGTAAATGCCAAACACAGAAGTGCAATAAAGTTTAACTTTAGCCTCTGTGAGCATAAAATTGCAATTTACACACTGAGAAACCCCGCAGGGCCCCAGAGTGACTTACCCAGAGATGTGTCACTTAGTCCAGGAAATAAATGCTGCTTTTTCATTCAGATACTGTAAAAGAGGTATGGGCTGGTAGCAGTTGCTCTGCAGACTATAAATATCCTCTGCTCTTCCCTCAATGCAGCTAAGGGTCAAAGGAGGCTTTTCTCAACCTGCAATTGGGTCAAAACATCCTGTAAGTGAAACAGCCAGTCCCAGCACCTCATCCGCAGAGGTGATGGGGTCAGGCCCCAAGAGGTCAGGACCAAGCACTGGGGTGGACTCCTGAAGGCAGGAGAGGGGTGATTCGAAGGGGAGGGGGGACTCAGCATCTCCAAAACGGTATCCGAGCTGGCAGTGGGAAGTGGTGAGCTTGGCAGGGCCTCTAGTGGCCGCGGCTGGGAGGGTGTGCTTGGACTGAAAGGGACGTCAAGAAAATCAGGTTTAGTCAAAGTAGAGCTCAGGAAAACAGGTTTTGTGCAGCCCACCTGCCAAAATAAAGTTCTGCCTGAAAAGTAAAGCCTGGGTGAACAGTAACTAAGCTCTTCTTGTGAAGTCCCTATGTGTATGAACACATGAAGTAACTTAACTTCTGCTGATTCTCTAAATTCTTTTGTAACCTTTTAAAATCTAGCACTGCACCAGCAGCTAAGCAATTCCAGTAAATCAAGATCAATCAAGCAAAGAATCTTCAAATTCTTTCTTTCCCTAATGTCTACCCCATGTTTATTACCTTTGTTGTAAATCACCAAACACACTTCTTAGCATTAGTGAGAAAGGAAGGTATTTTAGTTTTCTCTTTCTGCTCCACAGTGGATGTACTTCTGTGGGTAATAGAGATCTAATTCTCTTTTTTTTTTTAACTGGCAAGTACAGCTTTCCAAGGCTAAGCTTGTTAAGGAATATGCAAATGGTTTAAAATAAGGTAAGAGCAAGTCAAATTCACTTTCTGCTTTGTATTCACTTCACTTACCCCACGCTTCAGAACTCATGGAACCCCACTCAAAAGGGGCAGAACCACTTACCTGCTCTGTGCTACGCAGCTCCTGGAAGATGTTTCAATACTGAACTTGTTTCTGCATGTTTTGTCTCAGCATGGCTTGGTCCCAAAGAGGTCAGCTCGGAGGGAATTTAACACAGAGTAGTGCAAAACAATACATTTTATTTGTTCACAGTTAAACACAAGCAACTGCCTTGACATTTTAGAACATTCTAATAAGGACAGCAAAACCTCCTTTTGGTTTAAGTTCTCTTTAGCTTACGATTGTACCATTTCCTTGTATTTCATATTTATGGCATTTAATGTGGATTGTTTAACATGCTTACAAAGAGCGAGGCAGGGAACAGATTAACTTGACAAAGACAGCAATTTTAGATTTAACTAAAAGCAGTCAGTTAAAAAAATCTGTTTCCACTTCACTGATGGGACCCCTTCAAACAAACTGCAAGTTAACTACATACAGCAGATCCATGATTTTTAGACTTAGAAAAAAAAAGTAATTGCAAAATTTGTTCCTCCATAATCTTTGTGGTCCATAATCAAACCTAAAGTGGTTTCCACTACTATCCCGGTGCTAAAATCCTTTTTAAAAGAAGAAAAAAGTCACCTTATCACTGAGCTTGCATTACCGCCAGGGCACTTCTGTAACCGACAACAAAGACCGCCTCTCTGCACAGCAAGTGACCTCATCCTGCAAGACACTCTCCTGGGCTCGGCAAAACAAAAGGATGGGTCAATGAACTCCTCCAACAAAACAGGATCCAGCGGCCGAGCCCCCTTCAAGGTCAGTGTGCAAACCGTTCACTCCTGGGGCTGGCACCCACTGGGGTAAGGGGCAGGAAACCTCCAAATCTGACCAAAACATATGCTACCACGTTTGCTACCACTAAGTCTTAGAAAGCCTATAAACATGTCGACAAAACCAGTCTGTCACTTACAACCAACTCTCTATTTTCTATTCCATGCAGATTCAAGCTTGGACAAAACCACTGAAGTTCACCTTTACTTTCAGAGTTAGGACTGACCAACCGAAAGGACACTGAGAATAATTTAGACAGGCAGAAATGTATTTAGACCCTAGGTGTTATGGAAGAAGCAGAAAGGTGAGGAAAAGTACTGTCAGGAACAAGTTAGCATATTGCCAGCTGCTCTTAGAGAGTCTTGTTCCTATCCAGGTTAAGAAGGGATTTGAACTACAAGTGCAAGTGTACTTGGACTTGATTTATATGTGAGACAGTTTTCAACCAGCAGCTGCCACCCACAGAACATTTAAGAAAAGAGGCCATGTGTGATGCAGGGTAACTGTGAAGCCTGATATGTCTAAGTACGCCTGGACCCGGACATATCTAACATTTAAAACAAGCACACTGCCTTCCTAACAGGCTCTGCTCTGTCATGAAGGAGATTGAGTCTGACCATTGCCAAGCCCTGATCCCACAATCCTCCTTCACAGAAGGCTCATCAATGACTTAAAAATATGATTAACGCAGAAAGGCTTCACACAATTCTGATCCACACTCTGAGCAGGCTTCCTCCTCAGCCTTGTCCTCTAAGGAAACAGGATGAGGGCAAAGGGGAGATACCTAGAGCCAAATTGACATTGCTGAGCTGAAAAATGTGCTGCAGTCTGAACACAACAGCACTCAAAGGAAACCATATTCTCCAAGTCAAGTCTGAAAACGTATTCCCGGGCAAAATTAAGCCAATTTCTTGGACTCAAAATACAGTGGCCTGGCTCAGACCAGGAACAAAGACCAGAATTACAAAGGACAGTCAGGCAGCACAAGCATTTCCCTGATTAGAGAAACAAATGTTCCTCTGCAAATTTTCGTAAGTTTACAATCCTACATATGTGCTCTGCATGCTCTCCCTACTCGAGTGAAGCTTCATCTTCCCTCTTCTCCCACCCCAACCGCTTTCCCATATGAACCAGTCTGAGGTCAGTACCACTCTGTCAGGCAAACACTTAAAATACCACGAAGATCAGAAGCTAGTGTTTTACCAAGTCTCCAGCATATGTGGTCTCTTCTGCATTACAAGCTCCAGTTCCTCATTAAGTGTCTGTTCAAATGTAACTTTCCAGGAAATGTTAAGGACAATATAAACAATGATCATGAATTAGGGTGAATGAATCATTTTGCAGAAGTACACTGTTCTTTGAACATTTAGATATTCAATCAGAGTCCAACTTAATGAAGACTGGGCTCTGAGGGACATGGGACAGTGGACAGGCAAAATAGAGACCTTTAGATGAATGCACTAGAAATTCTAGTGCTGCTTCTTTCCAGGATGAAAGCAACCGGAGTCACCTGGACAGCCAGCACAATTAACTGCTCTAAATTGGAAGCTTGCAAGGAAATACAAAGCATTCATAGTAGACTCACAAATGTTAATTTGGCCTCATATTGCACTCGAGTTCATAAACGCAGCCACTCAACTGGGGACAGGGAAAAAGGGAAAAAATACTTGCAATTGCTAACAGTTGTCCCTTCAAATTAGTACACGCTGCTAAGGACTGAATTTGAGAAAGAAGCAGGAGTTAGGCTGGGCGATTCAATTCCACACCCAAAAATCCACTTTGCATTCATTCAGCAGCCTTCTTCTGTTTCTGGACATCAATCCTATTCCGCTGCATGAGCTAGCTGCTCAGACCAAAGAAACATAAAAGCTTTTAGTTAAACTTGCATTCACGCCTCCTGTTCTATGCCAAGAATATGAAAATAACACTGATTGACTATCTTCCTTTTTAACTGTGGTCATGATGAGTTTCATTGTAGTCCATGATATGAAGCTGTCCAACATTGCTTTCCTGGATCTTAGGCGAGAGGCTAAGGTTATCAGGGCTTGGAGGGGCCTTTGTCTCCATGCTTGGATCTTTACATAGTTCAGTCTTTAGCGCATCAGAAAGCCTGTTGATGGTTACACCCTCCTCATCACACTGGCTCTCACTCTTGTTGCGAAATAATTCTCGTGCCTTCATCCCAAGGAAGCTCTTGGAGCTGGGGAGTGAACCTACAGTCAGTGGGACAGTAGACGAGGGCTCCAGCAACATGGATGTCTCCCAGCGACTGCTGAATCTCTGGTTCTGGGGTTTTTCTGGGGTGGAGAGCTCACCACTGCTGCCACCCCTACTGCTACTACTACCTCGAGTGCTGGGAGGTTTGGTCTCTCCATTTCTACCAATAGTTTCTTCACTGTATCCTGCCACAGTATCTTCATTTGCACAATCCAGCCTGGTTTGAAAAAAGAACGAGGATACAGTGACAAGGAAATGAGCCAACTGTTTACAATGAACAGGGAAACACTGGGGAAGGCAGGTTACTTTGATCACTTTCTGTTTCTGCTACTGCAGTTGTACTTCCAGAGTGTCCCTTTCACAGTTTTGTAGCAAAGCAGAAGGGACAGAGGGTATCGAGAAAAGTGTCATACACACTCAGCTTTGCAACATACAGTATTTAAGTCCAAAGCTGACAATAATCCCAAAGCAGAATGGAACTGAACTAGCTGCTGATCTGTTCACATAAAGGAGATCATTCCTGGATTGTAGATCTTTTAACTAATCCAGCCACAGGTGATCACCACAAATCTGCTGGCAGTGCAAGAAATTATCCTGATGCTGTAGCAGAATTTGGTGTATAAAACACCAAGTATGACCAGAGGGAAAGTACAGGACTACCTTGATGCTTTAGGTAGACATATGTAAAACAACTACTTAAAAAGTGTAACAATTTGTAGATTAAAGGGACTGGGCTTTGACACAAGCCAGAGCTTTTTCTCAAGCTTTGAGTAACAGTTCAGCTATCTGAGAACTACTTTATGAACACTTCCAGTTTTGCAATGACTCTGAGCAAAGTCCCAGAATAGATTCAGTCTGCAAAAGGGGGAGTAACTGAAATATTTTGAGATGATGCTCCCAAATGCTAGGAATTCCACAAGGATATATCAACTTCCAGTGAGCTGGTCATGAGCCAAGCATATTTTATATCATCATCCTTACCTTTCTTCTGCTGCTTCAGCTGCTTCTGTTTTATCATCTTCAAGTTTTTTCAGTAGGCTGCTCTTCTCCAGACGGCCAAACAGATCCAAAATCTCCAGCTCAAATGCCTGAGTGATTCTTTTTTGGGCCTTGTACCTACTTTCTACTGCTTGCAGCTGACCTCTGAACAGAAAAAGACACCAAAATCCATCATCAGGTTCAGTGTCCCTAGATTCTGCCTCAACTATGACAGTGCATCTGTCAATGCAAGCTTAAATTCTACAGAGGACACCCTTACCTTGCTTGAATTTTAACATCTTCCAGGTATTTCTTTTGCTCCAGGAAGAGGTGGTCCTTTTTAGCAAGCTGAGATTCCAGTTCAGCTATCCGTTTCTGGGAAGCATCAAGCCTTTGGCTTTGCTGTTGAACACATAATTTTGCTTTCTCCAGTTCTTTCCGAAAAGCAGCATGCAACATTTCAACCTCCTCAAAGGAAAGAACACAATGTTAAAGTATAATTTGATTGTGTGTTATTTTTATTAGTATTTAGACTTGTCTCAGATGCTATAAATAGATACATTTTAAAGCAAGATGGAATAAAAGAAGTATTTCTAGAAACGGATACAGAAAACAAGATACTGTGAGAATGTGCACCATTAAGTTACTCTAACTATCCATCACTGGAATTTATTAACACATTAATGTTCCTTATGAAAAGCTCTTTTCAGCAAAGTAAACTTGTCAGTTCTGCACTGGCTTAGAACAGACAAACTCCATTTTAAAACCATTTTGCAATATGACTTTCATTAAACACTACTAAAATACTTTTTTTCTGTTTGGCTTATTATTCACCTCCTTTAATTACTTGCTCTCACGCAGGAGCAGTTACATTGTTGTGTAATTTACTTGCTTCTAATTAAAGGTTTCTTTGAAGTCAGGAAGTAAAACCATATGAACCACAGAAGTTTTAGTAAAGTTAATACTAACTCTTAACAGGAAAATGACTGAGTGAGAATAAGACTACTTGTTTTAAAACAGCACCTCACTAAAACACAAAATCTTGGTTAAGATCTTTCTACATATTCTAGTTCTGCTACCGTGAATTATACCCTTTCACAAACATAACAGCCAATGTTACTTCACAAGCAACAGTCTTTTGCCAATTATATTAAAAGAACATTAAGAGTCTTGGCCTTTTCAAGAAAAAAATTACTAATAGCTTACATCAAGTGGCCAAAACTGACTTCAGGTGTACCCTAACATCCCCTTCTTAGCTTTCAGACACAGGACACTGAAGATATTCCACAAACTTGCAGCAAAAATATCTGAACAGAAGATCAAATACGAAATCCAATCCCTGAAAATCGATTGCAAAGTATCTGTTACATTACGAGGCTTCTTCTCCATTCTCAACACAAGGCTGAGAAGAGCTTGATGATGACCTCAAGTGAAGTATTCCTCAAAAGGCTTCCTCTGCAACCATACCTTTGTAGTGTCTGTGTGCTTGTGCTGCAGCTGCTCCAGGTACAACTCATTGACTTCTCCAAGAACCAGAAGTTGCCTGTTCAAGAACTCCATCTGCTGTTGCACTGATTCACTGTTGGAAAGCTTTGAAGAGAAATTGAACAGAATCAAAAATTGGATTGAACAGTTCAGTGGGAGAGTCACATCTGACAGGCATTGTGTTCACAGGGTGTTTTATAAAGGAGGGAGACAAAGACAAGAATCCAGTGCATCATAGGTAGTAAGTGTTAAATAAATCAGTTTTGATAAAGCTGGTGACAGCCCAAACAGGCACTGCTCCTCTTAAGATAACCATGTTTCCACCACTTAACACAAGAAAGCCACTTCTGATATGAATAAGATCTATAAATTTTCAAGATTTAGCAGAGCTTTACTACCAGCTCATATTGCTCAATCTGCAAATTCCTACTGTGGAAAAAGCAGCCAAAACAAGAAGTTTCAGAAGCCTCTGAACTAATTAAAAGATTTTTTCCCCAAAATACATGTCTCTGTGTTGGTTTTATGCAATTAATATTAGATTCTATAGAACTAAGCACAGGCTTCTTTCAGAACAAGAAAGAAAAAGCATCTGATAAAAGCTATCAGAAAAAAGAACCAACCAACCAACCAAAGACACAACGGAACACTAGGAAGAGTGACTTTGCTTACCTTTTGAGAAACTTGGCTAAGCAGCAGTTCAGTGTGACACACCTTGTTGTTAGCCTTCTTTAGTTCTAACCTCAGATCTGCAATCATATTTCGGCAGTCTTCCAACTTGGTCTGTTCAAACGAAGAAACCAACTCACTCAGGGTTCTGAAGCTTTAATAAGGACTAGCAACAGCAGATGGCTGGAAGGCTGTAACCCCTGGCACTATAAATTAAGATAGGCTGAGCACTTTTGAAAGCCCCAAATCCAGCTATGAAATTGCACTTTCCTATTTCCAAACTGAGAACAAGACAGAATTGCAAAAAGATGATGATTTAAGGCATTTCCAATTATGTGTTGTCATATACTGAATTAGGACAGTTTCTCTAACAGAGATATGTAACTTTCTCTCAGGTATTTCATGCCATATTATTAGGAAGGTTATTTTTAAAACCAGTAAGTAGATAACACAATTTTGTTCAGTGTCATGCTTCATACCTGCAATTCCTGGCTCTGGTTGTAGAATTCCTCCCGGTCATGTTGCAGCTGTCTGATCTGGCTGTGAAGCTGAGACACTATATTTTCATGTTCCTCCTGAAACTGGTGGTACCTTGCCTGTTCTTTCTGCAGACTCAATTTCAAGGCCTGGATTTCTTTCTCCTGCAGTTTCAGCTGATCTTTCTGTTAAAAACCCCATACAAAGCATGCGATAGGACACCTGCTTTGAGTTGGAACATCTATCTCAAGTCACTACATAAGCTATCAATAGCATGCAGGCATAACACTTTTCCATAGATACAATATTCTATATAGAATATGCTCTTAAAGTTTTGGGAGTTTGGTTTGGTTTTTGGCTGAAGAACAGATCGAACAGTGACAGAGCAGAAAGTCACCTCCAAAGGCACAATAAGCAACAGCAGATTCTTCCACTGCATCTCACACTTTCAACAGGGATGGGCTTCACAGCAGAAGCAACAACTGATCTTTCAAAACCTATTTGGAAGTCGATTTTTGGCTACTCCACTGACTTACCAAAAGGTGAAACTGTTGATGGAACTAGCTATAGTATGGAGATACAAAAAAATACATGCCTAAATCTGTAATAAGACATCCTTCAACGCACTTATAACTTCAAATGGTAAATACCTCTGAAAAAGAGCATCTGAGCTTCTAAAGTTCTTGCTACTCCTCCTCAACTGAAGAGTGAAATAATACAATACTAAGGTGTCTAGCTAGGCATTAAGTAACCATTCCACTAAGTGTGAAGCCTTTAATATTATCCAAAGGTAAGTACTTGCAGGGGTCATGCATGCAGGCATCCACTGATTCAGTTGCCTATGGTCAACCAGAAACTCCTGGCTTTAATAATCACAGTGCACACAACTCATCCACAAGTTATTCCACAAAAACTAATAAAGGGAGAAATGAGGCTTCTTTCTTAATTGAGTGGTACTGAAATATACTGGCCACACCAATTAATACGTGTTCTAACAGCAGCATGTTTAAATCACTACTAGAGCTGTGTCCCTGCTCACCATGGCAGCATTACGTTCCTCCAGAGCTGTTGCTTTAATCACTTTTCGCAGGAGCCGACGGTTCCGAAGGGCATGTTGCTGTCTTTTGAAGCGTTCATACAGTAACTGGTTGTGCAGCAGAAGCAATTGGTTACGCAGGGTGTGAATCTCATCTGAAGGGGGAGAACCTGGAGGTGGAGTTAAAAGACAGAAGGTGGTACTGAACTGCCCCTGTTCCATCTACACGAAATATTTTCTAGAATAAGCAAACTAGATTTACTTCAAATTAAAACTTCGAAAATTCTGTCTGCTCCATTTGTCTCCAACATGAACTTGGAGTTTTAAACAGTTAAAGTTTTGAAGTATTTTCCCAGAGTAACATGTATATTCTTCCAACAGATTGCCTTAAAAAAGGCAAGCTCACCGTCACCACACATGCCTAAGAGCACAAAACTATGAGACACATGTGAAGCAGCAAGAAAAACATAATCATTTGAGTTTTTAACTGAAATAGCATTAGAAAGGTGGAAGGATCTATTAAATGATCAGCATCACTAGAGGTTAGCAGATCTTCAATGTTCAAAAGTAGAAACGTCTAGAATTGTGGGGAAAGCAGTTTTCACTTTTCAAAGATGAAAAAAAGTAGCTCATCTCACTGGTGCACAGAAGTATATCTGGTGAGCAGATAAACCAGGACTTCATGGAGAGCATCACCTTTTTGCAGTAGTTAAAAAAATGAAATAAAAATAGGTTGCAGGTAGTTTTTTAAGCCAGTCTAATAATAGAGGAACAGATTGCCAAAACACGTGAGAAACCTCCTCACCTCCAAAGTGAGTCCAGTCAGCAGATTTGCTTGGCAGAGACAATCTGAAAAATGAAGATGCAGCATAAACCAGTAAAGTTAAACATAAAAACCCTTTGCAAGTCACTTGAAAGTGGAAAGCCCATCTCAAAAGAGCTTAATAAAAGTACAGCCTAATAAAAGTTCAATTACAGTCAGTCAGTAGGACACGAATCAGGAGGAACTGTGTAAGCAGCAGGTTGCAGAGCATGGAGGGCATAAGCCTCAACATTGGCTTATAAGTATCTTGTGCATGACTTACACCTGATTAACAAATCCCACAGTGATACCAAAACCTGCTTTGCCATCCCAAGCTCTGTTAGTACAGTAAGAGCACAGCAGTCACAGTCCCTTTGTATCAAAGCAAACGTTACCACTGCAAATACAGAAATCCTCCACCTGAGAAACCAAAAGACGGTTTCATTGCAGATTTCCAGACACAGCTGCTTTTTAGTCACATCTATTAAAACAAAGCCAGCACAAATAGGAGTAACAAGAAAGTCTGCAAAGATTTTCAGTCACCTACTTGTTCAGCTCCTTAGTGTGTGCATCTGCTCCTTGCTGTATCAGTCTGTCCAGAACTTCCACAGGAGAAGTAGAAGACATACAGTCATCATCCTGGGTTCCCTTGGCTTTCTTTAGCAGCTCCTCAGTCTTCTTGCCAACGAAGAGGTAGGCAGTCTTTGGTAATGCAACCTCAAAAAGGTGCTCATACAGGGGAGGCTGCCCACTCCGAAACACCACTCCTCTTTGTGCTGGTACTTTGCAAGGGCTGGGAGTGAGGATACTGGTCTCCCCAGAGGGTCCTTCCCTGTTACCAGCAGGGCTTTCACCAGAGCCTCCACAGGGCTTGTCTATGGGAGTAAATGTTTGTTTGGGTGTTTCCCGTGCACTCTCAGGCCCAGACTTGTCCAGAGAAGATGTTAAAGGCTCAGAGGTCTGACTGTTTCCCTGAACACTAGAGACTACTGAATGGGTCTTCTTCTGAGAGCCTGACAGACTTTCATTTGTGCGGTAAAACGGAGAGTCAAATCCTCCTCTAGGCACCATGTGCTCAGCATCAGTTGTGATCTCGGAGATCTCTTTAGATATTGCATCTGAGAAGGATGGGAGGGGGAAGCATAATTACATATCTTGTATTTGACATTACAAACATTTCCATAGCCAAGATGAATGTAAGGATGATGAGTAATTACCTTCCTCTCTATCCTTTTCAGCACTATCTTCAAAAGACAAACCACCTAAAAACTCTGCAAGATCACTTAAGGTTACTGAACTTTTACTACCAGATGTGTCTGGAAAAAAAGAAGAAAAAAGAAAAGTTAGTTTTACAGATGCTGTTTTCTTCAGCCTTAGAACAGCACAAAACAGAAGTCCTTTACTGCTGTAAGGTCCTTAGAATAAACTTGTTGCTCCTTCAGATGCTTCCTCAAAGGAGGAGGTCCATTCCGTGTAGGAACTAGCTCCGAGATCAGTCACTGATCAGTCCTGATCCCAAAATATATTTTGTAAACTTAATATTTGCTACTGCACAACAAGTGTAGTCAACTACCTCTATGAATAAGGATGTGTTGTTTGCAATTTAACCCATTAAATAAAATGGCTTAAGTGTAGTGTGACCACTATAGTTGCACAGTAGTATTAAACTCCCTTTCAGCTCCTGATCTGGCTACACAAGGACACAATACTTGTGGAAAAAAAGAACTTAAGCAAACAGATGTAATACAGACTTGACAATTCGTGGCTACTGATCAAAACACTGAGACACTGAAGCATGCAGGATAGAAACCTCTTGCTCACAGCTCAGTCACAGATTAGGAGCCCACTGAAATGCCCTGCCTGTTCCTAACATGTAGTTGAGAAATTCAGATTCCAGTGTTGGTATACAACTTCACCAAGGAAAAACAGCTATAAATTTCATTATCATCTCCACTTTGAGGATTGTAAAGATTCACAGTACAGAAGGCTCAAATACAGTGCCAAAATCCTTTCCTACAGCTGTAGATGACAAAGAAGGAAAAATGGAATCTAGATATACCTATTAGAAGCTGAGCTCCTCAATCATCCACTGTTGATTTCAATAATCCACAGGACTTTTAAAAAGTTTCAAGTACAGCAATGCAATTGTAGATAGAAAATAATTTTTCCCAAAAGCCTTTAAAAGGGAGTATCATATCAATCCTTATGTGCAGCCTTACAGTTTGATCCAAACACGTGACACAAAACTTGGAAGTAAAACTTCATATACAACTTGCTGGTTTTCATAAAAACAAAAAGAATGACCCTCAAAGAATCAGCTTTCTTTAAAAAAATATGTAATTTTCAACCTTCAGTGTAGATCTGAGCATTTAAACATGCACGAGAATTCATAAGGGCCAGTTAAAAATAAAAACAAACAATCTGTAAGCTATTTCTGAAGGTGAATAGTGAAAATAAAATCAAAAGCATCACAAGAAGGTTTTAAGTTGACTCATAGGTTAAGGCAGGATCCTGGAACTATGAACAACTCGGGGGTAGAAAAAAGGGGAAAAAGAAAAACCTGTGGAAAAGTGTTTGGCAATTGGAACATGTGTCAATACAAACAGGATTTGTTTACAATAGGTTACTGAAATGGGGAGAGGAAAACAAGAGTTTTACCCAGTGATTTATCGCTGTTTATGACATTTTGCTGTCGGTACAGTAAAGGCCTCCCAGAATCTGGTTTGTCCTCCTGAAAAAAGCACAACAAAACAAAACCCAAAATAGATTCTTTGCATCAGATATCTCTTGGAAACAAACATCTTGACAGTATCATAGAAAGGAAATTCCAGCAAACAGATGGCTTAAACAGCAAACCAATACAAGCAGTCTTAAAACTGTGCAACTGGAAGTGGCAATAGTTGTCTTTACTTAGAAGAAAATGAGCTTTTGCAATGAAATGCAACATTTTTTGTAGATCAGTTACTCTGATTTTGGTAGTGTTTTCCTTCTCAGTTATGGTCACTGCATGTATGGCAAGTCAATGAAAAAAATATCAGATTTGTTTGGCAGAAGAATTTTGTTATACCTTTTTAGGAGGCGTGGCAGCAGCTGAAGGGAGTGAAACATGCACAAAGTCATCTGAAGTGCAGGGTGGAGGAGGAGATGTGGCTGGCGTTCCCAAAGGTGTTCCTTTCCCCCCTGCTGAAAAGGAGGAGCAAACGTTTTCTCAGCAGGCTCCCACTGCCTCCCTTCAGCTGAATATTGTATGTGAAGAATTGTCCGTTTAAACACTATCTCAAGCATTTACTTCTTAAATGTCTTTCAACTATTTACCAACATAAAAGTGCACAGTTTCCAAAAGACCTGCTTCAGACTTTGGCACTTAACTCACTGTAAGTTATCTCCTATCTCAATGTTTGCATTAGCACTGCTCCATATGACCAGGTACTCACTTAACAGAAGTAATGACGTAAGCCTATCAAATAGCATGGTGTGGTATTCCCATTTAAGAAGCTGATAGCAAAATTCATAGCCAGAATTTCTATATTAATAAACTTTGAAGGCCTAATTCCAAAATTCAGCACGTACCAGGTGTGCCAAATGCTTTGCTGTAAAGTTGTGATGCAGACTGGGATGAGTCTGATGGGACAACTCCAGGGGAAGTTGGTGGAGTGGTCATACCACAAACTGCAGAAGGACTCCAGATAGAAACCTATGGAAAAGCAATACACAACAAACACAGATAAGGGAAGCTCAGAAAAGGAATACATGAAGCATCCGCATCCAGGTTCTGACACAGGAAATCAAGTGGGGATTAAATACAAAATGTACACTAAGTTCTGAAGAACTCATGGTACATCTCAGAAACATAACTTTTTAAGACTGTCAGAAGAAACTATGAAAGCAGCACATTAAAAGTGTGCTGTGCTTTGTCTTCTGCTTTACCTGCTGTGGCTCAGTTGACAGCCGTACTGACTGAGAGCTCAGGATCTGAGGTAGCTGCCCTGGCATTTGTGATAGTGTTAGCCGAGGAGTAGGATATGGGGTAGAAGTCCCTGAAAGTTAAAAAAAAAATAGAAAAATTAAAAGTATCCAACACATCAAATACAAGTTGATGATTTTTCTGGCTTGTATTTAAAGGCTTTTAACCAAAGCATTTCAAATCCATTCAACATATACATTTGAGGCTAGCAAACAAGAGACTTTTCTTCCAGCCCAAGAAAACACCTACTGAATATATCACACAAATTACAGCTTTTTTGTTGTTGTTGGTTGTTCTGGGGTGGTGGGAAGGCAACTTTGTGAACATGCTGTATGTTTGTGTGACCAGAATATGTGTCTATATGTATTTATTTTTTTTAATTATGGTTTATTTTCTGGTGCCTAAGAATTGGACTTTAAGTGGGATAAACTATTAAGATGTCTTTCTGCTATAAAGCCAGTTTTCCTCCAGAAGTTGGGCATTCATTAGGTGTCAGGCAGGTCTTACCATAGCTGCTCTGTGTGTCAATGGGGTCAGTTTGATGATGTTTTAAACTTGTGCAGAGCTTCCGAGACACAGAGTAATAGCCATCTTCATATGAGGCTTCTGCAGGGTCCAGGGAGATTTTGGCACATTCTATCACAACATCGTGAGTTTCTAGTCTTTTCCACCTGCAGACAGTTTTTGGATCCAAAAGAGTAAGTTAGTCAATTATTGTTACAAAATGTTCCTGGACATATGAGGAACTGGCTTGTAGGATGGCTCATTTGTTCCAGACAGCATTGCATGCTCCCACCCAAAACTGGAACAAGGCACCAGACAGAAATTGCAAAGGAGACTTGTAAGAGGGGGTCTCAAATAGGAGACAAACAGATTTGACACAGAGATCCATAAAGGTCTGCCATGGAGCACTCTGGAAATGAGGAAGAGCATACGAAGACTTGGTTGATCCTGAGCTTCAGCAGCTGTAGAAATCAGCTCAACTAGACTCAGATGTTGGTAGTCAAAATTTAGACATGCCAGCAATGAGGCAATCCTAGATCATTAAGCAAACACCATTTGCAATACCAAGTTTCAGGTCTGTGTTTTATTACAATGTTCTAGAATGTGGGGGGGGGGTTATTACTATTTCCTTCTTTGTGAAAACTTTTTGTCACTAAATTAAGCAGCCAGATTAGATCACCTGCTATTTCAGGGGATGGAAATTCACTATAAAGAAAGCTGTCTGACTGAAGGCTGTGTACTAAAGGCTGAGTTGCTTTAAAATGCAAGATATTATGTGCAAGATACCAAATCAGAAGGCTTCAACTGGTAGCTTTGTGCCAATTGTACTCCTTAGTGGTGCCACCCTCCCCCCTGTCTGGCAGAAGCCTGCAAAATTGAGCCTTGTGATAGTCAATAGGTTCCCATTTAGTAGTGTTTTCCTAGTGGCTCTGAAAAGCAGGGCAAGAGCACTACTGTGCAGCAACAAGAGTCAATTTCTCCTCTTCAGTGGCTGGGCCTGTGGAGACAAGAGAAAAGCAGCAAGTGGTGCTGCTGCAGGCAAATGAGCCTATTTCTAAAGAAAACTAATACAAGCTGATAATGTTAAGACATACCTGTTAAAAGAATTGATCTGTTAACTGAACCAATATCTAGGTACCAAAACAAGACACACTGAAGCCATTTTAAACACTTAAATCCTACCAAGTATTTCAACAAATCAAAAAAATAAGACCCAAACCATAAATCAATGAAGTGGTAGTTTATTCAGTATAAGCAAATTCTTCTGGAAGTTGATGAGAATGTTTAATCTTTAAGTTATAAAATTAAGGCAAAGTCAACCGTTAAACAGAAGAGAGATTCTACTCCTGACACAAGATTAATTTTAGAACCCCAATGTTCTTAACGGCCTTTCACAACAGTCTTTTCTTATTCATCCAGCTCTAGGCTTGGATGAAGAAAGTCTAAACGTTTACCTGGTGTAACTATGAATATGGGTGGCAAAACACCACTGGCACACACTGTTGCTGACAGAAAAGGTTTTGCTGTAGGCCTTGTGAAATAACCCCTCTAAGAGCTGCTTATTTATAGACCTTCCTAATAGCAGAGTGAATGTATATACCTTCGTGGGTCCAGTTCATGGTCCTTAGATCCAGTCACTAATTCTGGATGAATTCGCACATGTTCCATCATTGGCTGAATGAGCAAGAGCAAGAAGAATGTATTATCAGTACAGCATCTTTTGATTGCACTGAACTACACAAAGCTGATGAGGTATCTACTGATCCCAATAGTTCAGAATGTTACATTTAACAGATAAAAAAGCTAATGCACATCATCACAGCTTCAAGAGATGATCTTGCTGCCAACTGAGATTTCAGTCTTCCAATAGGCAGTTTTTACTCTGTTTCGCTGAGCAGCCCTCAGTTAAACCCATGTAAATGTATTAAATTGGCAAATACCTGCTTTTATACAGCTATGAACTCCTTGTCTCAGATAATATAGAAATAAGCAGCATTTTACCTTGACTACCTCTTCAAAGGTCTCCAAGTTTTCCTTCATACTGTAGTGAGAACGCAGAAAGGAGACAAAATTGCAAGGATACATTCCATAAAGACGATGAAAGAGAGCATAAACACTGGCATGAAGATGGACAAGATAAATCTCTGCCACATGACCTGGAAAAAGTAATTAAAATATTTTTCATTACATTGGAGAAAAGAACAAAGATTTTAAGAATGCAAGAAAAGTACTTTAAAATTTGAAATGTTAACTGGAACAAGTCTTCTGAGATACAAATAATCTCGAGAGAAACTGTGAAATCTGAAGGAACAGGCAACACCTATTCATCAGTTCACAGCAAAACCAAATATTATGATACGAACCATTAATTCCAACCAGTATTCTGTCATTCTTGAAGCACAACATTTATTGTTTTACTCGAGCTAAACCCTGAAACATCTCTAAACAGTGAGCCAGAGTGTGCACGGCTGAATAGTTTAAAAAGTTGCTTCATTTCAAAAGGAAGAACTAAGACCTTGTATCCACACAAAGCAATTACAACAAACTTGAATCTTATCAGCTGTCATGTAAGTTCCAATCCTATCTGCAACCAAAATGGCCATCTAAATAGCATCTCTATGTGCTGAATACAGCACTTGTTCATACAGCCATAAGACACATACATAGGTAACAGCAGTGTTAGATATCAGCCACCTTCCAACAAATTCAACAAACCCAGCATTACAACTGAGAGGACTAGTTTGACCAACACTTTCATGACTACTAATAGTTGCACATTAACAGAAAATCTTAGATGTTGCTTCTTCCCCCTCCCCATTCATTCCAGGGAATCTCAATTTCCCAAGTATCTGCCTCAAATGTTAGCATTTTCCCTTATCCATCAAGATCAATCTCTGCTTTTCACTGTCATCAGGATAGCATTTCAGTCCAGTGAAACTTCATGGAAGTTTCCATGGAGCACCACATGGAAGAATTTCAGAGACTTCTGAATTTTAAGCAAAGCAGCACTCCCCGATGCTATCGAAAATACTCTGTGGGCTTAATACATAATTTTCTGCATTTAAATAATCTCAGACCAGTAAGAGTCTCCAAAAAGAAAGCACTCAGCAACTGAATACAACAAAGATACTACTAAACCATAACTGCATGCAACAAAGTTAATTCTCACCTGGATTCTGCAAGCACCAGGCTGAGAGACGCCCAAAGATACCAAAGAAATCATGAAGGTACTGTTTGCCAGACTGAGGAATCATTGGCAACATGGTTATTAGCACTAGGACACCTGTGGTGAGTACTACTACATCTGTGTCAGTCTGCAAGAAGGGAAAAAACCTGCATTAGTCAGTTAAAAGTGTTGAACTTGATTTTTCCAAGGATGAAATGAACATTGAATCATCATCATGGAAAAAGGCCTCTACTTCAGAACAGTCCCTCTGAAATCTATCATAACTTCATGGACCAAGATTCTTCTCTCTTTCATCCACAACTCTAAGAAAAAAGATTTGGGATTCTGGCTCCTATTCTACTGCTGCTTCACTGTATAAATATTTTACCTAGATAAATAGGGAGTATCACCACAGTTCCACAACTGAGTAGAAAATAAAACATCAATGGTATGTGAAACACCTTATGCACCACCTTCCTTCTTTCCCAGAGCTAAGAACACTCTGCATTCAGAGCCTAGGAAACTGCAAATCTGAGGGTGTTCAAAGATGTTGACCCATTACCAGTGCAAGTGTCAAAAGCTTTTTTATTAAAGCTGCTTGACAACTCTGGCTGCTAAGATTTCATAAAGCAGCAATTTAAACAATAACTAGAACCCCTTGGCTTATACCAAGAAAAAGGGATGTGGCAGTAAAAATGTTTAACTAGATAAAACAGTAATAAGTAATCACATTTTAGGACAGGACACAGATGATGTTCAAACTCTTTCCTAGCTTAATGCACATTTTCCTTGGCTCCTCTGCTTTGTGAGGACAGGGGTGCAAACAGCATTGGTAAGCATGCAGGCAGGTGCCACCAAACTGGTCTTGGAATCTCTTCAAGAGCCTCTTGGGCTGATCGGACATATTTAGTGTTATGGATTTTTCTTCCTGTGTGTAATGTACCGCCTCTGTTGTCCTTCAGTCTGATATAAGCTTTCACAGCACATTTCATGTCCATCCCCACCCCTTTGACGACACATCCTAGCACTTTGCATCTCTGATCTGCTCCCACCAGCTTTCTTACACATTTCACTCCTCTCACAGTCAGGTAGGACTCACACTGAAAAGGATAACAGAACTCACCAGGCACATCAGGTAGCTTCTTTTTTGGCAGTTACAAATTCATTGTATTTTTGTTTTGAAGCACACTGGCACTTGACTACAACATGTATTTTAATGTGACTTTAATGACTGATATGAATTCTTCACTATCATTATAAATCATATCACTGACAACACATCCTAAGTCTCAAAACACTTTCTGTTCTTTATTCACTGTTACAATATTGTACAGGATTGTAACAGCTAAATTTGCAGAGAGAAAAAGAAAAATGCAAAGCATGGGGAAACAGCTACCTCCTTATCTGCACCTAGTAAAGTCTGCTAATTCCAAGGCAACTGCACCATGAAATAACATCTTGCATGACCCATCTACACTGCAAGTAAAGTATATTACCTTACATGCACAAGTTTCAGAATGCACTAATGGGAAGTTATTGCATTTCCCATTAAGTTCACATTCCAGATATGCATCAGCTTCAGCAATGGTCCTCTTGCCCTTAACTTCCTTTTAGAAAAGCTGCAGTAAACTTTCCCAACTCAAAGTTATGCAGTGACAGTGGCTTTTAGGAAAAGACTGGCAGTAATAACAGGATCAGCACAGAGTATTTAGTTATTATAATTGGCTCAGTATTTTAATCAACATTTTACATTCTCTCACAGCTTAACTAAGTTACATCAAACCAGAAAATAATTGCCTTGCATTACAAGTATGTATATTTACATCAGGTGTACAACGATTTTATGGACAACACTGACAGTTCTTACCTTGAGACATTTAAGTAACGAGAGTAGGAGAGGTGCTTGAGAAAGTTTATGTTTCCAAGATGGTTGTCGTCTTATCACGTGTCCCAGCAGAGAGAGAGTGGGTAAACGGGTAGCAGCTTTGCCCATATATTCATTAATTTTATCCAGTAGATGCTGATAGAGGATTTTGCAGAGAATGGTAAAAAAAGGCATTTATTTTTAACTGGCACATATTTTTTTTCAGCTATCTATAATCAGCAGTTTGCCACTACCAATTACAGAAACTATGGACATTTTACAAATATACAGTATCTAAAAGCAAATAAAACCCAGCAATAACCTTAAGCCTACTGGTAGTGAAATGTTTCAGTCCAGAAGCTGTCACTGCACTTCAAAATGTTTATCATAAATAAATAAAAATCTGGTCAGCAGAAGTAAAGCAACTTGTCGTGCTATTCTCTCAAGCTATCTAAAAATCCGTACTTACTCTTAAAATACTCTTAGGCTAACACATCCAGCACTGCAAAGCATCAGTAAGACTGCAAAGACAACATTAGTCCCCAGAAAACCTTTCATTTATAAGGGTTCTTTGCTTAACTGCGTGAGGTTAAGAAACCCAAGAAACAGAACTTTGAAGCTTTTTTAAAACTTAACTACTCTTACTACAAAGATACTGCATCTCTACAACAAGGTAATTCTATACTGCAGTGGAAAAACAGAGGTCTAACAGATGCTATTTAAAGGCTGCTTCAATACCAGGCTAAAAATCTGCCATACAAAACAAGACTTCTTCACCTTGTCATGAGGCTCTTGCAGTGTGGACAATATATGTAGTGCCTGCTGAGAATTGGTTTCCAAGTAATAGTCCACCAGGCTGTTCACAAGCATAGGTCCACGGTCTGTCATTTGTTTACAGCAAGAAAAACACACACATATATTCTCAATACACCAAAAACAAAGCATCTGTTACAGGGACATTGCACAACTTCTTAGAAACTATTACACAATTTATAACATAAACCAGTACTTGGTGTTTACAAGACATTTGGGAAAATGAGACCTCTTAACTCCATTTTCTAGTTCTTAACCATTCATGCAGTTGCATTTGGCTTGGGGAAGGTAACTGGGGCTTTTTAATAACTAACAAGTACTGTCTGATCTTCAGTGGGGTATTTTATTAATGTTTATTTTTTGAATGAACGCAATCCTGCTAGTTCCCATAATGTGGATACCTAATTCTTTCTAGATACACTTGACAAAGTTTCATCAGCAGGCAGCTTGAGGTTATGCCCTAGGAAAAGCTAGTCATTTTATAATAGCATTTTAACAATTATGTAACAGACTTTCCAAGAGGCATGCCATTAAGCAAAATGGACTGAAGAGAAGCCTCAATCCTTAAAGCAATTTCAAACCCAAATACCAAGAGTTTCTTTCAAGTTACATTTGCAAAGACTGCATTTGACAGAAAAAAAAACCCACGTTGCCTCTATTGGTGTAAAAGGACAACCTTTCCTCGAATTACGTCAAAGGATACATACCACAAATGAGATTATCTTTGAAGGCAGCTGTTATATCTTCCAGGACACCCAGAATTGGAGAATCCAGCATTGAGAGGAGCTCACCAACATTTCCTTGCTGTGCCATGATGCACGTACTGACATGAATGTGGAGGTTAAAATTTCAGGAGTTCCTCATTGGTGTCTCTCTTACCAGACTAGAAGAGAAGAGAGAGCAAATGAATGCACTTTCCCTTTTCCCTTTCCGTTCTGCATATCCCATCTCTTCCCTATTTATTTTCTGCAGTATTGCTCATTTAACACTGAAAGGATTCATGGAATTTACACACCTGCAATAAAAGCTGTAAGAGAAGTTTCCAAAGAAGCCAGTGAGTCACAAGCAGGGTTTTCTCCATAATTTTGAGACACTAATCTGCTCTGCAGAAGGCACTGGATACCACATATACAGCATCAGAGTATTCCATTATCCTATCAGTTTTAATTTGCTCTCCAGGTCAGTCAACTAAGAATAAAGTTTTGAATTACATGCAGATAGCTCCCTGGAATAATTCCATTCTCACCTCCTTACAGCAATTCCTCCTCAACCAAAACTGCAAGTCCTTTGTATAGTGGCCTACACTCTGGAGACAACATGAATCTCAAGAGCCCTCTCCACTGCTGTGGCTAGATTAGAAATTCACTGCCCTCAGCTTTGCATTATTGCATACTAATAGATTTGTGCTTTAATACTTGCAACATGGCCAAGCTGCAGCTGTTACGAAAATCAGTTAGGGTTACTACAGCTGCTGTTCTCTGGCCAACCTGTGCATACTAGATCACTAACTTAGCAGCACATATTTAGTGCATGTAATTTTGTGCATATAATTTAGTTTGCACATAATGAGTGCATAATTTATTAAAAACTTTGCAGTCAAACCCTGCAGAGATTACTAAATGCAACAGCGTGCAAACAACATGACTGGTCAGCTTCACAGTACTAAGCAGGAAAAAATCTAGGCCATTCTGGCTTGTAAGATGGCTTTCTCCCATGTACCAGCAATGGAGGGATTCAGGTATCACATCTATCTACCAATCACAAAATGAATACAGGGTTTTTTTTACCCATAAGAATTCCATGCTGAACCTTTCCCAAAGGCAGAGAGAATGTGGCTTCACACCACACCTAATGCTACTAGCAAAGGTTTCTTCTTTCATCCTACTTCAAGTCAGCACACATTTTTCACTTCCTTTATGGAAGGCAAAACTGACACATACCAAGTTTACACACAATTTTTCTTACTGCAATTTTGTATACAGCACCTGTTCTGTGGACAAGCTGAGCTTCTGTCTGCAGTGCTGACAGCCACACACCTTTCATGATCACTAGTAAAGAAAAAGCATGAAGAGGTTAACAAAAAGAACCATTTATTTCCTCCTTATCAAACCTCAGATATTCAGAACAGCATTAAGTTCTTTAGCAAGAACAGTAGAGCTATGAACCTCCTGCATGAGGAAAGTTAGTTTGAAAAACACCAAAAAGTTTTGCAGTTCCCTTTCCAGAATTGTCCATAGGTTAAGCTAAGCAATAGCCTCAAACAGGAATGCTTTCACAACAGTGTAGTTTTGTACTGTGAACCTTCAAAAGCTGCTAGTTTTATTTATGGTAGGTGAAATATTACACACAAAGAAGTCTCCTTTTATCCTACTAAATTCTGAACCTAGAATAATTATCGTAACAGTTTAAGTCTTTAGATTCTAGTCAAAACATTGCCAATTTTAAATAATAATGATGTAATTGCTTATATACATTACTTTCTTGAAAACTTGTGTATAACAGTGTTTCTGGACAGCAGGAGTTAACCTGTCTACCAGTAAACTTTGTCATTTGCAACATACCGCTCTGTAGTTGCAGAACTGCCCAAGGTCACTTTTATTAGGGCCACAAGACATCAGCTTACTTAATCTGGCACTGATTATAAACTCAAAGGTGATAACATGGCATCACACTCACAACAGGCATTTGTGTAGCAACTAACTTGTTTTAAGTGTGACAGTAATCACTGCTTTAGAAAACAAAATTCCACACCCCCCCTTCTCAATGGTCACAGCTGTATAGTCCAAACAACATTTCAGTTCATCTGAAGCAGCCAACAAGTGCTTCAGATTGAAATGCCATTTCTTTGTAAGTCCCATGCTGGCAAGACATTACAACTGCACACTTCAAACTGGCTGGTAGTGTAAGCAAGACTTTCAACTAAAGCTAATAAAACATAAACTTGGGGTGGAAGAAAGGAGTTGCTTTTTACTCAAACCAGAATGGATCTCTGATTTCCAAAAATATTAGATCTGGGATTTGTTGTGGTTTGGGGTTCTTGGGTTTTGTTGTTTTTTTTCCCTCTATATTGTGCAGACTTCCAAGCTTCAACTTGTTTCTCAAAGAGCTTGCTGTTTAGAAGGCAAGCAATGTTCAAAGAGTGACACCATCCTTTCAGATGGTTTAAAGCCACTCATCCGTGCAACCTAAGTAGTCAACTCTCCACTCTGCTACTCATTTTCAGGAGTCAACTGCTTTTTTTAGTTTCTAGCAACAGCTGTAATATTTTATTTACTAAATTACAGCTACACTGAGATACCAGAGAAAATGCAGAACTACATATGGGGAAATCCTTTACTAACATGAATCTATTCTTTTACTTCTGAGAACACTATCTCTGAGACTGTAAAGGTGCCCCAATTTCTATCAGGACAGAGGTTCAGCTATGGTTAAGCAATAGATTCACCAGCTTCCTAAGCAACATGAATTAGTTGTTTAAAGTCTTGTTAACAAAAGAGATGCATGAACACACCCCCAAACCAGCTGCAAGCAAAACCTGTTTGGAGAATTAAAGCAGCATACATGCTAGTCTCTGCTTTTTTACCTCATGAACACCGTGACAACCCTCTTTTCTCTGTTTCCCCACCCCCCACCAGAGTGAAAAGAATGATTTCTGTATCTTATTTTCCTCTAGTAATACCAGATCTTCTCCAGTAAAGACCTCAACAGCAGATTTCACTAAAAAAAAAGCTATAGCATTGTAAAGTCAACATGCTTTTATAGACACTCTAGGTGGGTTGTGGACATCAGGTTCCTACAAAACACTTGCAGACAGATGGGAAATCACTGGTTTAAATGTTCAGTAGGTAAGAGGATTTCAAACTTCATGCTATTAGCCTGATGGCACACATAGACATGACAATCAGATAGCAAGGTTTGTAAGGCAAGCTTAGTTGCAGATAACTATACACATAGATACCAAATAATTTTCCAAACTCCCTAAACTGAAACAGATGCCTCTGGTGACCTTATGCCAATAAATTAAGCACAGTTTAAACAAACTTGTCAATCAGTTGACTGTGCACTGAAGTACACGATGTAAACTGGAACAAGCTCCACTCCAAAAGTCTGTATTCATGATATCAACAAAAGTATTTCAAACCCCATCTGAAAATGGGACAATATTACACACAGGTAGTTCAGTAGGTGGGCAGTTTACCTGCTGAAGTTTATAAACACCAGTACAATTATGTCATCCTATACACAAACAGCCACATTTTACAAAAAGCAAATCACAGCTTTTTCAATGCAGGGTCTCTTGTAAATTTGTGAGGAACAGATCTGAAGTCCTGAGTCAGACTGAGATCCTCTAAATCAGATTGGGTCTATGATGCCCAACACAAATGAACAAACCAGGAAATTCCAGCAATAGCCCTAAATCACATCACACTTTCTTCTAAGCAAAGACAGCTGAGTAACTACTTTCCAGCAACAGGCTTTTAACTTCAATCAGAAACACCATGTTCTGGTAGATGAAGTGCAGTTCCCAGGGCCTGTAGTGTCAGCATGATTTATGACCAGTCCCACCAGTAATTGGTGATGTGATTTTCACACCTTGTAGATAAGGAACTCAGGACAGGTTAAGGAACATCCATTACACTGTAAAACAGCAAGATCATCCGTTGAATGCCACAGTGTATATGCCATAATGTACAGTAGTTTGTATCTGGGATTGATACATCTGTGATAAACAGGATCTCCCTTAAATCTCTACAGTATTCATATCACAGCCACTTCTTTCTTCTCAAATACATAGTAAACAAGATGAGTCTCTTTACTGCTTCCATTCCTAGCTATTGCAATCATTCCCCTACTAGTAGAATTTCCACATCCCTGAAGCCTCACTTTGAACAGACAGGGTTAAAGCAAAGTCAGCAACTCTTCCATGTAGTTTGAGTCACTGCTTCTTTACTAACTTTTAAAATGAGTTTTATATAAAAGATCCAAGGCACTAGAGACTAAAGAGTGAAAAAACCCTCATTAAATACATTTTAAGTGCAACATTTTAATCTCACTGGAAGATATAACACCAGTAGCAAACTTCTTATATTCAAGAGCTTCCATAAAGACAAATTTTAGTAAGAAGTGTTAATTTTAAGTACCAATACAACCTTGGAGCCAGCTTTCAGAGAAAAAAGGAGACAACAAGCCAAGAACCAATTTGTTTTAACAATTCTTTTTAAATTAGTAGCTAATTTAACCACAACACAATACAGTTAAGCTACAGTCTTGAGACAGAGGAAAAGACTGTAAAAATATTCATTGGAAAAGGCTAAATAGAGAAAGAGATAGCTGAGTATTTCATAAGATTCTGACTTCTGGAAGTATTTCTGTCAAGAGAAGATGTTCTTCTGTTCAGTGTATTTTTATCTCAAGCCAAATGAAAAAGCAGCTGGTAGTGCCAGTTATGCTTCTCTGAAGGGTGGGGAGGAGGGGGACACGCTCAACGTAAATGCACGCTCCTCCCCGAATGTCCTCAGCATTTGGAACAACACAGAAATTGAGCCACTTATTCTGAGGGGTGCTCTGTGTGGGGATGAACATCACCTTTAAATTTGGGGCACAACAGTTAATCGTTATTCACCCCACTCCAAAGGGGGATTTTCAACAATGTAAGGTGACTGCTGACAGTAATGAAGTGATACCAGACCTCAAGACTTAGCACTTTTCCATCTGATTTTGGTCCTCAGGTACTGCTTTGGAGAGGCCATGAATGAGGACAGAAGTATTTTACAGCACTCACTGCTTTCAAAATCAAAAAAACCCCAGATTGACAATAAAGCAGCTCTTCTCACTCAAATCTTTGAAGTGTTTATCATGACAGGATTAGTCTTACTCCCTCCCCCTCTGATACACAAAAATCCCAGCCTGCTTTATATTTTCCAACAACACTCATTTTTATATTGTCTTCACAGGTAAACTAAACTCTACATTATAGAATTGACACTATCAATGAATGAAAAGTGACAGCAGGGAGAAAATCCACTGGTGGCAATAGGAAAATAAGCAGCTGATCATTCCCTTTTTAACCACACAGAAATAACAACTCCACAGACACTTTAAGCCTCAGTTCAAACTGATCGTTACAATTGGCAGTACAATTTATTTATTAATTTTTAAACACTGAAGGTGTCTGGCTTCTAGTAGCCCACATTTTTCAGGTTATTTTAAGCTCTGATACAAGATTCCATTCCTGAACTCAATAATTATAACTCAGTATTATAGAAGTTCTTCTGTATTTTGTTACAGGTACTTAACTGATGCAGGAACAGGAAGATTGAAAAAACCAATAACCCCAAAGACAGAGAACTATATTCAGCAATTTTTAAGATTCTTTTGAAACTCCACTGTGCTGATACACAGTTCTAATTGCTACCCATCAAATTCCTGTAGGGGGAAAATTGTTTCAAAGCAATGCATGTTTAAGAAAGCCCAAACATGGTAGGGCTGACACTTCACCCTTTGGCAGCAGCCACGCTAACAAGCATGAAAGGGAATTACTTCAATTCCTTACATACAACTGCACGTATTAATAGCAAATAAATAAATAAGAACAAGCCCTGATTTTCTATACCAATTTAATTAACAGTACACAAGGAAAATTAACTCAATTAAGGAATCTTTGCAAAGCTATGAACAGGTAAACAGAAAGCTCTGGATTTCACAGTAACACAAGGAGCAAGACTCTTAAATCTCTGCTGGAGATTTTTTTTGCTACCAAGAAAAGCTTTTAAACATATTTAGAGAGTTCAGTAAATCTTGAAACCTCTGCAAACTATGTAGTGTGCTCAGCTGAGGCGTTTTAAGTACCCCCAGAATTAAAGTCTACATTAAACAAAGCAATATCAAATGATGTGCAACTTCTTAAATAAAACCAAAAAAATAATACTACCCTGGAAAGTGACAGCAGTTCACCACTGCAAGAAGTTCATTCTGTATCTTAATGCGCTACCCAAAGAAATGCTAATGCTAACAAAGGAGGTATTATTACTTATTCTCATTATGTTTATTAAGCTATATGAAAATACTGCAGTTAGAGCTTAGACCAAGACCCTACACTGTAACATTATCGCAAAAAATATATACCTGTCTGCAACATGCTATAAAATGTGGTATCCCTCCCCTGCCTCCACCATTACAGAATCACAGAATCATAAAATGCTTCAGTTATTTGCTAATTATGGAAGGTATCTTTTCCAAAAATATCTAGCTATATATAGACATATATCAATATATATAGATATATACATGAACATGTGCACGTGTTACAGCCTATCCAGTTCTTACAGAGACTGACCAGTAAGCACATCACCAGCTCATCTCAGAGCTAATAAGAAGGCGTCTGGCAGTAGGAATTCCAGGAACTGATACAAGTCAACATGGCAGCAGTTCAGCTCTAAGTAGGGCCAGCATTCATTTTAAACTACAAATAGTTACTCAAGTCAAATACTTGTTCAAATACCAAGACATCCGCAATTGGACATAATCTCTTAGGGGGGGATCACTTTAATAATGCTACTTTTTATTAGTTACCATAAAACTAAGTTCTGAAGTAACAATGAATTAACAAGCCAGGATTAAACATAGCTAGAGACAAAGTAATTTTAATTAAAGCTTATCTCATTACACACTAGATATTCTGACTGTATTTTCATCTGAGTAAGCCCATGCAAATCCCCACAGACAACTCAGTACTGGGTTGACTGGGCTGTTAAAAAACACCCAATCAAACCAAACAAAACCCAAAATATTACATAGCCCAGAACAACAAATGAACAAATCACAAAAAGTGTTTTACTGAGGAAAGGATCTTAAGCCCATGATTTTATTTAATCTTAAATGTGGCATGGCTGTTTTTGATAAGCAGAGTACCTTTTTTTGCTTAGCTTTTTTTGCTTAGCAAAGCAAAATCAACTGCAGACAGAAGCATGTATTCCCAATGCTTGCACTGATCCTTAAAATTTGCTGAGCTTCCAAAGATCCAGTTTCTAGTTATTCCTACAGGTAAACTGAAGAAGAATTTTTCCACCTAATGGGATCACTTTAGTATTAGTGCTTCGATTATGACAGATATCTAGCAACCTGTCACAGAAGTCCATGTCAGGAAACTACAGTATAAGACCACACAAAGAATGAAAACCTTTGGTATAATCATCCACTGGGAGGTTGTCTGGAAAGAGCAGTTCTGGTAACAGTTCTGCACATGAAACCTGACCCCAGTTTCTGTGTAATTTCTATAGGTTTTGAATCACACACTCCTTTAAGGCATATTCTTTCTTCCACTCATTGCCTTGTAAAAGGCTCATTAAAAATACTCCAAACAACAGGAGAAGCCCTGACTAAACTGATAAAACAATGATAGAGACTGCATCCACAGCAAACAAAGAATGAAAACTTCAGAACTGCAGCCTTCCAAGTTCTTTGTGATAACAGGAAGCAAACTGTTTTCTTGGAGAAGTAAACAACATCCAGTAAAACGTTATATATCCACGAGCAAGGAAATAAGACAAACCTTCTCCACCAAGGGGGCTGCTTTACAACTGCTTTAATGCCTAACCCCGGAGGAGGGAACCTCCTCAAGTAACTGAGGAGGCAGAGGTCTGGCAATCTCAGCGTTTGAAACGGAGATGCTGAACCTCTTCCGATAAACAGTACAGAATTAAAGGGGCGTGCTGGCTGGGGGGGGGGGGGACCCCTGAGACCTCAGCCCCCCGGGCAGGCCCACCGCGGCGGGGGTGGGGAGCGACCAGGGGCAAGTTTGGCTCAGGAGAAGAAAAAGGGACGGAAGGGACACATCTCCCCCCGCCAAGCTTTACCCTCGCCTTCCCCATCCCCCCGGCCCCTTCCCTTTCTCCTGCTGCCTCCTCCCCGAGCCCTTTCTCCCTGCCTCCCGCCTCATCTCCTTTCTCTGCCTCCTTCTCTCTATTGCCCCCGTCTGTCCCCGCTCTCGTCCCGCTGGGGGAGGAAGGGGGAGGCCCAGAGCACTCACCTCTCCTTCTCCTCCCCTCAGCTGTTTACCACTCAGGGCTCCTCTAGCCCACAGGGCGCCGCCATCTTGGCCCTGCCTCCCCCTCCCATTCACGGGACGCTTCTCCCCTCAAATCCCTCCGCCGCACAAACTAGTCCCACTTCTCCGCCTCACTCCCCCCTCGCTCGACTCCGCGAGGGTCCCTCACCCCCCCAGCCGTCCCTTCCCCGTCACGGGCCTTCATCCGCGCGGGGCAGCGGGGGTGCGGTGCCATCCGCCACGCTCACCCGGTCTCCCGCGGCGGAGGTATCTCAGCGCGGGTAGCGATGCGGCCCGAAGAGGTCGCGTGATTCTGGGGGCGGTGCCGCGAGGAGCCCCGGGCGGTGTCTACGTCACGCGGGGCGGGGCCGGGCGGCGTCCGGTAAACAAGGCCCTACCGGAGGGAACGGTGGCGGCGCCCGAGGGCAGCGTTTGGGGCTGCGGCTGTGCTCGTCCTGCTGCGCCCGCGGCACACGGGAGCGGGACCTCCCTTGTCCGGGCGCTTGGGCAGCAGGGGCCGCGGGCCACGCCGTGAACCCGGTGTCGAGCTGCGGCCTGGAAGCGGTTTTTACTATGGGTGAATATGCTGAAAGGGAATAATAAATTCACTGGAGTGCTCTGTGTGTGAGTGATATTAACTGGGCAGCCGTGTGTGCTGGACTGCAGGAGTCCTAGAAAGACATTCCAGGGGCAGGCACCCAAAATGTGATGCCTTTCTGCTTGATGAATGTTCAAAGCTCATGTCATTCATCCTCTTTTGGAACCCTGAGTGCTTCTTCCAAACTGTGGATGAAGAGAATTTTTTTGCTGAAATGCAGCAAGCACACAAAACAGTCCATCCTTCCTTGTAAATAAAGGTTATTTTTCCCTGTGGAAAATGCTGCATAGGAAAGAACAGACATTACCTTAGGGAATGTTGTCCAGCTTTTAGTCGGGTGTGCCATAGCCAGCAAGTTTTTGGCTCAGTGTGTCGATCCTCAGGTCTTGGTGTTTCCCATTCTCTGAGGGCTGTTCTACGGGGATCCACCAAGGGTGCAGCTGCTGATCTGACTCCTCAATCCATTTGAACTGTCCTCAGATGCCAGCAGGAATCACAGACATTAAATTTGCAAGGTAGAAACTAGGTGCAAGGAAAATAAAAGCAGATCAGAACCACATCTGAGAGCATCAGTTCATGTTTAACTTTGGTCACGTTAGTTGTGTTTCACAGCTCTCATCCCTTCCCACTGCACCTGCAATAGGTCATCCTGCTTCTGGATGAGATAGAGCTGCTTGGAGCCAGCATGTTTTTAATCTAGTCCTGCCTTGTACGTGCCAATTAATATTTATTACAGTCTAGAATGAGTGATGGTATTTCTTTTCCTGCTGTGCAGAAGACATGTTTATTTAATCTGCCACAGAAGAGAGTGGAAATTAGGAAGAGCGTCAGAAAAGAGCTGGAAGCAATTAGTCCTGTTATTTTACTGTAACTTAATTGCTGTAACATTCAAATTGACAAAGAAAACATGGATGCTAGAGGAGGGGTTTGTAGCTACATTTGAAAGGGAAAATGACTGCATTAGAACAGACATGATGTTTTATAATTAACCTGTTTATTATTTCTGAGTTATGCATTTAATAAACTATTTACTCAGGATGCACTGGAGCACATGGCATGCAAGAAGAACTCACAGCAATACACAAAAGCAAACTGTCCTCAGATAGAAGCAGAACTTGCTGTAGATGCAATGTGGCCCATGTGGGTCAGGGCCAGGACAAGCCTATGTGAGCCCAGATAAGCCCTCTGCGGCTCTACACTCTCTGATGACCCTGAAATAAGAAGAGAACAGGGAAATTTATCTCAACAGGAAGAACATAAAATAAGAATGACCACACGGGGTCAACTCAAAGGTCCTTCAAGACCAAAATGCATCTCTGGCACTCTGCTTTTTAATTCCACTTGTATAAAATGCCTTTTGATGGTGGTTTCAATGGAGAGAAGAGCTGATTAAGTTTAACAGAAGCCATAAACAGAAACCTAGGGAAGAGTAAGAACACAACAAGCCAAGGCAAGAGCTGACTGCTCTCCCATCCTGCAACTGTTTTCTCTGTAATAAATACCCTGAAATAAAATAAATATCCTGAAATAAAATAAAGGGAGAAGGTGTGGATGAGAGCTGAACTGGACACAGCAGTGTCCCCATCCCTCTTCAAGCATTCTAGCACAGTGATAATAGTCATAAAAGAGGGTATCTCTGCTCATTATCTCCAGCATCAGTTTGTATGCAAATATAACTGGTCTTTGTGATACAATGGCTACTTTGGGAAGCAAAACATCTGATACAGATGTTTTATCTACAGCTGCTCTACACAAGTTTGCTGACACTGGGAGGTATATTCATCATCCTCCTTCTCCAAAGGACTGTGCCAGTGTTCTCTGGTTTTACTGAACATTCTATTTGATTTTTTTGCACAACTGGGGGTTTTTTTCACTTGCTTTTACTATCTCTGGTTTTAAGAGCCACATTCTGCAGCCGTTTGCACTTTATGTCAACGGGAAGCCTGTGCTCAGGGGTGCTGGTAGAAGCCAGCTCCAATGTTTCGTAAAATAACATCTCGATCCTTTCAGCAGCTTGTAATTTTCCTGTTTTGTTTAATTCCTGTAACTGTCTTCATATGAAACCCTGAAACTGCAGTGTACATTTTGGGTTTCTGTTACAATGCTTGTTTTTGTAGCGGGAAATGTAATCTCTCACATGCCTGTGTTTAAGGCAATGCAAATCAGTGTGCTAGTGCAATGCCTTGGGAATGTTTCTTTCATGCAAAACACAGCTAGATAAATAAGGAGGGAAGGAGGGAGAGGGAAAAGGGATTGTTTGCTTCTATAAACAACAAGAATTAATTATGTTCAGTAAATGACAGATGGGTTAAGATCAAAATCAGAATCTTTCTCAATGTGGATGAAATCTACACTCTTATCTCTGTGTTGCATCAAACCCCACTGCACACCCTGTCCAGTGCCATGGGGCAATGACAGCCGCGATGACAAAGGCTGTGACTTGTGGCTGTCCCAGCAGAGAGCGCTAGGGTCATCAGACCTGACCACTGCGTGCCACGGTGGGATGCAAAATACCTCTGTGATGAATCTGAAGCGTCTCTGGACCACATCTGCTCCATCAGGGAAATGCCAGCTTGCTGCCCACCCTGTTGCAGGACAGTAAAAAGGTTCTTATTGATTCCTGATGCTTTCACCACCCTGAGCTGTTGTAGGAAAAGGGACCTGACTGAGTCACAGTATAATACAACTGACTGTCGAAAACAGTGCTTGAAAGCTCATGTAGAGCAGAAAAACTCCATGCTCTAAAGGTATTTCTCTGCTGGTGATGTCCCTTGGCACTCAACAGCTGCTTGTGTGCTTATATATGTCTTAGATTATAAACTTCTCAGAAGGCATCTTCGCTGTCCCAGTTCCAGCAATGCACAGAATGTGCTGCAAGCACAGGGGATACTGAACACCCATAGAACTCATGACACTGGACACTTGCACAGTCAGGGAAACTGTGGCAGAGAAGAGGTGAAATCAAGGAATTACATAAACACCCCTCAGCATCTGGGGAGACCAGCTCTCAAGTGTGTCCCTAAATAAAAGTCATGACCAAGGATTCTGAAAAGATCACTGCTCTGCAGCTCCTATTCCTACCTCTGCTAGAGAACAACCAGGTGATCTAAGAAAGGCTTTGCCTCTACTTCATTCTCCCTCCTTCCACCCTGCCCTTACAAAGGGGGTGGCAGTCAATTATTTTACTTTTGCAAACCCATTTTCAAACCTTTTTTGAAAGCAAGTGTTAGAAGTGCAAATTCTTATTACTGCTCTTGAAGAGCTTTTTGCAAAGATGCCTGTTAATGAGCTTGCTTAATGAGCTTTCTTAAATCTATATTTATATCTTATATACAGCTGTATATAGATAGAGCAATGCCTCAAATACGTACGTATTGCACACACATATGCCTAGAAAAATGAAGGCTGATTAACACACATCTTTTTCAGTTATTACTGTGCAAGTATTTATTCCTTTTTTTCCTTGGAAATTGGAGAGATAACAGATCCATTCTCGGATAAAATAATTCTGTGCATATGTGCTAGATGGCTTTGTTTATGAGCCTGAAGTATGTGAGTGTGTGTATGCGAGACAGATGGTGTGCCTGTTTGTGAAAGACACGATGCGTGGATGAATGTGTGTAAAAATACAGGTTTCTTAAGAGCTTTTTTTTTTAAGACAAAATAACAAATGTCTGCTTGGTACCTTATTTCACCGTGTCATGCTCTGTGTCAATAAGGAGTATTCCTGCAGAAGGCGAAGCTGCCCCAGAGAGTGAAGGGTGCTGCTGCCAGGGCTTCGAGCTGGGCATCGTGAATTCTCTTCAAGTTTTCAAAGTCCTGGAAAGTTTTGATAAGCAAATACTGTCTGGGCTCTGCTTCTCTATTGGTTGTTTCTTCACCGCCAGATTTTGACACAAATAATCTGATTGAAAAATCAGGGAGGGGAACAGGGGCAAAAAAACAGAGAGAGAAAAAAGGAGAAGTATCTATTTCAGCAGCCTGCGACTAAGTGAAAAAGTGGAAGAAGAGTCCAGAGAGAAGACGACATCTCGCTTGTCTGGGGAGATTTCAAGGCGAACCCAGTAAAGCAAAGTCCCCCAAAGAGGTGATTGATTTATTCTTTTAAACACTTTTAATTTAATTGTTTTTCTCATTTCTCTGATATGTTTTTTTTTTTCTGAGCTTTTTCTTCTTCTTTGCTTGTGTTTGCAAATTTGTAACATATTCCACTGCTTAAATCACTTGTCCTGAGGATTCCTTTATGATAATGGTTCACTTCATTCAAATGAGTTAAGCCTTTTAAAGTTATACCAGAGACTTACTTCATATACTTACTTCACACTCACATATGAAAATGGCAATAATAGAACAAAATAGAAAAGATGTGACAATGGTCTCATCCACCTGTGTCCCAGCAAGCTCCATGCAGCAAGAATAGCCTCAATATGTAGACTTTGATACTTAAACTTTGAGAAGAGGGTGTGCTATATTTTTCCTTTTAATTGCTCTTTTACAGGGCCAGACTTTTAAACTCAGAAACCAGCACACCTCTGCTGACATCAGTTCATCTGTGCAAATTCAGTCTCTCCTGTTTAGGATTTTTGCTTCAAATCTCTTATTTTCTTATTTTTTCCATCCTTCCCAAGGATGATATGCTGATTAGGGTAACAATTTCTAGCATATGGAATTAGCTATTTATAGACGCTTCTCATATACCACCAGATTGATTCAATACATTCAAGCAGGAAAGCAAAAGATTTGCAAGTTCACACAGTAAGTGCATCTCTACGTTAAGGGGATGTGGAATTTGTTAGCTCACACTATATATTTATCCATGGAAGCCTAAGGCAAAGTTTGGTAAAACCAGTGGCATTCCCAACACCACTAGGAACTAAATGAGGTTTCTAAAGAACAAATGCTGTAGTTATATTGTAAACATTTTTCTATATACTACAGATGTACAAGGATTTCCATTCATCTTGGACAAATTTTCTATCATAATTTACTTCCCTGCCAGAATGTCCATTTGCTCAGTTTTACCACAGGAATTTCAGATGTTCTGCTCATTTTTCCACAAAAAACTCCCACATTCAGATTTCTTGCCCCAAATACATTTGATTTTGCAAGGGTGGATGAGTGATATATGATTAATATTTTCTGTAAAGAACTGAAATTCTTCTAAATATGACTTTATATTTAAAGAATCGGGAATCCATAAAACCTCTTCTTTTATCTGGGCTCTTAAAATTTTCAGAAACAGGTTGTGTTCAGTTTTTGTGATTTTTTTTTTCTTCAGAAATGTCTTCTGGAAGATAAACTATTCTTTATCTTTGGAAACTTCACCTTTGCCAGAAAGAACAGAAAAGAGCAATAAGATTTAAATATAAACTAAGCAATGGGAAAGCCTAAAACAGTGTATACTCATCAACTCACATGAAGACATATATAAATTGCAAGTTAAAATAAAGTATTTCCACTGAGTATAGCAGAAAGAATGGTTTAATCTCTACCGTTAACCTTGAAAATTTGAACAGGATCACCTGAATTTAGAGGGAAATGGAAGTCAGCTTTAGAATGGAACTTATGCTGCAAACGGGGTTCCTGATTCAATGTGGCACAATCCTGCAAACACCTGCTCCCAATAGAGTGTATTGTATTATAAATCGTTCCATTGAAGGAACCAGAGAGAACAGCTTCCCAATCTAATTCACTGAGAATATGAATGTCTTCTAATTATATCAAAGGCCACAATCCTGTATTTTTGGATACTCCAAGCTGCCATGCAGTGAAACGGGAGTTAGGACTTCACCAGGGATCAAGAGAAATTCATATCCTGAAGTCAGAAACCACCCCCTAAAAAAATCACCTTTTTAATTTGGGGTTTGGGTTTGGGTTTTTTTTCATAATCTCACTGTTCCAGTATTACATTACAGTTTTACATGTGATACTCTGTAAAGTCACCAGAGAGCATCACTGAGGATTAAGGAACTTTGAGTTTGAACACAGGAGGGGAACACACAAATGCTGGGTCTTCTTTCAGGTTTGATATTTATAACCAGTAAAAGAAACCCTTCTAGGGTGCTTCTTTCCACTAAAATAGTGAAAGAGTTTTTTTCCATTGCATCCTTTTAGCTGTCTTCCCCTCAGGGATAACTAGTACAACACTATTGTACAGCTACATGAATGGCAACAAATAAGAGTGTCAGTTCTAGCAAGCTACTGCTTTTATGTCCTGCACTGAATCCAAAAAGTGCTGTGACACTTCAATTTTCAGTAGGCACTCCTGCCCAAGCAATGAGCCCCCTTGTGTGTTTGCCAGTCAAGGTAGAAACTGCTGCCACAGGGGCTGGCAAGAACAGACTCCATAAAAATAGAGTTTAATTTTTAGCAAAAGGTTGAAGCTAAATTCTACCAGAAGCTTCAATGACTTTAAGACGTAGCAGGATCTGTTGTCCATAGCACTACTTTCCCTGTGAAATATAGTTAGCCATTAGTAGCAGCTGATCACTTGCTACAGATAATCTTCAGTTTCAAGGGACAGACAGTATTTTTTCTCTTACAGTCTGTGCTTCTAGCTTTCCTCTAACCTGGTTGTATGAATCAGAAAGACAGCCCAATGCAGTTGTTAATTAACTATGCTTTGGGCTCCCAGTTCCTGTTTTCTCTGTAAAATGGGATGGGGGAAGGTAACTTCCTTTTGTAACGCTCAGTAGTCCATTAAAGATCGTTGTGCTCAGTAGAGGCCCTTATCAGCGGTCAAGATACTGGACCAAATTTGACTTTCACATATGCTGGGCCAAACACATCCACAAAAATCCCATTGATTCATATGCATCTACTTTCAATCACCATCAGAAAAGAGAAGTTGCAGTTAGTGCTTTTGTGTAGTTAGCATATGGTTACTATCATATAGCACTGCAAGACTGCTTATGCACTCATCTCCAATTCTGGGTAATTTACCTGGCTAAGCTGTCCAGCTAATGCCATAGGGTCCTTCAGCCAGTGGGCAGGAAGAGGAACTCTTCCAACAGACTGCTAGGCACAGGCACCCTACATTCAGTTACCTGCTGTCAGAGTGTCTTCCTCCACTGTGTAGGAAGCCCTGGGAAATTAACTGGTTCATTCAGGGAGAAAGATACAATGTCTAAAGCTTACTGGTATGAATACCCTCCATTGTGGACACAACCTGCCCCACCACATGGGAAAATCCCTTTGCTATGAGTGGAAATTCCATGTAGAAAAGGTTTGTGGTAGGACTTTAGCTTGGGGCACATCTGTGATGCAGAGTGCAGCTCCATGCACACATCAGGGACTAACCAAGAGCAGCAAGACCCTCTAAGCTAAACCCTTCTGGTAGAACATGAGTTGCACAGGCTTAGCAGAGCACACTGCTGCAGGGTTATACCCACTACAGAACACTTGTATTTGTTCCAAGCTGGAGGTATTTCTGCGCCTGCAGCTTTTCACCAGGCAGAGACACACGTTACAAATCTTTGAAGTAAGCTCATTAGAGAGTTTGGGGAGAGTAAATACAGCAAATACAGCAATGTACTTCAGTGTCCCTTTCCTCAAGGGCATACTTGTGGTTCATTCTCAGCACTGTTCTGTCCTCTTTCTAAAATTAAATTAACAAATCTACTCTTGGCCTCTGCTTTCTCTTACTCATCTCAAGTTACATGCAAATTTCTTGGAAAAAGATGAAGAAAAACAGGTGAGTCATTTCACAAGAAAAAAAAAATGGTTAAGAAACACCAAGAGTTATCCCTGAAGTCACAGAAGAAGCAGTGGGAATCTTGGACCAGATTTTAAAAGGCAGCTATAACTGCTTCCAAAGGCAGCTGGGCTGGTGAGCACCTGACTCTCACCAACCACAGCAGGTTTGGCAATCCATTTGTCCACAGCGGACCTCGCTGTGTGAATTCCACAGCACTTGCAGCCATAGGCACCAGTGTAAATGTGGCTCTTGAACCTTTAAACAAAACACCACTGGGCTGTATGACTATATTCAGCATGTAGAGGTAATGCGGGCACTTCAGAACCCTGCGGGATGGACCTTTTCCGTCCCTGGCTGTCTGGGATTCCAGGAGCCTACACTGCTTTGTCCTGGCTTACACAGATGTTTCAGGTCATTCCTACTTAACAGGAGCAAAATGTTCTTTGGTTTTTAGTAAATAAGGAGGCTGTACTTCAGCTGCTCCAGGAAAAGAAACTTAATGCACTTTCCGGTCAACAGAGAGCCAGACTTGCTGCTGACTTTTCATATGAAATACAGCAAGATTTGCTTTTAGTGCTACTATCGTGAACAATTACAAGGGAAAATGCAAATAGATATGCAAATAAGGTGCCAGCTGATATTGCCACACACAGCATTGAGCTTGTTGTCATACTGCCTCCATGAGAACAGTTACTAGCCATGGGGAGTGGGCACAGGGCGGGCTGGGTTCTGGGTAGTAGAGATAACAGATGTATTGCAAGAGAATTTTGTATGATTAAATTTCAGCATTTTATGTTTGCTCCTAACCCAACATTTCAACGGTTCATGATACTTGAGTCAGATCCAAAAAAGTTACCTCTGTTAACCAGCACTTCTGCTCTGCCTCTGCTTGACTGCTGTTTGTCAGCCAGAACACAAAATGCTCCAGCTTTGACCAACAAGAATGAAACCTGCCACACAGTGTGGCTATGGGGATTTTCTGCTTTGTGTCTCCTATTATTGAAGTTGTTTCTATAATTATTTTAGTAGCAATCTTACAGAGAAACCCATGTTATGGCTCAGGACTGTGCTCTTCAAGGTGCAGTACAAACACTAAGACAGACCCTTTCTCAAAGGGGTGATCTTCAACCTTCAAACCAGTGTTTCTCATAAAGGGTTCAGATGCACTGCATCCTGTAGCCAGAGCAGAGAGGTACCAGAGAGGCATTCTGACTTCAAATGTGTCTTTGCCACAGAACTCAATTTAAACATGCCTCTGTTTTGCCATCTATAATATAAAGACAGCAGTAATCCTTTGCCTCAAACTAGGGATAGATTGTGGAGTGTAGTTTTTTACAGAGAATACTGTAATCTTCAATCTCATTTAATCTGCCATCCCATTTCTACATGCAATGGCAGAGAAGTTTTTTCACTTAGTCCCCTCCACAGAGAGGGGCCCTGGGGAAAACACAGTGTTTTCCCCAGAGCTGAGATCCACCAAGCACCTAAACACATGGAACATTCCCTGCTCTTCAGCTGGGTGGAGGGACCTTTGAGGTGAACTCTCTGTCTCCCCATTAGAAGAGTTTTAATACTTGTCACTGCTGCATGTGCTGGGGGAATACATGAGAAATTAACCCCCAAACCACAGAGATTTACTTGCCGGTTTTCTGTCTTTCTGCCCAGGCAGTGAATGGAAAATGCCACGTTCCTTTTTGGTGAAGAGCAAAAAGGCTCATACCTACCATCAGCACCGCTTTGTGGAAGATGACCTGCCTATACTAACCTGGGATCCAGTAACCTCTCCCTTCACTGGTGAGTCAATCCATCCACTGGGCTTGTAAGAATACACCAAGGCAGATCAATAATTGAGTAGCAAACTAAGGGAGTAGGATGTGTGAGCTAGAGAGCAGCTATGGGCTTCATACAGGGATGTTAGTCTAAGGACAGACTCATCCCCTGCTGTGTACCCTTTTTCTTTAGACCAAATTCTCATTGTCCCACTGAACTAAATTTAGATTGTTGCTATGTTCATTGCACACATTCTCTCAGGACCTACACCTTCTCTACCTCAGTGTTACCACCTCCTCCCGATGATTTGCAAGGGAAGTTACAGCTAGAGACAGAAAATACTAGTGATACCTAACACTGATTGTGAAAGGAGTCCTGCACACTCACAGGTGAAGGGCCAGCTGCTATATACTGTACTAACACCAACCAACACTGCTTCTGCCTAGGCCTGCTGTCCTTCCTCTGCTCCTGATCATGCTCTCCCACAGTGGTGGCAGGGCTGGGGGAATTACCCTCTTCCTTCAGGCACCATTCAGATTTTCTTTATTCAAATCCAGGATCAATATACCCTTTGTTCTAGCTCTGGCTATCATATCAAAGTCCAGTCCTATGATAAGTTTGATAAAAAAGAAAGGTGACATTTCATTTCAGTTGCTGCCATCATCCCTTGATCATTTGTTGTGTGACCCTCACAAGAGGGTTTGGATGCCAGATGTCAACCAAACCAGATCTCTGTCCATTTTAGATACTTATTATAAAATCTACTTCTAACAAGTGTTGGTTGGCCCCTTAAGGGGCTGGGAGAAATGGGAGTGGGGACAGGAGACGACAAAGCTGCGTAAGCTGTTACCTCCCCTCTCTGCTTCCCTACTTGGCTGACCATAAATTCAGGTTAACAACAATGAACTCTCTTAGCAGAGGGGTGGGGAGGTTAATAAATCAGTGATTGTTAGTTATCCACACAAATGAATATAGTTTTAAATAGGGAAATAATTGTTACAGATTGTGGCCTTGTAGGGTTTCTCTAACTATAAAGCATATGAAGTGTTCTATCATTTCTTCCTGCTCCCCTCTACCTTACCTATCTCATCCTGCTTGGAATTTCCCCTTCTCAGCAATGGATAGACCTTGATTGCTGTGCTGATTGTGCCACTCTGCACTTATTCAGGGAACTGAGCATGGACTCATGTATCCAAGCATGAGCTCATACATAGATACAAAAGTCACCTTAATAAACTCTTAACATCCAGAATAAACTAACTGTGACACTACTGTGTGATTACAGACATAGGACACAAGACATCGGAGGACATAAAGAAACAGGACCTAGAATGTGTGATTCCAAAACAAGAAAATGACCCATCTGAACTGAAAGAAGAAAGTGTCCCTGTCCAGTACCTGAGCAGGATGCCACCAGGCCCTTCAGCTCAAGGTCTGCTACCCAAGACCATAATTGCAAATGAGGTCAGGGGTGGGCTGACTTATGGAGACCCTGCAGCTGGGTCCAGATTTTCAGTAAATAGCAGCTCTTATTTTGACATCAGTGGTCAAACTTGGCCTAGGCAGAGCTCATCAAGAGAATTCTATATTTCCCTTTATGATTCTGGTCTAGATCAGCATTTCCCTGAAGGATGATGCTGATTCCCAAAGAGCAAGCCTCCAAATCTCAAGGACTAATGTAGCTATATGGGTCAAGGCAGGTGTTCTCATGATATTTGTTCAAACACCATATGAAGCAGGGATAGCAGAGAGGTTAATATTCCCTTAGCATTCTCTCTCCCATAAAATTTCCTCAGACTGAAATCAAAGTCAGAATAGGAGCTTTGTATGAGAATAAGGGTTTGAGTGAAAGAAGGAGGAGTTACCAATTGCAACTCCCAAAGTCAGCAAGACATCAAATGGGGGAGGAGTGGTACCTGTGGAACATTTTGACTGGTGCCCAGCTGTAGGCATGACACTCACTTCTTCCTCTCCTTTGCAAACTCAGAGATGGCCATCCCAAGTCTGCAGATCAAAGACTGCACTAACACGACAAGCACCCCTTCATTCTACAAACCCAGCTTTTCTTGGGATGCTTTCAATTTGCCGTACAGCTACCGACAGATGTCTCCCACCATGCAGTCAGCCATTCTGGAGCACCCAGTCAGCCTATATGGAAGCCACCTCCTGCCAAGCACTGACCCCCCTCTGGATTACAGCATGCATTATTCCTCAGACATGGAAACCTACCATTGTGTGAAGTGCAACAAGGTGCGTGTCAGACAAGAACCTCAGGAATGGGGAATGCCTGGAGTAATTTTCATTGCATACATTAGTATTTCACTAGGTTACAACAAAGTGCAATGCATGCAGCTCAAAATGAGTACCTACTTGTTCTCCTTACTAGGGCACTAGGAATTATGCAGTTCACATGGTCCATGCAGGGGAAGACTCAAATAAAAAGAAGGAATTTAAAACAGAGATGGAGGCAGCTACCTCATTAAAAAAATCACTGACATTTTATTTTGCAGGTATTCTCCACTCCCCATGGACTAGAGGTCCATGTCCGAAGGTCTCATAGTGGGACACGTCCCTTTGCTTGTGAAGTATGTGGCAAAACCTTTGGACATGCTGTAAGCCTGGAACAGCATACCAATATTCACTCCCAGGTGGGTAGTATGTTTCCAGAGAACCAGCTCTCCAGAGCTCAGGAGTGCTTGGACCTAAGCTATTGCTTTCTCCATCATAAAGAAAGTGACATTTCCAAGGTTACAAACGAGATGGCTTTCCTGTAGCACTCAATGACAATGTCAGGAGCTCTGAAGACCATAGATTATGGTCTCATGAATCACAGACTGCCCTTGAGAATTCCCTGGATGAGAGTGGAGGATTGTTGCTACCTGTTTCCTTCTGTGCCTCCTCTCCTCCTAAAGGGCACAGGAGTTTGGATCATAAGACATAATCCATTTCCATAAGTATCCCTCCCACATTCTCTTTGTACTGCACCTCGCATATCAGTCCACGAGCCAAGGAGATTTGCTTAGCAAATCTACTACTCTCAACACTTGTAACACTCTTCAAGCTCTATCACATGTCTTGCAGTCACAGACATTCCCGTGATTTTCTTTCTGTAACAGGAAAGAAGTTTTGAGTGCAAGATGTGTGGGAAGACATTCAAACGTTCCTCCACCCTCTCCACTCATCTGCTGATCCATTCAGACACACGGCCCTATCCCTGCCAATACTGTGGCAAGCGCTTCCACCAGAAGTCGGATATGAAGAAACACACTTACATCCATACTGGTGAGAAACAAAATAGTCCCAGTAAGCAAACGCAAATTAGAGTCCATCATGTTGATACACATACATAGACCCGAGACACAGAGATACTGGACTGCAAATAGGTACCCAGAGGCCCTGGACTGTCATTCTTCCCTGAGCGGTAAGAAAGCAGAAGGTCCAAGCATCACTGAGAGGCATGTCCTCCTGTGCCTAGCCCTGGATGCAGACAGGGCATGGGGCATACTGCCTCTGGTTCTTTTCACCCTCTGGTGCTAGATCAGAGTGCAGGACAGCTGGGCTGGCAGCACCCTGGCACCCAAGCATAGCCAGTCAGGTCTGCATTTGCCAAAGATCATTTCTACCTCCCTTCTCTCATCTGTGGAAGTGTTTCTTAACATTTTCTCTGCCCTGCAGGAGAGAAGCCTCACAAATGCCAGGTATGTGGTAAAGCCTTCAGCCAGAGCTCCAACCTCATCACTCACAGCCGCAAGCACACTGGCTTCAAGCCTTTCAGCTGTGAGCTCTGTGCTAAGGGCTTCCAGCGCAAGGTGGATCTACGGAGGCACCGAGAGACCCAACATAGTCTCAAGTGAGGGATGGCTCCCAGTCGTTGCTGGAGCTTCCACTCCATGGAAGAAGACTCTCCCCAGCATCTCCATCCATTGTGGGGCTGCCTACCCTGTGAAGCCCATATAGTGCCCTGTGTTCCCCTGGGGACTGTCAAAGTCATGTCATTGGCTTTGGAGTTCTGGCATCCCAGGGCCTTGCGCATCCCAGTAGGCAACAAAGAAAGCTTTGGGAGATCTCACTTTTCGATTGCAACAGGTACCAGCCCATATCTGACATCACCTGCTCAAGTGCAAAGCCAGAGGAGTTCCTTCAAGGTCACTATTACTCTGGTTTTATACCATGTTCAGGATTGGTTCATCAGACTGAACCAACAGTGAGATGGGAACTCCTGGGCTAGTGGCAGCAACAGTCTGTGCCAAGTTGGTGCTGTAACTATGTTCTGCTTTGAGGGTTAGGAAGATAAGGTCAGGGCATGCAAATAGACTGTATTCAGTGAGCTGTGTTGAACCTGGACAAGGCTTCTGCAGAAACTTGCTCAGGTCATAAATTCTGGCAACAGGCACCTAAAGTAATTTTCTTTCAGCAGAACATTTACTGTGTTCAAATGACAAGTTAACTGTTGTATTTTTAGCTTGGAGTGGGAGGAAAACACTGAGAAAACAGCTCCTTATCCCTAGCTGATAACAGGGGTCTCTAAATGCATTCCCCATATGCACCGTGCTGCAAAGATCCCTGTTAGTGGTAACCAAGCAAGCTCCAGAGAGCCATACCACAGCATGAGGCATAAGCTAATAAGCCCCATGGCTCAGTACCACACGAGAGACTGGCTGCTCTTGGAATGCAGGCCAGTATGTCCAAAAGTATTTCTCTGCATGCTAGACGTACCAACTTAGAGGTGTCCTGGGCAATCCTATGTCACTGCCTTGTCAAGAATGGCCCTTGGATATCAATGTCAAGGGCCAGAGCTCTGCTTTCCAGCCACTCTCTTTAAAGGAGGAAGTCACCCAGCCTGTACACTTTGGCAGAGTATGCAAGTACCTTACAAATATTGTACAAACAGCTGTGGTATTTCCTCCTTCTTCCAGGTCTAGGGGTTAAAGCAAAGCACTGGAACAAGTAAAGAGCCAGTTCCCCTCCAAGCTGTGCTATGTTCTCGCTATATAGCCTTTGGCAAGTCACTGCACTGGGCTTTTATTTCTCCACCCCTCCTGGTGATGTGGAGTCATTCACTCAGGTTTATAGAGTCCCTCCAGTTCTTAATGGGAAGGACAAAGTATTATTATAGCATTAAAAAGACAAGTGCTTTCAGTTAAGCAGGGCATAGTAGCAGCACACAGCCCTCTCTATAACTACATCGCTAAACACATGGCCTTGGACAATGACACCAGTGGGAAGTAGCCTGGAGAATGGGCCAACATGGGCAAAGAAGAAACGGTCCAAGAGGAAAACTCATTTATTGCCAGGAGAGAAGAATTCTGTCCTGCCTTCAATTACACTGCTGTAAATCCAGTTATTCTCCTAAGACCTAAAATGTACTTGCCCCTTTTTTATGTGCCTAAGCTGTTAGTCATTAATATTCATTCTGGAAGCTCAAGAGTCTGTACTCCTGGCTTTACTTGTACACTGTAAATATGTATTTATACTTATTCTAATGCATAGTTTTATTGCACTATACCAGACAGTGACAACATGTACAGGCCTGCTGGGATTTATCTGATAAATCTGTTCCCTCTTGGTAACTGGGCTAACACAGTGTATTCCATGTTAAAAATACCCATTTCAACAAAAGTTCACACTTGGTTCTGGAGGTGCAGACAGTGAGGATGGAGGGGAAAATGATAAGGGAGAGAGTACAGCATTTTCCCATATGGTTCAAGTGGAAATAAAGATGGAAGTTCACATGCAGAACAAGGCTCCAAAACTTACACTTGAAAGAAATCAAATTCAGGGAGCAAGGGCCTATTGGCTAAAGAGCAGTCACAAACAGTGCTCAAAGCCTGGGATAAGAGACATTCATTCTCAGAGACAAATCTCTGTAGAGTCCCACACAGCAAGTCAGCTCTGTGTAGCTATAATCACAGATTACATGGAATTGTGTGCCCTTCAGTGTTACTAAAACCCCCATTTTTTTGTTACCAGAACTGCTGTCCTTTCCTGGGTCATGCCAGAACCTGGTTGGGTTCTCTGGTCAGAGACTCCAGGGGAGGTGTATGACTTCTGACAGAACTGGGCTAAAGGAACTGGTCCCCAGGTCCTGACTGTAACACCTGAACACTCTCACACATGCACAAGCCTTACTCGAAGTGAAGTCATTTCAGCTTATTGAATCTGCTGCCAAAAATGCAAACTCTGTTTATCCTCCACAAATCTGCAAACAGAAATACTTAAAGAGCATGTCAGCATCTGAACTGCGCAGCAGTAAATACCCTCCAGCCGTAAAACACACAGGCACAACAGCACAGACTTCCCTGCTTGTGTCCTGGCACAGTAGGTGTGTCTGACTCCTCTGAAGCTGCACACTTAGGGCCATTCTGGATGGAAGTGCTGGCACACACAGACTGGCACTGTGGCAAGACTGCCTGTAAAACCACTCATAAAAGCAAATCAGGCAGCTGGTTCTCCTGAGCCTGCTGAACAAGGGCTACTCTAGCCATTAGATTTCAATTCGTATCTTTGATTTCCATGACAGAGGTATAACCTTCAGTGGGCAGCTGTGGCCTTCACTCCTAAGGTTGTTCTACAGCCTGCTTCTCCCTCATAACCAAGCAAGATTACCCCAGTCCTGTCTTTTATTTGCCCAAGACTCTAGGGCAGGCAGATGCTTTCCCAATTATTGTGCTTACTGAAGAGGAGTTAGCTACACTGGAGGAGGCAGTGTCAGCCATACCCGTACATCTGTGAGGAAACTGGTGGGAACATCCCCAGGAGATGCAAGGACTGCTTTAGATGGATGGGCAGTGTGTAGAGAAGCACATTGGGATGGCCTTAGGCAGCATGCTGCTGCAGAGCTGTGCTCAGGAAAACATGTCTGTGGCCAAAGCAACCCAGGGGGGCCAGGGTGACCCACTCCCACCAGCACTGGGAGTATATCTCTAGGAACACAGAATGTGGATGGAGGCCAGCTGGCAAAGGCAGAGTGAGACAGTACAGCCAGGGAGGAGCCATAGAGCTAGTACTGCAAAGGGAGAAGGAGAACAAATTAACTTGCAGAGTTTTCCACTAAGACCCTACAGTTTCTTCCTCTTGAGTAACAAAGTGGCACTTTCAGACCACTGTGTAATGCCCTGCTTCCTTCAGGACTATGATGCCAGCAGTCCAAAGGAAACCCCTGGGCTTTCATCTGCACCCCCTGCAGCTCGGGAAATGCAGGTGAAGGAGTAAGGGAGAAAACAGATCTGGCATTACCCAAACCTCACCAAACCAGGTTGGGGGACAGCATTCCACTTCCAGCACAGCACCAGACACGGGCAGGCCTGCTGTGTGGAGTGGGCAAAGGGCTTCCATGGTCCTTGTTGCTGCTGAATCCACATGACAGGTACCCAAGGGTATTCAGAACCTGTCAGGATCAGGCCGTGGTTGTCACCAACTCCAAACACACCTGGCCCTTGTTCTCCAAACACGCAAATCTTCCCCAGTTCTGACCACTCTGAAAACAACCCCTTTCCCATCATCTCCCCTTGCATCAAAAACATTCTGGTTAGTCAATCAAGGAAACAGATAACAAAAAGCAAAGTCTCAACTAATCTTCATAGCTGAAGAAAGAGCTGATTGTTTCACCTCCCTCCAAGCCGCCCTTCCCCAGTCCTCCTCACACCTTTTTCCCTTTATTGCCAGGGAAAGAAAATCCTGGTCTTTGGGCTGTTTTGTTTAGCAAATGAGGAACATGCAAAGCAATAACTCCGGGCATTTGTCAGAAGGAGAGAGGTGCCTCTGTGTCTTCCAGACACCCTTTAGGCACTGAGAACAGCAGCCCAGAAATACTATGATCAAAGGTGGATTTAAGTGTGGGCACATGATGCATCTTTCTAATGAAGACAGAGCCACAGGACACCTGCAGGAAGCAGAGCTATCATGGCATTACACTGGAACTTATGTTCAGGTTGTATTAACCTCCACAGAGTGGAATCCTAAGGAAGGAAAACGCTGAAGTTTTCACATTGTATTGGCAATGGTTAGGGAAGGCCTAAAAGTAACTCACAGAAAGGACAGGGAAGAATTAGGCTTCATTTAGGTACAGACTGTATTTGGGAGGGGGAAGGAAGGAAGTAAACTAAAACTTGCTGAGTCCAGTTGCTTCCCGCCCAGACTTCAGAGAAAGCTTGCAGTGTAAAAAGTGATAAGAGCAGAGTCCCTTGTCCTCACAGCAGGTCATTCCCACAGGGCCACACAGTGTAGGTGATGGGGACACATGAGCAGGTTAGTTCCAGCCCATCAGCATGGCTCAGAAGGGGAAACCTGAAAGCATGAGACAATCTCCCAGAAAGAGCTGCACACACACATTTCCTTGCGTAGGGAAAAGATTCCTGCTCACAAAGTAGAGAACTTTTCCCACTTCTTCCCTGGAATAGCACATCCACACAGGAGAGACAACCCAGAACAGCCACACCAAAGTTATTGAAGGATAATAAATCTATCAGTTGCATCTTAGCTGAATGAGAGCCAAGAAAACACATCCTTGCAGAGCTCTGACAAACCATCTCACAACTAACAGTCACCATAGACACACTGATGTTAAGGCTGCAACCCTGAACTGAGACTTGAGATCTACCACATGCTTCCTGCATGACCTAGGGCAAGACATGAGCTCTGGATTTCTGATGTTGTTCAGCTCACTATGAGGCTCACAGAAAGCTTCACCCATCTGTGAGAAGAGGATAATAATTCTCCCTCTCCCCTTCATTTCACTTGTTTATTTCAATGTTAAGATAGTCAGGAATGGGCCTGCCCCTCCTTATCTTCCACATACAGCACCTTCACAATGAAGCCTTGATCGCGGCTTGGAACGCCCAAGTGCCATATTAATAACAAGTGATAGAAACTTAATTCAGCAACCTAGTTCTATAACTGGCTTAGAAAGAAATCCTCCGAGCACAGCAAGACCCCTACATTAAAACCACTAAACTGCCAATTGAGAGGAGAAACAGGGCAAGCAGAAACACTGAGGATAAATCAGACATGAGCACCATTTTCACCAGTGAATAATATTCCAGAGAGACAGAACTGGATATAGATGCTACAAACATCTCACTTGATATCCTAATTTTAAAGGTCTTACTTCAAGACAAGCATTTTTCAATCTGGTCCTTGGGCTGATTTTGACCTGTTGGCCCCAGGGTGATCTGTGTTCACCATACCAGATGGACAGACAGGCAGAGAGCAAAGAGTCCCCAAGAATGGGGAAATCTGAGGCTGGGGAGGAGCTGAGTGTGCATTGGGCTCAGCTTTGCTCTGATAAGTTTATCAAGCACTGCCGGCTGCTAACTGTCAGCCGGCAAAGTGGGCCTGTTAGGGAGGAGGAACAGCTCCCAGGGCAAGATAGGACAGCCCATGCTTTATCAGAGTGCCTGAGCCAAAGAGGGAACTGGAGAGTGAGCACTTTCCAACCACTTCATCTGAACAACAGACAGATTGGCAGGAAAGGCCTGTCAGCCCTTTGCTTCTGCCACCCAGGCATCAACAGGGAGCCCCCATCCACACAAATAACCTTGGTAAGTGCAGTATGAGAACTGCAAACATGAACATAGGGGCCTAAGGGAATGCAGGGGTAGGCTTTCTTAGGAACATTGCACAGCAGGGAGAGCCAGATTTACAGCAAACAATTCAGATGTTTACTGAGCAGCACTTCTCCCCCACACTGCATTCCCTAGGTCTGGGAGAGGAATCTAGCACTTTAAAATAACACTAGTCACTAAGTTTTGGTGTATAGTTAATTGCTTTGTTTTCCCTTTACTGTTTCTGGAAAAAAGCCTCAAACAACCCAAACAGTAAAAACACCGAAGTGAACAAAAGAGGAAAAGCCTGACCATTCCCATCTGAGCTGCATGAGTATGGGCCAACAAATGACCATTCACACTACTCCTAGGGCAGCAATAACCAAATCAGTTCAGCTCAAGATCATAGCTGACAGACTCTCCTTCATTTGGATGAGCTCCCCTGGACCCGTGCAAACTCCCTGTCCAGATACCTCAGCTGTGACAGAGAGGGTAACTAGAGATTCCCACATGGCATATCCTTGGTTTCTGTGCTGAGAATAGGCTGTGCAGCATCGAACCATTGTCAGATCAGCAGCTTCAGCACTCTGCATTACTTCAGTCTGTCACACCACGCTGTTACCAGGTCACTGTGCAGTTAGACCATATGGACTGCTGTCATCCTGCCTCCCACCACCACTGTGTCTCTGGCTGGTTTCAAGCTGGTGACTTTGGTCCTGCCTTTATCAGGGGATTTTACTGAGAGCTGGTCCCAGTGTAAGCCCTGACCTGTGCTGGGAGGATGCGTTCAGACTTGGCTGCCTGGGTGCAAGTGCTGCCCCAAGCCCTCCATGGAATACAAGGCAGAAAACCCTCTGCAGCAGTAAAGTAGGCCAGTATATCTCCAGTGTGAGCTAGTCACTCAAAGGCTCTCTTTCTGGCAAGTAACATATCTAGGAATCAATTTAGCTCCTCCTAAAGCACCTATCTAGAGTAGGACAGAAGTCATGCCTTCAATGCACCTACTTTTCTCCCCAAAGAGAAAAAGAGCCTCATTTCTCTTGTAACTTTAGATGTCTCCAGATGAGTCACATCCCTGTGGTTTCTGCACCACTCTCAAGCCAAGTTTCTCACAGTTGTTTCTGTTCCAATCAATAATCTACTATTCTCCAGGCCATGAACAACCTCTAAGCCATTTAATTATTCTGTGCATTGAGGGCTCCTAAGTCAAGTTCTGCATACAACAGCCATGTTCAGCACTGGCTGACACAACTCTGAGGTTCAAGGCTTTCTCATGAAGAATAAGGAGTTAAAAATAGCTTTACCCCATTGATTCTGCCTTCCTCTTGAATAATTTTAAAGCAATGAGACTTTATCTTACATCCCAGACCCTTCTATATTAGGAGCTTTGGTGGGATTTTTGGCAGTGGTCAAGTCTACTGGTTTCTTTTCTTTATAAAATAAGAATTATCTCTTGTCTCAGTTGAGGAAGGGGAAGTCAGAAATGATGGAGCATTCCTGTTCTTGAAAGGGCTCCATCCTGAGAGTGTGAACATGGTGAACCAGTGTGTCAGTCACACATCCCTACCCAGCTCCTTATTTAGATCCAGCCTGGAGTAGCTTAACTGTAAATCCATTAGGCTCGGTGGACACCCAGCTGTGATAGCACCTGGGGAAGAGTCCAGAAACTGATACTGTAGCATCATGGAGAACACCACACAGGAGACTCAAAACTCAAAGAAGAAGGATTGCATTCCTGGTTTTGACATTGTCAGCTGATCTGAACCAGCCACTATCCTTCCCCATGTCTCAGGTTTCCCATTTGCAAAGTGGGGATAATGACACAGACATGCTTTGAGATCTATGGATAAGACCAAGGTAGAATTGCTGCACCAGCACAGTAACCTTATATTGGAGTGGCATTGTGAAAGCATCCCACAGAACATGCACAGAGCATCAAAGGGAAGTCTGCATTGTCATCTGCCATCCTGTGTTTGTCACTTTGAATAGGACAACTAGAAATGGAACTCAGATCACCTGGACTTCCAGTCTTATTTGTTAACCAACTTTCTATTTTACATCCTTGAAGTACAATTAATTAGAACATCCCAAGTTAAAACTCTGTTCTTAGGAAAAGTATCATGTACTATTGGTAATATTATAGTTCTGAAAGACACTTATTAGTTCTGAAAGACACTTATAAAATTATGCACAAAACTTATTTTCTAGTGCCTTCCATTAAAGGCAGAGCTGACAGAGAAGAAAGCCTTTGGCTTCAGAGTGAATGTGCATGGAACAGCTGAGGTTTCCCATCTTAACTGCAGCTTAGGGAAACAAGTAGCTAGAAAGTCAGAGAGCTATGTCTACATGCCAGCCACATAATGCCACAGCAGTGGTGCTGCAGACTCAGAAATACTAATGACACTTTGCATTTGAATGGCACATACTGTCTAAAGATTTCAGAATGCTCCACAAAGATGGAACACCTTATCCCTGTTTTAGTGCAAGGAAACTAAGGGCCAGGGAGGGATAAAGTACCTAGAGGATGTAGAGAGGGTGAGTAAAAGACCTAAAAAATGAACCAAAGCATTTTAGCTCCCAGTTCTTATTTCAGTCATTAGGTAGTGGACAAAGTTCAGTCATGTTGCAATATAAACAGCTTAATAAGTTATGCCAGTGGAATCTGGTGTGTTCTCTCCAAATATGCAGGCAGATGACTGGCTTGGAGCTCTGGCACACCTTTGCTCACACGATACCTTGCTACTGCAAGTCTGGAAGCAGGCACTACATACTGTGATCTATTTCAAACCAAATTCCTACTTTCTTAACCATGTGTTCCTAGTGAAGTGAGTACAACATACATACAACAGTCAGCAGGATTTAGCTCCTAGCCAGCAAGTTTTCTCACAGCATCACTATAAATTTTGCAGTATATACAACACAAACCTTGTGGTTTTCAGATCAATAATTTATATTTTTGGGGCACCATCTCCTCAGCCTCACTTCCTCAATCCCAAAGTCCCCAGCAATCTTAGCTCGGAAGGGAATGTGACTCAGGCCTTCAACTGAATGGCTGTCATCTGCAAACCCTGAAGACTGGATGTGGCCACGGTTTTATCACTGGCCACCAGCTGCCTGTAGAGCTCCTGCCTCCTCCCCAATGATTCAGCAAATCTTCTCCAAGGAGAAAAACAAGCACATAAATGAACAAATCACAATGTCAGATTACAAAAATGAGCGGGGAAAAGCTGTGGCTCCAAGGAGGGAGAAAAAAACTGGTGAAGCTGCATGATCCAAGGCCTGACAAAGAGAGGGGAGCAATAATAATGTAGAAAGAGGGTTGTAATTTGGATTCTTTACACTGTGAAACATTGCTAACAAAAAAATAACACAACGTGGAAGGAAATTAAGCACATTCTGCCTTCTGCTATCTGGGCATTGCACAGGGCTGATATGGATTTTTACTGGTATAGATGAGAACTGAATAGTCAATTCTGGTTTACTCTGGAACAAAGTTCCACTAATCAAACTATTTTCAGGTTTCTGCTGCCTGTAACCAAGACTTTCAATAGTTTGGAAGCCCACTGTCAGGCACTTCAAATGTCACTGTTCCTGAAATAAAAGTTCTGTAAGTAATTTTTACCCAAAGAATGGAAGAAAGCAGTTAGAATGGATATTTGAACTTCTGACAGTTTTGGCCACTGTATCACATTTTTGTATTATAGGTCTCTCCCATAATCAGCGTTGTTTCCTGGTGTAACCAGTTCTGAGTGAAATACAGTATGAACTTTAGGTCTATAGAATACAAAGTAAAGACGAGACTTTAGCCAGACCATAGTTAGGAGATGGAATATTTCCCCTAATGGCATTCAGCCCTGACACTCCAGAGGCCAGCGTTCCAATAATGCCATGAAATCCTCATGAAAATGAGAGAGAATTACAGTTTTTAGGATCAGTAGGTGGAGACCATGTCACCATGTTGGAGTATTTAAAGGATGGCTACAAAGAACACAAAGTCTCCCATTTTAAAAGAGGTCACGTGGCAAAAAAAGTTGAGAGGCAATGGCACAAGTTTTCCCAATGAGAACAATTATCCACTGGAATAATCTCCCTGGGGAAGTGGTGGATTCCCCAGTGTTGGACACTTTTAAGACTTGGCTGGACAGTGTGTTGAGCTTGTCTTGTCTAGACCATGCTTTTGCCAAGAAAGGTTGGATGAGATGAACTGTAAGGTCCCTTCCAAGCTGGGATTCTATGATTCTATGAAAACGTGGTACTACTGCACTCTACAGGCTGAAAACAGTGAACAGATAGTTCAGGTTTTTTAATCACAATTTCTAAGCCACGCTCATCTCTTTGGGACTGGCTCATGGCTCCTGGGTATTCAGGGCTGGTGGTCCTGCTTCTGCCCCATCCCAGAGCTCTCACAGAATTAACACACTCATTGCCCACCCTGCTGAGATGAGCAGGAGGAACAACAGTGGCTGTAACACTAACACGCAAACAGACATGTCACCAACCCTGACTCAAGGACTCAGGTTATTCAGGGCAAAATAATCCCACAGTTTTTTGGTGCTAGGTGGGAATGTCTGCAGCCACACTAAGGATCTTGTCTGCACAATGCCAGTTGAGCACTTCCTTACTTCTGTTACAGGCTCATTGCACAGATCTGTCTGGTGTTTCTTGTGTCCAAGCAGTTTACAGATGGCCTTCTCTTGCAGTGGCAATCCAGAATGTGTCAGCACCACTGCTGAGCTGTTTTCTGGAGCTGCTTCTTCTCTGCATCCTTTTGGCCTTAGGTCTTAGAGCTTGGCTTCTCATGCATCCATCATCACAGCTGCAGCTGTATCCTTTTGTAACCGGCCATGGCAGCTGTAGATTCTTCCTCATGGCCCCCCATATCTTCTCACTAAAGGTGCCCTCCCTCTGGGAGTAATTCTTCTTGCTGGAAGCGTTATTTTGTCTCTGGGTGGAATAATTTTTCTTGTTTGTGTGTGGTGTCAGTTTGCAGGTGTCAGAGTTGGAGCTGCTCAACAGGGACATGAGACAGGAGCAATAGGAAACAGGACCTTTAAAGTGGTCAGACGCAAAGGATGGAAAAGCTTGAGGCACTGGGATGCTTTCTGGGGCAGAGGCAGAATATTTCTGCCTGGCTCGAGTGGGAAATGGGCAAAGAAAGGCGCGCCCTATACGCCCAGTGAGGAGTTACTGTCCTGGGATGGTACAAACTGGGCTGGGAGCGAGGCCGTTGCTTGGAACACGATCGTTGCGGTGGTGCTGCCGCCCGGTGACGAGCAGTCGGTGCCGCAGCCCATCCTCTCACCTTCCATAGGCGGAAGGGGTGTCAGGGGGGACCATCTGTCACTGTGCTACTCAGCGCACTGTCACCAGAAGTGTGCCTCTCAACCATACAGAGCCAGTAGACTACCCACCAAGGCCAGCTCCCCAGCCTTGTCACCCCATTTATGCTTTTGAACCAAGTGGAACCCTAGTCTTTCCTCTATAGCGAGCGCTGGCACATAAATTGTCACAGCACCCGGTATTTGCAGCCTAACCTTCGGCTGTGTCCAGCCAAGACACGATTAAAGCACTGCCTCTAAAACCTGCAGACACTGGAGAGACTGAGCTAAGGCGAAGCTGACCCTGGCTGCATCAAGGACAGCTAACACACAGTGCCGCGCCCTTCCCCGCCGCCTCCGCCGCGGACCCGCGGGCTCTAGGACCCGGGTCTCAGCGGCCTGCCCTCTGGCCCGCTGCCGAGGGCCCCGCGGCAGCCGAGGCGACGCCGCAGCGGAGGGGGCGAAGGGGCGGGAGCTCAGCCGCGCACCCCCAGCCCGGTGCGTCAGCGGGGGAGCGCCGAAACCGACGGCAGCGGTGGGGGTGCCGCGGCGGGAGCGCGTCCCGATGCCCTTCTCGGGGGCGCCGGGCAGCTTCCCCGCCAGCTGCTGCTGGTGCCCGGCGCCTCTGGGAGTCCTCTGGTAACTACCGGGCTCGGCAGCGACCGAGAGGAGCGGGCGCTCGGCCGGCGGGAGCCACCGGGAGCGCGGGCGGGCCGCGGGCGTGGTGGGGCCGGGAGACCCCTCGCTGGGCTTCGGCGGGGCGGCGGGGTCGGAGCCGGCGGCCTGGCAGGGGCAGGTGAGGCGGACGTGCTGCTCCTGTGGCAGCGGCCTGCCCGACCTGATGGTGACCCTGCAGCATTACAAAACTGAGGAGAAGCCTTCAGGGAATTGCCTTGAATAAACCAGCAAACACGGTCTCTGAGGAGGAACTCCTCCGAATGAGGTCTGGGTGAAGCTCCAACCCTCGATAAAGTTGCGTTTCCTTTCATTGACACGTGTGTTCTATATGTATTAACTGCACTTATGTCTTTGCGTATACGTATGGATTGGCACGTGCGTATCCTCAGTGACATAAGGAAGTCTTGCCCATGGGAAAAGAAATTCTGGTCCTTTGACTTAAAAATCGCTCAAATCTGTACCAAGAACTGCACAGTTGAATTGTTCTGTTGGGAAAGCTGTAATTTTTAGAAAGTAAGAGTTCTGTTGCTTTCTTAAAAATTGGTATTTCTTTCTTCATCAGCTGTTTTGATAAGCTGTTTTAATTACCGAGAATAATTGTTTTAATGGAAATGGCTCAACCAGTTACCTGCAGAAGAAGCTAGAGTTCAGTCAATCTTGTGAAGTTCCCAGTGTGTCTTAGGAGATAATTTCTCTACTTCTAGCTATGTAACATACCTTACCTTTTCCCTCCAGAAGAAATACAGTTTAATGGTCATGTGGGGCTTGTCCTAAGTTACACATTTTGTGCATTAGCTTCCTTAAAAATACTCATTGAACTTTTATCCCCATGTTGGAGTTGCCGTTGGTTGTTTTTTTCCTAACAGACAGTATTCTGGTTTGGGATTTATTTGTTTTACTGGATTTGATTTGGATTTTCACGCCTCGCTGCATCAGCTGTGTCACTGCAAGAACTTTCCCTCCCTGTCACTGCAAAAACTTTCCCCCTGTTTCTAGTAAACCAGAACTGACATTCCTATACCAAATTCTCCACTGAGGTTCTGCCTGTCTGCTTGGTGTCAAATATGATGCTGACTATACTTAAGAGAATGCTATTGTAGTGCTTCTAGTTTCACTACAATTCCATTGCTTTCCATCTGGCAGTCGAATCACCACATGCACCCATAATTTTAGTTGCATAGTGTAAATTGAAGTTATTCTTCTGTGACATCTTGAGAGCAGCATTCCACAGTCAATCTGACTAACCTACCTGCTTGGCTGGTTTGGAACTGCCTAGTTTCTGCTACTTGCAGGCAGACAGAACAGGTTTACTTTCCCCAGAAAACTCCCTGCAGATGGCTGAAATTATGTTCTACTTTTACAATCCATTAAATGATCAGTGTGCTGCAGGCTAGTAAAGCAGCTGAAGGGCTGCTCTTTCTGGGGCTCTTGCCTTGCTAGTACTGCAGGTTTTTCTGGAAATCTTTAAGCATAAACTATTTTCCTACCTTCTCTGTGCCAATCGTAATTTTGAAGGTCTTGGTCCATTTTTTTACCAAGTAAATATATATATTTAGCTAGTTTGAGAGCTTACGTGAAGTGCATTGCCTCTCATTCTGTATGGTTGTTTTGCAAGCAGGCTGCACTTTGGCCTTGTGAAAGCATTCAGAGATGGCAGGTATGCTACACTGGGTGTAGAATCTCAAACTTGCCCAGGCAGTGGCCAACCTATGCCACATTGGTATCAAGAAATATATTGGGTTTTTTTCTTTTGGGGGAAATAAAGAACTTGACATAGAATTAGCAATCATTAGAAATAAAGTTCAGGAGTTCTACTCTTTGTGTCTCTGCAAGCCTCTAACTGCAGAGACATGCTGTATCCTGCAACAGGGTACTAGAAACATCTCATTGCTAAAAGCTGCCAACATCACAAATTTTAGCTAGCCAGCATCCAAGCCAATGCATTTGCAGAATACCTCTTTAGATAATCAATTTTCTTACTAATTTGCCATGACCTTTCTAATTTTCATCTTTGTGTGCTCCTTGTTTGAGAAAATGGGAAAATAATTGCAGGCAGCATGTTATAAAGGGAGGCAGCCCTTTTTGTAAAGAATTTTATGGGTTTTATTGTGTTCAAGATTTACTGCAGCATTGAAATTATATTAAATGCTAAGAAATGCTTTTTTTTCCCCCCTAAACATTTTAAAATCACCAAAGTTCAAATTTCATTTTTTTTGTGTCTATTTTCATGCAGAGGGTCTGTGCTTGCATTCCACCCTGTGTGGAATTTTAGCAGCTGTTAGACTTATACAGCCTAAGACCAGCCCAGAACTTTTTTGGGATTTCTATTTCAGGAGGTGTACTTAGAAAGAAATTGGCTGAGAAAAAGCTGTTGTTGCAATTGGGAGGATCTATGCAAAATCAAGCTGTTTCTTTGCTGTTTGAAAGAGTGGTTGTGTTTTAAAAGTTGGTATTCTCTGGGGTGGCAGAAGGGAACCACAGAACCAATGCTTTGGTTTGAGTGCATGTATTCATATTAACTGTTTTATGGAAGGGAGGAGGAACAGGGTAAATGAAAACTGCATTAAAATGGAAATTAAGTACTTTCAGGGGAAGAACTAGGTTCTTCTGAAGGAATCAGAGAAATGAGATGGCATTCTTGGCAGTCTTGTAAAGCAATCCAGATATTTAGAAAGAAATATAGAAAGAAAGTTATGGTTCATGGCAAACTACTGAGTAGGCGTTATTATTGGTATTTATTTAAATAAAGAGTTTTGTTTCTTTAGTATGGAAGTTCCTTTGAAGTTATTTTACTGGGTTTGCATGCTTAGTCTGTTATGGTATTTCTTGATGCATAAGCAGTCAGCTTTGAGTTATGGTGTTACTAGCTGAAATGTAGTTTCAAGTGGCATAGGGTTAAATTTGTGTTTGGACAATGAAGTTATGATTATTTCTAGGTAGATAAGCTATGGAATGCTACAGTAACCTGTATGAGGGAAAAGGCAGTATGCAAGAGAAATCATTAAGAGAGGTTACTCCAAGAATGCCCCTTGCATGGAATTCTCACTGTATTAGCATTTGGTTGAGAGGCTGCATATGCTGAGTACAAGTTTTTGATTTGGACCTAAGGTGCCATCTGCCAAACTGAGCAGCTGTGGGCCATGTAACTTGTAAGTGGTCCTGTATGTTGATGTGAGGTTTGGAGTAACAGTATGCTGGGATAAAGTAATGCATTTTATCACTATTTATGCTTGCACTTTGCTCAGGTCAGCTTATCATTCAACTCACAGTCCAACTGTGAGTCCAGCTGTGAGTCCAACAATTCCCTGGCTAACCAAAAAGTCTCTCCCTACCGTTTTTTAAGACTTGTATTATGACTTTTTAATTTTAACCCCAAGTTACTTAATTGAGCAGCTGCTAAGTGTTACACCTCAAACACCATGGCGGAATTGACACCAAAGGGTGATGCTGTGCCATACAATCACAGAGAAGGAGGAGTTGAGTAGCTAGTGGAAGATGCAGACTCACAGACAGAATTGCTGTCAGAGGTTCCATTGTGAAGCTATCCCAGGTGTCAGTATGTTGGAAACTGCTTATTGAAGATCCAAATGGGTCTTAATTCGAATAAGCTTTAGGTTCTACATTGTCTGAATTCTTTAAGGTAAGGTTATTGCTTAACAGAAGTCCTCAGCAGTACATCACCAGCTGAATCCAGCTAGGATCAGCATTAATCCAAAGTTACTCTTTGGTAGCTTCTACTGCATAATGGAAGTCCTTTGCCCCCTTGTGTCACTCTTATTTGAATTGAATTGTCTTTTAACACTAGGGAAGCTTTTCATGAAATTCAAACCTCAAAGTAGAGTCTTAGTATATTACCTGAAGTTACTATTTTGTAATAATTGCTGTAAAGAAAAGTAAGATTATATACCAAATCACATCATGTAGTAACCTCTTACAGTTTACTACACAGTTGGCTGCAGTGCTTAGTAATACACAGTATCACAACACAGTTCAGTACAAAACACAAAAGCAATTGAAATTACTGAAAAAAAATTGTCTAAACAGCAGTCATCAAGCATATGGTTGTGAAGTTGTTACTCTAGCAAAACACAGAATCATAGAATCACAGAGTGGTTTGTGTTGGAAGGGACCTTAATGCTCATCCAGTTCCAACCCCTGCCACAGGCAGGGACATCTTCCACTAGAGCAGGTTGCTCCAAGCCCCTGTGTCCAACCTGGCCTTGAACACTGCCAGGGATGGGGCAGCCACAGCTTCTCTGGGCACCTTGTTTTAATGCCTTAGTACCCTCACAGGGAAGCTATTCACTGGTTCATCCTTAGCCATAGTACTTGACTGTAATACTGGTTTCAGCTCCTACTGAAAAGTTTTAAAGGCAGTTCTTACATAGTAAGAATACTTCTGGTCACTGTGCCATGGTCTGATTCCCAATGTGGGGGTTCAAACCCTACTCCAGGGTTTGTGTCTCAGGGCAAGCATGGACTATGTTTACTTTCTGAAGAGGCAGAGAACAATACTGTGTACCTGTGTAAAAGGAGAAGGCAGAGGACAGAGGTTCACATGCTCGAAGGTGCTGCTGCTTTGTTCTGTGTTGAAGTCGTACAGGTGGCGATGGTGTAGGGCCCAGTTGTGATGAAGCAGGCTGGTGCTGGCTCACAGGCCAAGGACTCTGCTCCGTGCTGCCTGACATGGCTACTCCATTAGAGCAGGAATGCTGAGCTGAGCTCTCATCTCTTACCAGGTGAGGCTTCACCCTCCTGGCCAGCTGCTGTTAAACATGGCAGACCCCATCAGTCTGTGTGGTGATTGCGATTGAGCATAGCAGACCCCTCAGTCTGTGAGGTGACTACAACTGAACATGGCAGAGCCCCTCAGTCTGTGAGGTGATTGCGATTGAACATAGCAGACCCCATCAGTCTGTGAGGTGATTGCGATTGAACATAGCAGACCCCTCAGTCTGTGAGGTGACTACAACTGAACATAGCAGACCCCTCAGTCTGTGAGGTGACTACAACTGAACATGGCAGAGCCCCTCAGTCTGTGAGGTGATTGCGATTGAGCATAACAGAGCCCCTCACAGTCTGTGAGGTGACTACAGCTGAACATGGCAGAGCCCCTCAGTCTGTGAGGTGACTGTGCTCCTAAAGCTCCTGGGCTGTGTGGGCGCAGGTTAAGAGTACATTCCATGAGCCTTTACCGCCGCAGCCTCCGGACCCCATCGCACAGTCCGCCTGCGGAGCGGTCTCGCTCCCGTTGCACGGCTCCCGTTACACGGCTCCCGGGACTACAGCTCCCGGCGGGCGCTGCCGCGGCGGCGCATGAGTGGCTGAGAGGCCGGGGCGGGTGCGCCGTGTGGCGGGATGTGCGCGCGGAGCTCCGGCCGCTGCTCCCGCGCGGGCCGAAGCCGCGTACCCGTCCGCTGGAGGCGTGAGGCCTGCGGCCCGGCGTCCGCATGGAGCTGAGCGGCGCGGAGGCGGCTTCCACACGGTTCCTCGGCCTCACTCAGCGGTAACCGGAGCGGTGGGGGGAGGTCGGGGCCCGAGCTCGGGTGCGGCGCGGTGCGGTGCGGGCCCCCGCTGTCGATGGCGGAAAGGCGGCGCTGGGCCGGTGGCGCTGAGGTAGCGGAGCAGCGGGAGCCCCGGCTCCCCTCAGGGGCTGCTGCAGGTGGCGGGGGCGGGGCCAGACGGGCGCCCTCAGGGCTTGTTCAGCATTAGCGTTGCTGAGGGAAGGGGAACGGCGGTTGCCTCATGGCTCGTACCCGCGTCGGTCTCCTCAGTGACAGTCACAGAATGGTTGGGGTCGGAAGGGGCCTTAAAGCTCATCCAGGTCCTGCCACGGGCAGGGACCCCTTTCACTAGAGCAGGTTGCTCCAAGCCCCTGTGTCCAACCTGGCCTTGAACACTGCCAGGGATGGGGCAGCCACAGCTTCTCAGCGCCTCAGCACCCTCACAGGGAACAGCTTCCAATAGCTAACCTAAATCTGCCTTCTGTCAGCTTGAATCCGTTTTCCCTTGTCCTGTTGCTACATGAATAAAGGTTTATCTGTATTAAAACACTTTGCAATATAAGTAAATGATAAATTACTACACCAAACTGAGGTAAACCTAAGTGTTTCAGTGCTGGTAGTGCCTCTTAATACGATGAAAACTGGTTTAAAACTGGCATAACTGGAGCAACAGTGTTTTCTGATGTAAATCAGGTTGGGACTGAGGAAGGATATAATCCAGTGAAGAAAATAAGAAAAGTCAATATTAATCACAGCATATTTCTTTAAATTAAATGATGTGATATGTCAGAGAATTGATTGAGTGCAAATGTTGGTGGTAACAGGACAGAAAGCCAAAGAGTTGTGCAGGCTAGAATTCATTGGGGAATATGTGCACTAATGCACATAGCCTGATAATGTAAATCATACCTATGCATACAGAGATGCTAGGATGCTTAACTTTAACAAGGTTGTCTGTAGCATTTATGTCAGCGTGTGGTTTTGCTGTAAGTGTTTGATGTGAAGCAGATGACACATATGATATGAAGCAGAAGTGTGACATGAAGTAGTTAGGCTGAGAGGAAGGAGAGGTGAGCTATTTGGTATAATTCTGATTTTTAAAAGGACTGCTGTTGTATTTGAAAGTTTGGTATATTTTAGGTACTTTGAATTGGGACACAAATGGATAAGAATATTAGTATTAGACTGCTATTGTTTTAATGAACATTTTCCTGTTTTTTAAACAGTGAGAGCAGTGTTGGAAAAATACTAATGGCTGTCGTGTCATATTCTTTAACTCACTAATCCATATTATGTTACATTACTGTATTCATATATTGTACACCTATATCTGTGTCTTAGTTATACAATGTTTGGGTTTGAGTATTCTCCAGATTTTTTTTTAAGCTTTTTGTTAGCTACTGATTTTGTTATCCCTGCAGCATTAGTATGCTCAGATCTCAGTATGCTTTTCCTGATGGAGTCTGACTTTCAGCCGAAATGTCACCAAATTAAGGTACAGGACTTAGCTTGTGTTTATGCAGTAGTTTAAAATGCCTTTGGAACTCCCTGGGTTTATCATGCAAGTGTTTCATAAGATGGCATTTTCCTCTGGTTTCATGCATTTTGAGGTTTTTCCTCAAACCAAAAGAAGTTCAGTTTTGTAAACCTCAGCTTGCTTTTTCTGCTGCTTTGTGGGTCACATGACTGATTAAAGTCTTAAACAGTTATCCAGGCAGAGATGGTTCTGTTCAAAGCACAGTAGGCCAGATACTCTTTGTGGTGACTTTCTAACTTCTTTTATGTTTGTGTGGGGGCTGTCCAGATACAGACACACAGAACAGTGACCTGGCTTTCCCAAGGCTTGAGGAGATTTGTTGTGCTAGTGATTGATGTTGGATTATTAAATTTTGATTTTTTTTTTCTTTCACACTCCTTAAATTGTCATCTTACATACATTTCTTCATTTGATCAAAGGCTGAATTTCAGACATCATCATCAGCAATATCTCTCTTGACTGCTGTTACCATAGCATTCTGCCACCAGTACTGAGAGTGACAAGTGTTCATTGATTGGAATTGCTTTTACAGTGGTTTCTAAGGTAACTAGCACACCTACCCATAAAAATGAATTTTGTAGAACAAAAGTAGCACATGGAAAAAAAGCTGGCACTACCATGATTACTTGATTTTCCTGTAAGAGTTAAAAAAGAATAGAAAACCTACAATGTCACAACTGTGCAACACCGTGGCATGACTACATGGTAATGTTCACTCAAAGGCCCAGCAGCAGTAGTGGCTGGTGTATAAAAGTATCGGACATGAAGTCTTTGTGGTGTGTGATCACATAAGATTTGAACCTGCTTCTGGATGTTCAGACTTCCTGACTTTAGAACAGTTTCTTCCATTGGTCTCTGTCGTTTTTTCCAATTGATAAGGCTCTGAAAATCCTCAGTCACAAATGTGAAAAGACAGATAGAGATGTGCTGCCACAAACTTTGAACATTCCATCTTTGGGGCATGTTTTTCAGGAAGCAAGCTGAAGTAGCCTTACTCATGAGAACTGCCTGGTCATTTTTAATTTATGTATCTTTAAGGTTTTTATCCTGTTTCTCTTCTCATTTTGTTTCTGTTAAATTTGCATCTGACTCTTTATTTAGCTTGTAGTTGTAACACATACATGCCCATTGCAAAGGCAGGAGGCTTAGTGTTTATAGTTAGAGGAGGTGTTTGTGATCTGTTTTGACCTCATGAAGTGATGTGCTTAATGTCATGTGAAGGTATGAGATTATATGTGATAATGCATGTAGATTTTGAACTTCACATGGTAGGATTAATTTTACTCACTGACAATTTTATCTTTGTTAAGGTTGGTGGGGGAAACCTATGAAATGCTTCTCTTATGCTTTTGAATTAAAGTAGTTGTGTAGTTTATCTTTGTGTGTAGTCCAAAAAAAGACTCTGAAAAAAACCAGTAGCAAGGTACTAAGCATGGGGTTATTGAGCATAGTGCAGTTGTCCTGTTTGAGGCATTAAGTTTATTATAGGTTCTGCTTCCCTTAGATTAAATGCAGATTTCAAATGTGGTTATAAGCCACCATCTGCTTTGGAACTCTGATCAAATTATGACTAAATATTGAATTTAATCTTGGCTTTTTCCTCCAGTCAGGACAGACATTTCTTTTCTTTTGGGGATAATATGAAAGCCAGACTGCAATGGCTGCTGGAGGTTGTGCACATTGTAAGGAGTACTCCCTGCAGTAATGAGTTTATGCACTGCAAACCTTGTTCTGCAGGAATGATATTTGTTAATGGCAGGGTATAACGTTGCAGGAGATGGAAGGCAAGTTACTTGTGTACACTGATGAACTGTTTCTGTTCCAGCTCTGTCTCTGAAGATCTGGGTTGCAGACGTGGAGAGTTTAGCAGAAAGCATTACGGATCTGTGGAGCTTGTAAGTTTACACAGCTTGTCCTTTGATTTTAGCAGCTTATAGTGCAGAGCTCAAATCCTTTTCATTTCCAGGTAAAAAACTGGATCTAGTTCAGAAAAATGTGCTTTCTAAGCTGGACTTGAAAGTTAGAGGGTAATAAAAGGAAGCTTCAGTATAGATATATTGACCTGCACTAGGAAATCTTCTTACTACCTTGTTCATGAATATTTTATCATTATGGGACAGGAAGCATTATATAAATATTGTGCTTACCTCCATATTGAGCTTTTTTCTTCTTACAAGCTGAAGATGGCAAAATATTAGGCTAGTATTTTATGAAGTAATTGCAATTAAATGGGTTAAAAACTGTGTGCAAGCTTGTGCATGTACTTGCGTATGTATGTGATTTTATGTGTATGTGCCTTAGAACAGTGGGAGAAGGTTTAAAATTAAAAGGAAATAGTCAGAATAAGGATATGGAGAGCTGTTCCCTAGAATCTATCACTTATTCTCCATTTTCTTCAAATTTAAAGATTAAGTTGGCCCTTATTTTTTTTAGTATCTAAATTTCTCCTCTACTGTGATAGTAGCAGTCTATCAGCAGTTAAAATAATGTCACTCTAGTGAAGTTAGACAAGGCTCTAATGAAAATACATAAACTTACTGTAGGAAAACAGAATTGGGGAGAGGTAGAGAAGCTAAACTCCAGCTGTCTTACCTGATTACAGTTATAATTGAGTCATGCCAAATCTGTAGCCAAATTGGTAATAGTGGTGCCGATCCCTTCTGTGGGTAGTCATCTGGTGCTTGGGGGAAGAAGAAACTGTGGTAAGCTTTGACTGCTGATCATATGGCTATTTTTGGAACTAGAAGCTCTATCTTAAACTCTCTTATAGCTTATATCTAGCGATGCTGATGGAGCCATTCAAAGAGCTGGACGGTTCCGTGTGGAAAATGGCTCCTCTGGTGAGGTAAGTGGTTAAAGATACTTAGAGAAAGCTGAAAAAATGGTTCAGCTTCAGCATTTGATCTGACATTCTCCCAATTCTATTTCAGAATACAGACTACACTCCTGGCACATGGCACAGAACGGATGTGCATTTGGAAAACCCAGAATATCATACAAGATGGTATTTCAAATATTTTTTAGGGAAAGGTAATTATTTTTTCGTGAATGGATTGAAGTTTTGATCAATGAAAATGCAATGTAGCTTTGAATTGCTATTACTTAAATATGGGGAAAAAAAGCGTATTATTAAATTGGTATCCATTTTCCATGCTGTACAGAAAACAATTTCTTGTTTCATGTATTTTTAACATGAAGACAGAGGGTTTCTGGAAGTGGCAGAATCCCTGTTACCAAAAAGGGATGTTTTGAAACCCTTGGCCTTTAAAGCTGTACATATCTCTTGGGGGTTTTATACATCTCTATATAAATACAGATATTTAGATAGATGAGTATATATTTTTACATCTGAATACATATATTTACACATCTATACACATGTCTGTGTGTGCGAGCGGGTGTGTGTGTCTTCTTTATGGTTGATAATACTTCTTGGTTTTCCCTAACAGTTCATCAAAATTACGTAGGTACAGATGCAGAGAAGAACCCTTTCTTTCTGTCTGTTGTACTGTCTGACCAAAATAATCAGCGTGTTCCTCAATACCATGCAATACTTTGGAGAAAAACTGTGAGAAACCAATATTTAAATGTTGCTCTGGCTTTATATTGGTTTGCTTGTTTGTTTTGGATACATTTATCATGCACTTTCTGCTTTCTTCAGAATTTCAGTATTACATATTTTTCATTTATATAAAAAATTCTACCATAGTAGATAAAACTAAACTAGTTTTGTAGATAGCATTATACTAAAATTTCTGATAGAAATCTGTAATGTCAGATATTTTTAATTGTTCTTACCTTCAACTCTGTTATTTTTAGAAATGTTGCCTAACTTGTTCTTGATTATGTCCTGTGATCAATTTAGGCAATAACTTCATACTGCTTTTAGGATTTTCTTATGCAATGTTAAGAAAGTAGGCAGGTGTGATACTGGATTCACTAGCATTGTTTAATTAAATGTTTCCACTTAACATTCCGTAAGAGCCTTTTATCCAAGCAACTGATTTTAAAATTATGCTGTATGCATGCATGGTTCATAGTTTGTAAAGTTTTATAGTTTCAGCAGTCCTTATACTTAGTTTTGACTACCTTGGCATGTGGTAAAAAGTAATTTTGCACTGTCCATGGCTTTTTACATTCAGTTTGTGGCTTTTTGTTTGCTTGGTTTTCCAAACTAGTAAGTAAAATGAGCAGTTTTGGTGTTCTTTTTTTTTTGCTTGTTTTGTTAATATTCCTATTTAAATATACAGAACAAGTCAGTATGTCTCGTAGTAGCTCCTAGTTTTTTTTTCTTTATAGGGTACTCAGAAAATATGTCTCCCTTATAGTCCCACAAAAACATTATCAGTGAAATCTATATTAAGGTATGTATTTACAAATAAGTTACTAGTTAAGATATTTGTCTGTATGCCTTTTCCTGTAATTCAGACCTTGTGTTGTATGGTTTTCATGATAGATTTATAAAATCAGTAAAAAAATAGGCTTACAAACCTTAGTCATTAAGGCAGCAAAAAGTGGTTTTAAAGCCTGTTTTGGAATAGACAAAGAGACAAAACAGAAAAATTCTTAGCACTATTTTCAATGGACTATTTTCAAGTTAATTGGAAATCAGCTACTAAGTGGAACTGCAGTGATTGTGAGGATATACCTTTCTAAATTAAATAGGCAATTAACAGACCTAAGGAACTACAGATTTTGACTAGAGAGGTGGTGGTTATGTGACCCTAGCAGAGGAAGCAAACAGGGGAAAAAAAGAATAAATATTTCTTCAGTTGATTTTTCTCCATGTAAGTCTTGCTATGGGTGTGTTATACACAGTGAAACCAAGAAAATTCCTTCTCATGGTCAGTTTGTATGAGCATGCTTGTAGTCTGTCCTGCCTCTTGTGGCAGAAGAGAATATAAAGTGAGCAAGCCTGACACCAGTACGTAAGAGGCTCTTTGAACAGTTCCTTTTGTAACCAGTTCTAACTGCAACCAGTGAGTGGTTTAATGTTGAAATGCATACTTGCCCTTCTCTAAAGCAGTATTTCATTTGCATTTCAGTGCTATGAGTCTTGACAAATTTGAGAGGAGCCCAAGGGAAATCTTTCATCCTGAAATACAAAAGGTAGGAGGTAACTACTTTTTTTTTGTTGATTCTTTTTCTTTATTTTCTGGAAAAATAAGTCATTAACTATAAATGCTACTGGTTTGTTTCAGTAGCAGTATAAGAATGATGAGTAAAGTTACATGATATTATGAAGTAAACTGTCTTTATCAGCTGAACTAGACAGTTCAAAACTTAAGTATACAAGAATGTTACTTTTTTAATTTGTGTTACCTTTAATACCAATGTGCTAAAGATACTGTTTTGTTTACAGGACTTACTGGTTCTTGAAGAGCAAGAGGTAAATGCACACTTACTACTTGTGGCTCATTCAACAAAATTCAACAAAAACAGCTTTCTATTTAAACTATATGCACTGACATGCTTGTGACAACTTAGAAATCAATTGCTATTGCAGTAAAGAAATATAATATTTCTTTGTAATATAAGATCCAAAATAATTTGAAGCTCCAACTTAATAGATCATAACTAAAATACCAACTTGGTATATCATAAAATTCATAATCTATGATCAAAGGTAAATTACTCGATTTCTGCTACTTCAGCATGGAGTTGGAATGAATTGTATATGCACATGTATACAAAGGTATGTATATAAAAGTCTTTAGAGAAAACATGATTTTATATCTTTTGGTTTCCTATTTATCATACAATATTTGGTGTTATTTCTCAGGGATCTGTAAATTTTAAATTTGGAATCCTTTATGCTAAGGATGGGCAGCTTACAGATGATGAAATGTTCAGCAACGGTGAGCTTTCTTCTTTTACCTTTTTAGTAATTGTTCTATTAATCTGAATATTCCTGTATCTTGATTATTTTTATAGCTGTTCTATTCCAGTGTGTGCTTTTCTGTTGTAACGTTTCTCCCTTCCACATCTAGAAATGGGAAGTGAAAGCTTTCAAAGATTTTTGCATCTCTTGGGTGACACAGTTACTTTGAAAGGCTGGACAGGCTACAGAGGAGGACTGGACACTAAAAGTAAGGACTCATCTGAAGCAAAAAAGTCAGGGGGAGATGCGGTATAAATGCTTTTGTTTATTGCATGTACGTATTGTATATATTACAGAAATATGTGGATGCTAAATGCTTTGCTTCACCAGGAAAAAGTCAGGTCAGCTTAAATCACTGGTATGGAATGCAGTTGAAGATAAGTGTTTATAGGACCTGTATTTTCAAGGTGAATGGTTTCATTTTATATTGGAATGGAGTGAAGAATACCTGACATGTTACTTGTTTCATGATAGTAAGGCATCATAGGTTAGGTGAAGGATATAGATTTTAAGTGTGTGTGTGAATGTGCAGATCAAGTTGCAAACTTGGGTTTGGACCCCTGTAGAGCATGCAGTGTGAACATATTCTAGAATGGATCAGAAAAAAAGATGACTAAAGAAGGTTTGGTAGAAGGACCTGAAATATCTTTTGATCTTTAGAAAACTTAAAGTTCATATCCCTGCTGAGAATGTTGTTTTCCCTTGCAGATGATACAACAGGAATCTTTTCCATCTATACAGTTTTTCAAGGGCATGAAATCATGTTCCATGTTTCAACCATGCTACCATATTCTAGAGAGAATAAACAGCAGGTACGTCGTTCTCTCTTTTTTTTTTTTAATTTTTAAATCACAAACTCCAAAACTTCAAAAGAAAATAAGGGAATTCTTGCCTATTAATACTTTAGAAATTTAAGCCTTAAGGCTTCTGCTATATATTTTTTTCAATATTATAAAAATAATTATAATGCTGAAAATGTAACGATGTTTGTTAGAAGATAATGAAGCATATCAACTCTGTTAAGGTACAAAAGACACTTGTGAAGAAGGTCAAAATTGACTGTGTGAGAAGTGATTGAGTAACCTGTTATTCAGATGACCTGTAGAGCTTCACTGCTGCAATTATCATTACCTCAAAGAATTCAGGAAGGCTGGAAATTAGAGTTGTGTGTGAGTTTTCAGATTACATATGTAACACACAACTCATACTTGGGTAGCAATTCCTGTAGCTTGAAAGAAATTCCATGTGTGGGCATGTTAATGGTAAGCTTTGTGCGTTTACTCTAAAGCACTGCTGCTGCCCTTTCATAGATTGATTAGGTGAGTTCTTGGGTCCTTTTTCAAATGTACCATTGTCCATTGCTTGAACCTTTCTATGTATTATATGATGGCAAAAAATACTTCATAAGCACATGCATTTACCTCTGCATCACACATCCATAATGATTTACCTAAAATTACTCATAATAAATTGCTTTACTATTTTCTTACTTAAGCCATAGCTATTTATTATGTATTATAATAATATAATTAGATTATATAACTATATTTTTGGGTTTTTATTTCCATACCAGTTTTCTCATGCTTTTGCCTTGGATTGATGCAGACAGGATCACAGCAAAAAACAGAAGCCAATCAGTAACTCAGCATCAGGGTGTTTTCCTTTTATTTCAAGTGGTGGATTTACTTATTTGAAATATGGGGTGTTCCGTGCCCAATTTGTGAATGTTAAATATGGAAATTACGGAAAATATGAGTGCTTTGCTAACTTAATATGCAATAGCTGCTGGTTTAGCAGCTGGCACTGCTATAATTTATAATGGCTTCAGACATAATTTTCATATTACAATTATTCTGTTTGAAGTTTAGGAACATTGTTTTACCATTCTCTCATAGAACTGTTAAGGTATTTAGATGTGTTTTTTAATTAATTATGTCTCTTTCTCCTCCCTACCCCCTTTATTTTTTATTTTTCCTTTTTTTTCCTTTTTTTTTTTTTTTCTCCAGGTAGAAAGGAAGCGACACATTGGGAATGACATTGTCACTATCGTGTTTCAGGAAGGCGAAGAGTCTTCTCCAGCATTCAAGCCATCCATGATTCGCTCTCATTTTACACGTATCTTTTTCCTTACATTTTCTAGTGACTTTATTTATTTATTTATTTGTGAGATTTGTATTACTTTTAATTCTACCCAAAGTCCCTCCTGCATGCTGGTTATGGGAGTGAAAGCTATTTTAGAAAGACAGTTGCATTCTTGCATTCTGTATCTTCAGCTTCTTGACTAGGGGTCTCTGAGTCTGCCTCAGGACTATATGTTATTGTTAGGTAATTGTAAGTAATCCACAACTGGTCAGTGGAGTCCTGAGTTACCCAGGTAAAGGCATCCAGCACCAATTTAGATATCCCAGCATATCTGACATGCCTGTACAGGTCTGGCAGAGATGACACAGGGTCTATAAGAGATCTGTGTCCCTTTTGGAATAGCAACTGGAGACTAGGCGCCATACTCTTAAGCATCCTAAATTGCACTGGATGCTTACATGGAAAAAACTGGTTCCCATTATAAGTCTGTTTTATTGTGCAGTCCCTCACAGTGCTGATCACAGCTGCTGGCAAAGGTCTCTTCATTCTACCTGGAACAAACCCATACAGCCAGTGAAGTTATTCAGACTTATGTTTTCTTTGACATGGTTTATGAGGACTGAAAACTTACAGGCTGTTATAATTTTATACGGGAGCTCCTTTATAAACAGTAGAATGTGTATAGTCTAAAATATTTTATATATTTACATCGATTAATATAATTTACCTTTATTAAATCTGTAATCTCCTGTAGGAAAAAAAAGCTGTAATAAAGTACATGTGAGTCATTAGTACTGGATTAACTTCCTTAACTTCATTACAGATATTTTTGCCTTAGTGAGATACAATAAGCAGAATGATAGTTACAGGTAGGTGCTGATTGTAAACCACAACAGTAACAAATAACTTCACACTGAATTTCTAATGGTTTAAAGATAAAGGAAAAGCATTTTGTATTGTCTTTATGCCAAAGGAAGCTAAATGAACTTCAGAAATTAAAGGGCAATATGGACGTGGATGAGGGTGGCTGTAAACTGGCTCTGAATAGCTGCTTGTTTCCACCAGAAAAATTAAATTCTGAAACAGGCATAAGCTAAGAGTTAAAACAAAACTGCTTTTTAGATGAAATGTAACAAAATGATGGAAGATATGCCTGGAATATTCTGACCTGGTGAGGTCAATGACATGGTGAACTACATGTGATGTGATAATTAGATAATTAGATGTGATGTGATAGCCATGGACTGCAGATCCTTTTACAGGTCTGTGTTTGGTTGTAGCTAAGCAAACCAGTTAATATTTAGGATCTTCATAAGAGTACTAGTACAATTGGACACCACATACTTAAAACCTACTGGAATTTTGCTGGTAGACAATGTGGTGTTCATCTGTTTTTCAATTAGCCTTGGGACGCTCACTCTTGGGAGACACATGCTGTCCAGGTCTGAGTCTGTTAAGTCTTATGAGAATCTGAAAAGCAAGTATTCCTGCAGCCTTATGCCTAGGCTTTAATGAGCAAAGTGGCTTTAACCAGATAAGCTCATAATCAGTAGATGGGCTGTCCATGGTAAACTCTTAGATTTACATTTTACACTGCTGTTTATTTGGGAAGAAAAGGAGTAGCAGCAAATAAGATAAATTTACCTTTCTTGTTGTGAATAACTGACTGCTTTTACTAGAGGAGTCCATCTTACTCCTTAGTTGCTTCATTCTGCCAGTCTTGACACATTTTCCCATAGTGCATACCACACAAGATCCATGTTGGATTTCTTATGGATCAAAAGAACGTGGCAGGTCCAGCTGGCATGGAAGTCATTCTGACTCTGTTCCTCAGTGAAAATGAATCTGCTATTCCCAAGATACATATTCAGCTGTAGTAAGGCATTATTATTCATAAAGAAACAAATACATCATGTACTTGCTGAGTGCACAGGTAAAGTAGAAATCTATTAGGACAACATGTTTTTTAGGTGAAGAACTGTTTTACAGCTTTTTTTGGAAAAGGACTAGATTTTGCTAGTGGCATTAAAAGCACTGTTCTATGGGTAGAACTGCAAAGTTCTGCTTTTCTTGTTAGTAACAAACTCTTGTGAGTTTGTGTAAAGGATGCAGAATTTTGTTCTACTGAATAATTCCAAGTGAATGGTTCTTGTTAGACCCATGGGAGTTGTCATCTAAGACATACCCAGATAAGTTTGCAGTTCTTCTATTTTGAACAGTGTCTATAAAAAAGGTGCATTTTGATTGTGATTTTCAATCTAGATAAAGATTAATTCTTTCAATAGGCTGAAAATATTTTCAGAAGAAAGCGTTCCTCTTTTTGGGCCTCCCCTTCCATCCCCACCTGTGTTTACAAATCACCAGGAATTCAGGGATTTTTTGTTAGTGAAATGTAAGTCAATTTTTCTCTTGCTAAAAAAAATGCTCTAAATGAATGATGCTTAAAATATAAATACATTTTCCTAGTATGCTCTTGTTCTGTATAGTTGTTTCCTAGTCTGTAGCATAGGTGGGATGTCAGGTCCACAAAACAGTTCCAATCAGATTAAGAAAAAAAATTGATTTCTATGCAATTATGCTTCTAAGGCTGCTAGACAGAATCTGACTTTCTCATCTGCAGAATGTGCAGCCATATTTAGCTTTGCATTTTCTTAAAGGACTTGTAGATCTGAAGGCATCTGTAATGCTATTTGATATTTAGGAATAGAACCTGTTAGGTTGGCAGCTGTGGAAACCTGAAAGTGTAAACTTCCCTGAATGCATGCTGCATAGGTGCCTTTCAGCACCTTTAAAAACTTTTCAGTTCTGTTATGATTCAGTTCCCGTTTTCATTGACCCTGACTTGCCTTGCTAAATCAGGGAGAATGAAATCTTTCGGGATCGTAATGTTTACAGTTAATGAGAAGAACTTGATTAATAACTGATTTCACAGATTTAAACTGGTTTAGTACTTAAACTGATCAGCAGTTTGGCTTTTTTTTTTCTCTTTGTTTTTTCTATTATTAGTTAGGTGGTTATTGTAGCATTCTCCTATTGCTATTTCCCCCTTTCACTAAAAGGCAACTCTAAATTACTAAGGGTAGAACAGGTATTTTTATGCAGAGGCAAGATAGAGTCAGTGGAAGTTGTCACTCTTCATATAGGTAATGCATATTCTTTTCCATAATATTTTAGTAATAAACGGGGAAAAAGCCACCTTGGAAACCCCAACATTTTCTCAGAAACGTCAGCGCACCCTGGACATGCTGATCCGCTCTTTATACCAAGACCTGATGCCTGATCTACACAAAGTAAATGTAAGTTGTTTCATCCCTCATATGTGCTTTCCTGTTCTCACTACTAATACAATGTTCTGTTGCTTTAAAAGACTGTAATCCTAATGAGCACTGAATTGAATACACTGGACTAGATGCCAGTTGTCATATAACTTGTTTTACAGTTAAATGGAAGTTGTCAGTCATTTCAAGATAGGACTTTTCATGCATTTGTTTATCCAGATGTGAGGAGAAGCATAACAATGTGATACTTTGTGTAAGATTGCCTGCAGCAGGCAGGAAATTTAGGCTCTGCAAATACAGGCATCAGTCTCATCACTGTAAAAACTGCACTTACTCATTCTGTTGTGTGTAAATTTGAATAATTTTTACCCTTGGGTAACAATGAGATAACTTCATTTTAGATGATGAAGACATTATTAAGGTGATTCTTAAATACTTAAAAGAAGTTTAGTACTTCTAAAATTACCAAGGTGCTTTTTTTCCCCCACTGTTTTATTTCTCCTAGCTAAATAGATCTGCTTGAACTTTTCTGTCCATATATTCATATCTGAGGTCTTTCTTCTGATTATATAGAATGTGACAGTGACAAACTATGACAAGTTGGAAAGTAAAGCAGTCAGGGATTGAAAGAATTGCACTATCTGTTCTCTGAAAAGCTCTATAATTAGATTCATCATCACAGGAAAATATCCAGAAAAAGAAAATTTAAATGATACCACACTAACTCAAACTAAAAGATTATGAAAACCTGTGGTTCAGTTAAAAATGTTTTATGGTTTAGAACATGCTCAACAGAAGATCCTTCAGTGATGTGTTACCAGAGTCACCAAAATCAACACGGAAGAAAGAAGAAGCCCGGCAAGCAGAGTTTGTCCGACTTGGTCAGGTAGGATCAGTTTAGGAGGTATGCACCTATGTTTACAAAGGCTGAATCACTGCTTTTGTTAGAATTTGGTTAGCTTGCAGGGTTATGTCAGAATTTAATGTAGTTCTCTGTGGTTAGAAATAGTTTTGTAGTATTGTGTTGTTTAAGCTACATTCAGGTAAATATGAATATAAGTATTTATCTGTAACACCTGAGGTACACAACATGATTACAAATACTTAAAAAATACATAAGCTAAAGAAAGTTTGAAAGATCATACCTTAGGATCAAACTTAAAAGGTCTTTCTGTATTCTGTGCAGCAGATGCTTTCTGCCTCCAAGCAGCTCTGTCTCTTTCTGTGCTTTGGAGAAGCATGTTTCATGGATTTCCTCTATGTGTTTTATTAAGGTTAAATTCCTTAGAAATTATTTGCCCTACTTCAGCCAGGAAGAAGTTTCAGCAGTCTTTTTGCTAAGTCAGAGGTTACCACACAGCTTTGAACGTACCTGATGCTGGCTCTAGTCTTCCATGGGTTTACTGACCTTTTGACCCAGTGAGGAGTAAAACTTCATGATGATTTAGTCTGGTTTAAGCTGATGGTTCTTTGCAGCAGAAAGACAGTGTCTACTCTCACAAGTTCCCTTGCCCTTTGCCACTTCTCTCTTCTTCATCCTGGACTGATATGATTCTGCTGCTTATCCTAAGGATACTCAGCAGGAGTTAACAGAGCAGGAAACCAAAACAGAATAAATGAAACAAAACAAACAAAAATCCCCACACCATCTCTAAACCCCAAGCCTCCTCCTTTCCCTCCCATTTTTGTAATCTGAGTTAGTAAGATACAGAGTGGAAGAATCTGACAAGTTCCAGATCTGGGTAATGGTGCCACATAGCGGAGAGCTGGTACAAAAGAAATCTCAGTCTACTCCATGCTTTGCTCTCCCTTTCCCCAGCTGGTCACTCTTGGCAGGTGTAGGAAAAAAAAATTGAGTAATTGTAATGTTCAGATAAAAGTAACCATTCCCCAAGTTTACTAATTACTTCACAGAAGTTAAAGACAAAAAAAAACCCAAACCAAAACCAAACCAAACCCCAACCAACGTGTGTTTTGGCTGAGAAGGTATCTAGCAGCCCTCTAGTATTTCATGTAGACTTTATTCAGGATATACAGAATACTGTTTCTTCCCCAATTACTTGAAATGTGACAAGAATTTCAAACTGAAGCTACTTTGTGGTCCCAAACTGTCCTTTCTTTATAGTATTTAGCTTGGGTATTGCTGACAGAAAACTCAATTTAAATAAAACATCTGTTTGCATTAGGCATTGAAATTGAAAACCGCTGTGAAAGGGGATGCCACAGCTAACTTGGCAACCACAAGCTTTTGTAAAAAGGAGGTGAGTGAACCTGTCTGAAGAGAATGATGAAAAGATTAAACACTGTCAAGTATAACATTGCATACCTGCATCTGTATATTTACTTTTGTGATTAGTGCTGTAGCACCAAAGATGATATGTGTAGTGTCAAAGTGATTCTGCAGCCAATACCAACTTAATAAAGAATGAGCCTAGAAGCAGAAGCACTTCCCAAGTTAAAGCAAATGTAGATATTGTTGTATCTGAGAATATTTGATGAAAGTACCATTTTCCATATGCAGTCATCTTTTAGTTCAACTTCTGCATCAAGTTTAAAACAAAATTTAGTTGTGTTTTTATTTCTTGTAGTCCCAGATTTTGTTCAAGGGCATTAGGGAGTCAGAGGTGCAAACCACGCTCTTCTGCATGCATCTTATATACAGAAGCTTCAGAAGCACTTCTAGAATCTCAGACTTCAGCTAATATTTAAATTGGGGGAGGAGGGGCTCTGTACTAGGAGTTAAGTGCAGAGAACATGATGAAAGAACAGTTTGGCAGAAAGTTTTAACTGTACCATGTGCTAGTGACTAAACATCACAAACTGAGCTAGAAAATGTAAGCAAATTCCATATGCATGGTGGTACCTACTTTTTAAGTATACAGTTTTTTGTTTAAGTAAAATACATACTGGATGCAAGGTTGCACTGAGTATCAGCTGCATGTGTTGTAATTCCAGTGTTTCAGGAATGTGTCTTACACTTACTAGCCTCCAAATGCCATAAATACAGAAATTATTTCCTTTGCAAGAAAATTAAGTTTGATATTTCAAATTCAGAAAAACAGACTGCTGTAAATGCTTTTGGCAGGATACGTTTCTGTTACTACTTGCCATTGTCCATCACATTCTGTGTCTGTATGATCTGTATTTCCTAGTGTACTTAATATGTATCCCTTGTGTTACTTCTTAGCCTTGGGAATCTCAATCTTTCTGCAGTAATTTTCCTCATGAGGTTGTCTGTGCAGATTCTTGGGGCCAGTCCTTGCTGGTTTCTACAGATGCTGGCATCTTGTTAATAGATGGTTAGTAAATGATCCAGTGGTTTTGTGTCAATTTTTATGTATCTATCTGTCCACTATCTTGAAAATGTATGTTCATAAGCAGTGTTCAGGTATTGGTAGGTCTTCACCTATGGGGATAGTTCTCAATCCAAGTAAATTTATTGCATTTGAATAACTTGCAAAAATTCTCACTGCACCAGAATCAAGCCATATTGAGCAGTCAATGTTAATGCAGATTGCTGAATGCTTTGTTATTTCAGATGTTGGTTTTTTTGACCATCTGAAAAGACTCATGAAGTCACATCCAAGCTCAATGAGTATTTAAATGGCTTGTCTGGATTTCTTAGCCCTTGATAATAGTGAGCATGAAACCAAAGGCTTATGTGACAAAGAAAGCCTGCTTTTTCCATAGCGATGATATTGCTAGTTTGACCCCTTGTCTTCTGTGTGTCCCATAAGGCCAGCAGTACCACAAGAATGATGTTAGTTTGTGGTGGTAATTCTCAAGCCTTCCAAAGGAAGGCCTCTTTTGGGCTTCAGTTGCATAATCTGATCCGCATGATGATAAAACTCTCCCATGAGCAAGTGCTGGTTATGATGCTATGGTATATGTAGCAACTTTTTCATTAAAAAAAACCCAAAACCCTGAGGCTTGTATTACAAGAGATAAATAAGAACCAGTGACTAGCAAATTTTATCAGGTTTTTGAGTACATGTATATGTTTCATTTTTAGATGGTCAGCCATCAGTGCAAGTGTTTGATAAAACTCTCCAAGTAAAGCAGATGCATGTGCTGGAAACTCTGGATCTTTTGGTTGCTCGAACAGACAAAGGTAGGAGAGGTGCCTGTTCTTTGATTCTGTTCTCATTTGAATGTGGCTAGTGCTGGCTATGTATGTCTCATGAGGCAGTTGTGTTAGATGCCTCATTTCGAATAGGGGAGCATATACAGCAACTGCTGTTATTTTCTAACAGGCTGGGAGGGGGAATCCCTGAATGCTCATTCATACTTCCTTCAAGGCAAACCTGGTCATGTGGTCTTTTGGTCTTCCTTCAGCCATTGCTGGAACTCGACACTCTGGAAATATCTTTGACTGAATTATGTTTATTCAGTTGCGCAGACATGTAGGGGAAATGACTTAATGCTGTTGAAGAAGGTACCAGTGCAGCAGGTATCAAAGATGCCAAACTTATTAGGGACTTTAGACTGACAAAAACTACCAATTGCTAGGCAGCAACCACAGCCATCCGTTATAATGTGCACTTTCCAAGAGTTGGCAAAAAGCTGCAAGACTTTCTGAGCAGGTATCTCATAGTCCTAAGTAATTGTTACAAAGGTTGACAGGACTAGGACTCAGTTAACAGAAAACTCTCATGATATTCTCTATAAACTCTGTTTGGGAGGTGCTGCTTCTCTTTGGAAGTATTAGATTTCAAACTACCATCATATTTTTTAACTTCCTGTGTCCCATCTGTCTTCATCCTTCAGGCAAAGACTCTCGTCTCCTTGTCTTCAGACTCAGTGCTGTCCAAAAGGATATAGAAACAAAGCAAATCATAAGAAGCAAATATGACTGCAGAGAAAATAAACTGGAGAGAACAAAAGGTGATTATTTTCTCCTGTGTAAATAACATCCACTGTGGTATGATGCTTGTAGTTGCCAGGGACTTATTAGCTCCTTTGAGGCAGTTGTAGGTGTTCACCTTTATATTTTTCTCTGGACAGTCAGTTCAAACTTCGTTCAGCTTAGATGTGAAAGTAAGTCTGGTGTAGCTCAACATGACATTTTAGAACTGCATGAAAATGCCATGGTACTTGGCAATCACTGCTGATGAAAAACTCTATAGAGAAAAATAGATACGTTGCTTTCAGGATTGAGGGATAGGAGAAGGATTATGTGAGACTGAATATTTTAAGGTGGAAGAACACTGACAAATCTCCATTAACTAGTGGTTAGATTACTTGGATGTTACCTATTATATTAGTAGACATAGCCATTTTCTAGTCTTCAGAAGCAAGTTGCTTTGGAAATCTGGAGCCTGCAGAATTTGCCTTTTGTCTTTTTCTAGAAGTTAATGTTACCCTCTTGGGAGGTTTTTAATTGTGTTGCTAAGTCATATATCAGAGCCCTGTTGTACTAATCATTATAAACAGACCCTACTCCAAAGACTTCTGATCTAGCGCATTATTTCCTCAGGCTGCCATTTGTATGCCATTAATACTCACCATGGCAGTGAACTGAGGATTGTCGTGGCTATTCGGAACAAACTACTTCTCGTCACAAAGAAATACAATCCATGCAACAGTTTAACTAGCAGCTCTCTGCTGTTCTCATCTGAATCTCCAGTAGAGGAGTTCCAGTACATCCGGGTATGTGTGATCTAATCACTAATTACCTTAACAGACTGGACAGCCCTTGGGGGGAGGGAAGCCAAAGAACATGGAGTTTATCTTCTGAACCTCCAGACAAATAAAAGTGAGAAGCCGACTGATGGAGTTCCATCATGTGTATGCCAAAGAAATCTTTCACATTTTCTTTTAATGAAGTTTCTGCTTCATATTTCTGTTCTTAGAGGACATCACTTTAAATTCACAGAGTACCTGCAGCATTGATAGTAGGAGCCTGAAAAAGAGAATAATTCTATTATTTATATTATAGGAAATATGCCTTTCTGACCCTCCAGTGGTTATGACGCTGGTGGACGGACCTACTGAAGACAGTGACAATATGATCTGTGTAGCATATCGGCATCAGTTTGATTTAGTTAATGAGAGCACTGGGGAGTCCTATAGACTGCATCATGTTGAAACAAACAAGGTAAGCTTTCAACATTGAGACTGTTTTCTTGCAGACTCAGTGTATCCTGTGCTGACCTCCTGGAAGGGTAATTTATGGACATCCTCACGTCTTTTCACTTTGTCACCTCTGCTTTAGGGCACTCCTGAGATATTTGTTCCTTTTGGAATACATGATCATAATCACTCCCAAGTGAGGCAGTTAGAGTCTCTCTTTTCATTTTGTGGTTCTTGTAAATATGTTATTTTCAGTTACGTTATCTCAGTATCCTCTGTCTGTTCATTAACCTTTCCCATTATCTTTGCAGGTTAATTTTGTTGCAGCTATTGATGTATATGAAGATGGGGAAGCTGGTTTACTGTTGTGTTACAACTGTAAGTATTTAGGGAAGGTTGAAAATGGTAATTCCTTAATCTGTCTATGTAAATCTCTTTTCATTGGAGTCTAGATCTGTCTTTTTAAGTAAGTTTCAGTGTTTCATGGGAAGTTTTTCAATATACATGCTTTTGAATTTAGATGTGTATTAGAGAGACTAGAAATTGAAGTATTATTTTATTTCAGGGTATGCTGAATGTAGATATACTAGCTGTCAGGTTTTAATTTCAGGTATATGGATGGGTATGTATATATTTATGTTACCGCCTTAATAGCAAAAGTCCTATTTCTTCAAATTAGCTCATTCTTTAAGTAGTTACACACTTCCTAGGTTTTTGCCAGACATGTACAATTTAGCATGCCAACACTTTTTCCTCTGTGTGCTACCCCATTCTGTCTTTGTGCTTTTCCTTCAGCCTGCCTCTTGGCACTTGCTGGTATTATTTCATTGTAACTCTCTGAATCTCCTTTTATAAAACGGGACACAGAATTTGGCAGTGGCTTAAGTTTGTATTTAGAAAAAGACCTATAATACATTTCTGGACATAACCTTTGATTTAGTCTAAGAACAGCAATTACAGGAAAATATCCAGTTATGCCTAAAAATAGAAAAGAGCTGGAAACAGCATGTATTTGAGAGGGTCATAGGTGTTTACCTGGAGCCTCCAGTACACTTGTAGAATCACAGACTGATTTGGGTTGGAAAGAACTTTAAGATCATCTAGTTCCAACCCCCTGTCATAGGCAGGGACATCTCACACTAGACTATGTTGCCCGAGGCTCTGTTCAACCTTGCCTTGAACACTGCCAGGGATGGAGCATTTACCACTTCTTTGGGTAGCCTGTTCCAGTGCCTCACCACCCTCACAGAATATGTGAGTAAAGAAGTAAAGAGTGTGACAACTTACTAAAATGTAGGCCTTTCATTTTGATCTTTCAAATGTTTTGTTCACAGAGGAAGCACACTTCCCTTACTGGTTTAGATAAAGGGACTTCTACATAAATGCTTGATGACACATATAATGCCCACATGTATGGAAAATATGCCTATAAGAGTGGTGTTTGTCATGTGCAGTGTAAGGTGATGGATGCTCCTTTTCTCTTTTTATGTTACAGATGTTTGCCAGTACAGAAAGGTACATCCTTTCAATGGAGGTTCTCCACTGATCCAGCCATCAGCTTACGATTTCCATTTCAGCTGGAATCAAGTTCCTTATGCTGTTGGTAAGAAAAGATCCCTTTTTACTAGATGGTTGTTTAGATTTGCACTTGGCTTTTAGTGGAATTACAGTATGTGTGCTAAGAATAAGCATGTTGCATTCATGATGCCACTTTAGCTAAGTTTCTGCATATGGTAATTTTGAAAAGTGGAGTCTTGGTGCCAAGTTCTTTCTTTGCTGAACTTTTTTTTCCTTTCTCTTTTTTCTGTTTTTCATTTCCCACTCAGTCTGCGTTCTGCCAGGCATGGAGAGTGACGTTTTCTTCAGGCTTGATGTAGCTCAGTGTCCATCAGTATGTTAGACAACCCTTTTCATAGGAAAGGGAGATGCCCGAAGAGGTCAGATACGAACAGTTTTGATGGAGCATCCAACAAACATTTCCATTAACCATTTTTCCTTGCCAAATAATTTTTGTTTTATTGCAGTCTGTGCTTTCCCTTATATCCTTGCCTTCACTACTGATTCCATTGAGATCCGGTTAGTGGTGAATGGGAACTTAGTCCACACAGCAGTTGTGCCTGAGCTTCAACTTGTAGCATCAAAGGTAAGACACAGGAAAATCATGTTTGTCTATTTCTGTGATATGTTGGAATCTAATTCATATGTAAAGTTGCTGCAGCCAAAAAAACAACCAACCAAAAGCTGTAACATGAGCTACTTGATCTGTGATAATCATTCATCTTTATGCTCTTAGTTTATATCAAGTACAAAGAGAATCAAAATTGATCTCACTGTCTTTTAATGCTCCCAGTAATGCAGATCTGAGGTATCTGACCATTTATGGGGCAGATGCTATCCTCAACATCACAGATGCTCCTCACACTTAACAGTGGGGTAACATTCCATGACCAACCCTGGCTGACTTGGCAGCAATAGAACACAGTGGACAAACATATGAGCTCTTACTCAGAAGGTAAAGTCTCGCTGTACTAATGATGAGTTATTTGTCATTTCAGTCAGATATTTATTTTAAAGCTACTGCTGCAGTAAGTGGATCATGTGACAGCAGCGCTAAGGAAATGAGTTCAAGGAGCTCTCCTCAAACACCAACAGCTTATGAAATGCCAGAAAGTCCTCTTTCTTCTCTAGAAGGTAACATGATTTCTAAGCAGCTTGAATAACCATCTCCATTCCATTGAATAACCATCTGATCATTCCAACAGCTATCACATCTGAGCTTTAGTAAGATGAAATCAATTAGGTGGAAGATTTTGACTTTCTGGTTGAGACTCTGGAAGAGAGAGATCATTCAGTTTTTCCATAGACATAAAGCACCTGGCTGAGCTTTTACTCCATAGCATCTCAGTTCCAACTGTGTGGTAGCAACTGTTGCTAAACCACTACTGGATGGTTAAAGCTCCTTTGAGAACCTAAAGAAAGAAGTTAAGAAGTTCTAGCCTTGGAAGAGTTTACACTGTCACTGTAGTGTAACATGATCTGTGAACAGTCAGTCTATAGGGGAACAATAACAGATAAACAAGGGACCCTCAAGTAGGTAATATAAGAAAGATCTTTGTTATTTGGGTTAAAAAGCACCCAGCACAATGAGTGTAGTAACTTTTTGTTTAGAAGTACCAAGAATTGATTCTGTTGTGAAAATGTAAAATTGTTTTTTCCTTCCCTGTTGCAGGTGAAGTTCCATGCAAAAACCTGTATAAAATTCCTCTCAGTAACCTGGTTGGGCGAAGCATTGAACGACCTCTGAAGTCACCTTTGGCTCCCAAGGTCATCACTACTACAGCCTCCAGTGGCACTCCCTCTATGCCAGTTACTCACTCACTATCCTTATCTCGTATGGAAATTAAAGAAATTGCAAGCAGAACACGTAAAGAATTGCTGGGTAAATGCTCCTCATTCTTCAGTGCACATTTCTAATCTTTGGGCCATCACAGATTTGTAACATGCAACCAGTATTCATAACTAAGTAGTATAAACAAACAAATGAAACTCTGAGAATTTGCAAGTAGTCTAGCCAGCATCTGATCACAGATTATATTCTAAGCCAGGTAGAAACTCTTTAGTTAATAGAAACCAGCAACAGATACTTTTAACGTTTTCCTGGATGCTTTCTGTTAACAGTATCTTTTATTCCCTTATTAAGGCCTCTTGGATGAGCCTATACCCAAGACAGAAACTGCACAGAAGCAAAAAAAGGCTCCTCGAAGACAGTCAGACCCCAAGCAGGGCGCAGTAAGATCAACCAGCAGTGACAGGTAAATACTGTCTTTAGAAAAGAACCTAAGTTGGACTGTAAATGCTTTCAGAATTGGTCAGGCTTGCCTTGGTGTGGTGCCGAGACCTTTGTACGCTGATGTGAGTTTCATGCTAATGTGTTTGAGAGTATTTGAGTACTCTTAAGTATTGAAACAACACCACTGATTACTAAAGACATGTTAATGACCAAAGCAGCACTAAATGGGATTTTCTGGGGACCTGGTGCAATTGAGCTTGTAATGTGATTGCGACTGCTAGATCTGCACTGTGCAGGTCACTTGCTGTTTTCTTTGTATGCTCGTGTTGCTATTTCCAGAATGTGTTTTCCAAAGAAATACCACATCATTGGTGGGTCTGGCTCTGCTTACTTGACCCCACTGCCATTCTTTTATTTCCACTGGCTCGTAACCTACTTTTGTGTAGAGCACTGACAGAATTTAGCCAAGATACAGTAGACTGAGATTAGTAAAATCTGCTGCAATGTAAAATCATGTTTGATTATGCTATTTGGAAATATTTGGGCAGGGACTTCATTAATGATTGGCTTTTGGTGATACTGAGCAGAGTAAGCCAGAGAAACTCAGTTTTAACGGTCTGTCTCTGTCTTTAAGATAACTTGATTAAATCTAGAAATAGCCAGTGATCCTACTTGTCCTGATCTGTGTATTTTAGTGACTTTTGTCTTCCTTTCTGCAGGATAATCTCAAGCTCTTTTGAAAGCTGTTCTGAAGGACGTCATCCTTCCACTAGTTCAGATCCAGATACCGTGGCCAACAGGGAGGAGAGCTCACCATCTAGCTGTCCCTTTCAGCCCATTTCTTTATATGATGAAGACATCATTGACTTGAAGTGAAGACAGTCTTAAAACCTTTCCTCCTTACTTCACATTTTCTTACAACTCTGTGAGCTCTGTGGGAATGTCACAAACACTGCTTCTAGTGGTAAAATGTGGCTGGAAGTATTGGTGATTAATCTTTATAGAACCCGTGTTGTTCTGGATAGTTCAGCCTGATTTGGTGATGCTTATATCCTTGACATAGGTATGTTTTGTTTTCTCAGTTAATGAACCATTACTTTTTGTGGAATTCTAACAAGTAGGTAATCAATGAGAGATTTAGGCTGAAAATGAATAAAAAGTATTACTTGTTCTGAGCTTCTTGTAATTTGAAGTACCTGAGTGACAAGAGCTAAGTTAATACTGTTATTACTATCTTGAGTTGTTTTACAACAGTGTGTGTTGTAAGGGAAGAGGAATTTTATGACATAAATCACTCCTTTTGGTTTTCAAGCCTTTAAAAAACCAAACCAAAGGCTTGCAGGCAAGGTCTTTCCAACCACTCAGTCTGTCCTCCAAGTGGTGGAGCTGTGGTATGTTCAGTGAAGAATCAAGGATATTCTATAAAGATCAGGTAAGATAAGAAGATGCTGCTTCCTTTGCTCTGGCCTGTCCATGCATATTTTTTAGAGAAACTTTAAAACTGTTTTGATGTCAAGAATCCTTGAACTGAGACTTTTTATAGAAAACAAACTCTCACAATATTCTTTTAAGAATTGGAAGTTAAAAAAACCCAAACCAACAACAAAAAATACCCAACACCAAGCAAAAAAGCCCAAACCAAGTGCATTTCTCCATTTCCTGGAACACTGCATTAGCTGTTGTCTGCTCTTGCACCAAAAGTGTAAGTCATTATTCCAAATAACTGCATTTTTCTAACTGGATCCAGATGGAAATTGCACTGCTAAGAAGCTAGTTTTCTATGATGAACAGTCATCTTTTGTTACATTAGAGGACAGGGTTTAATTTTTAAAGCTTATTATTTTTCAACCCTTTAAACCATATTTTGAAAGGGTTTGGGTTTGTTTGGGGGGTTTTGTTTTGCTTGTTTTGTTTTTCCATGAAAAGAGTGATGCTTCCAGGCTTTTAATATATATAGGAAGATTTTACCTTTACTAGCAGGTATTTCTTGTTCTATATGTAGAAATACTTCTGTATCCTTGACTTTAATTTATAATACCATTCCTGTGTCATGATTTCACTTTCTTTCCATGCACGACCATCTGAAGATGTGTGCCTTTTGCTTCAGTCTGTCTGAATGTAAAACTGTTTTTGCAAAGTATTTTTTTGCCCAGATAATTGTGTGTAATGGGTTAATTGCTCCACCTAAGAAAATACACAATGCCTTATCTGAAAGGATCATTTCTTACTCTCAGCTGGAGTGGCTGATAAGGAAAGAAGCAATATTTTAAGCAGTAACTAATCTAGGAGCAGAAACAGTATTAACCAGTGGCTACTATGATTTTAGTATTTTTGCACCCATAGATGTATGGGGTGAACCTTAATAAGCACCTAAAGGAAGTGCCAGCTCCAAGTCTTTACAAGAGCTTGTAACTTTTTGTGAGAATGTTATTTCCAGAGACTGTGCCTCATCAGATGCCCATGAGTTCTGTGCCTCTTGATGGGATGAATTGGCATCCTCTGAACTAGCGTCTAACCATTGTTTTGCTCAAAACATTGACTTAAATACTTACCATTGACTGCTAATTCCAATTAAAAAAGCCAACTGGTGGTATTGATACATAAGCTCTTGTGCACCATTTATAAAGGGCAAGGTTTTTATGCATCTATGCAACCTCTCCTGCTTCAGACTGGTGTTAGATGACAAGGCTTTCTGGAAGGCTGCTGGTGTGCACAGCTATATTGTTGTTCACTCCAGCCTTAGAGCCATGTCATTTCCCTTCTGCTTTTCCAGCATGTGCATGCATCTGCTCATTAGAACTTAGGAGATAGCTGTGGGCACAAATTGTAGCCATGTCCACCCTAAGCACAACCCTTTCTATTTTGATGTCTGTTAAAGCTGCCTTTAGCCTGCATTCTTGACGCTGGCTGACCAGCTCATGGATGGGAGGACAGATAACCTTTAATTTACAGCTGTGTAAGATGGGTGTTGTTCTAATAGAAAGGAATACTGAAAAATCTTGCCACAGATGGATGAAAAAAATCCTTTCCATAAAGGAAGAATTGTTACCAAGTTGGACACTTGCTGTCAGGCTCATCTGAAGGCCCATTCTGGACTCTTATAAACAGATAAGTTTCTGCAAGAAATGTTTACTATCCCAACATGCTGGATTTGTTGGAGGAGGCAGGGCTCTTAACCTCTTCTGGCTAATGGGATTGTCACCACTTCAGCACTGTGCCTTAGTCTGACTAAACTATAGGAATGTCATTTACTTTGGTGCAAGCATTAGACTGTACAGGCAGTTTATAGTGTGTACTCATGCCTCCTTACCAGCATGGGTAGTGACTTGTGAAATCACAGAACAGTTGAGGTTAGAAGGGATCCCTGCAGATCATTTAGTCCAGAACCCACACCTGTGCCCTTAGGCTGAATGGATGAATGGGTACCTTCAGTTTCCCAGTTTGCAAGAACACGTAGAGCCTGTCTGGATTACAGATCTGCCCTGCTTTGGGGCTGGGTTTCTGTTTTGAGTTTGGTTTCTTGGGCTGTTGGGGGATGGCTTTGTTTGATGTTTGGGTTTTACTAGGCCAGTCAACTGAATCAACACTTAAACAGTTCTTAATAGGGCAGGACAGTAGCACCCATGGGAAGTGTAACACTGCTACATAACCAGTTGCATAGGGTCTAGGGTGCTGCTCCTGCCATTTACTTTGTTGGTCTGCGTCTCTCTGACCAAGCCACGGATACAAACTCCTGCATGTTTTCCTAAAGGTGTGGGTCTCTAATATGAGCAGCAGCTTTCCCAGAGCTGTTGGCTTAGACTGCATTTGAGATACACTAAAAAACAAATCCAAAGGATTATACATATATATACTTGTGTGTACATTTGTTTTTACCACAAGTTTTAAGGGGTTAAAAGTCCTAAGCATATGTAGGAATCTAAAGCAATGTGATCTTATCACATCTGCGAGTTATAAGGTATTTGAGAATAATTTTTGTTGCCTTCTGTGTATGAAAATGAGTACCACGCTATTGTCATTATTACCAGTTTGATGGCATGGTTCATACACACAGTGCTTGCTAATTCGGTTGAAGCAGTGTTATCTCAGATAGGCTTAGCCTGATTTTGTGGAGGGATAAACTGTACTAACAGTACAGGAAAGCCCATGTGACAGAATGCAGCAAACATCTACTTGCATGTGGGTTAGAAAGTATCTATACTAGTTGAGCACAGCAGCTTCACCAGCCTGTACACTGCCTACCTGCTTCACTTGCTGCTGACCTGCCGCTGACTCCTGTTTGCTACTGGAAATCATGACATCAGCACACGAGTTTAAGAGCAAATTTAAGAGATTATTTTCTGCGTATTGATTTCTAGCTCTATTAGCTATTCATCTGGTCGAATGGAGAATGTTGTGTCTCTAAAGGTTTATGCAAACAGTGTTATCAACCTGGAATGTCAGTTTTAACTAAGTCTTTGAATGTCAGCAGACTGCTTTGTAATTTAGTAATTGCCTATTGTTACGACTGTTGCTACGTTTGTGACACAATCTCTTTACCTACCACTTGTCTTAACTGCTGCTGTATTACCATGGGTTTTAATGTCATGTGACAGCGTGTTCAGTTTGTGTTTCCAAATAGAAACAGTCCTATCACAGCTGGAATGGTTTTAAGTGCAATTTATCACCTTTATGAAGGAGTAGCAGATTTATTCCTTCATATATAATGAAGCATAAATTTGACCTCCCTTTTTCCCCCACACATGCAGAACTAATGACTATTCTGAATTTGGTTTATCAGACAAGACATTAAAGAGGCAGGAGGTAGAACTATTGCAGACAGCTCTGCATTACTGTTTCCATTTGAGTTCTCTAGAAATTGTGTTTCAGAGATGTCATTCATTTAAGTGCTTTATCATACCTGTGGGATTGGTATTTGTGTCTTAAGCATTACCCATCCTTGACAAGAACTATAATCAAGCACTGGTTTGTGTTTCCAGGCATCTTTTAGACTTTCAGAGACCTCCTCCAGTTGGAGATCTTTACCCCTTAAATTACAAATTCTAAGTTTTTCTCCTTTTCTCACTGGCTCCAATATATTGTAACTCCTTCTGAAAAAGAAATGCCCTTTCTTTAATTCTATAATATGTTATTCCTAAGAGCTACATCCACCCCTTCTTGTGATTTTGATGCATTCCTGGCCAGCTTGACAGCAATATGAAAAAATAAGGTCAACTTAACACTAACACTCATGAAAAACAAGTATTCATCTCCTATTGGGATCAAGACTTATGCCATGGTCAGGCATCCCAGAAACAGTAGCAGCACCACAAAGGTAAAGTACTGCAGTCTGAACTTAACATGAGCCAGGCTATATAATTCATTTCTTCACTGGAAGCTGAGCCATAAGGGAAAGGTAAAGTGGAGCAAGGAAACTAAATCCATTTACTTACAAAATTAGGTTTTAATTTACATCTTAGGATCAAATCAAAAGAGCATGTGCAACACCCACAGAGAGAGACTCGGGCAGGGGCTATGCAGAAGTGTATGCACATCCCCAGAGGTACTGTTTAAAAAAACCCAGAATTCATATTTATCAGAATTCATTAAAATGATTTGCTAGCAAGTTCAGTAACTGAGACTTCTGCCACGTGATGCAGCTGCCTTCAACTGCAGCACCCTAACTCATGATATAAAGGTTTCCTATCAATATAAAAAGCCTTACACTCAAGATCTTCTGAAGTAGGCCTCGATTTGCTCCAGAGTCTGTCCTTTTGTTTCAGGAACGTAAAAGGCTGTAAAAGCTATGTTGAGGCAGCAGAAGGCAGAGAAGAGCCAGAACGTGCCATAGGATGTTAAGAAACCCTGAAGGAGAGAAAACAAGCCCCACATTATTAAGAGCTCACTACTGTACAACTGCAGTTCTGTATTGCCAGAAAAGACTGGCTCAAGGCTCTCTCAAGAGCAGCTTTAAAGAATAATTTTCAATGCTTACTATTAAATCACTGAATTCTTTGGTTACCAGGAAGGCCATAGCCCAGTTTGTTAATACACAAGCACCACTCGATACGCCTCTAGCTTTAAGTGGGAAGATTTCGGATGTCACCAGCCATGGAACAGGACCCCAGCCAAGGGCAAAACCTGCAATTACAAACAGAAGAGAATAAATGCATGTTAAATATATATTAAAGGAATGACTGAATAATGCCCAAGTTAGTCAAGCAAAGGGGATGTAATTTTCACTCCAGATTCTTGGATGATTCCAATAATACAGTACTTCTGCCCAAAGGAAAGAGACCAGATTATTTTAGGGCAGCATGATAAATCCCAGTGCATTTTGCAGAAAATTAATGACAAGTATTCTTAACAAGAGAGGCTTCTTGCCATGAAGTCACTGATAAGCTTAAAATCCAGCCTTGTTTCTTACTGCTGCTGCTTTGTGCCATCACAGAATTGAGTGTGGCTCTGACACTAACAAAGTCTGGTTTTCCATTAACAGTAAAGCAATTTAACCTGAGCAATCACTACTCACTGTTAGCACAAAGGGGGTATAAATTCTTTTTTCAGGGAATTGGCTTAACTAAGCTCCTAGCTCTTCCCACCATGGTTCTGAATGCTCAGCCCAACTTTGCATTATACCCTGAAAAGTTCTGTCAAAGACACAACTCATTCCCATTAATCAGGAATGTGACAAAAATGAACAAAACTGTCACATCCATCAGAAAGTTTGAGTTTGGTGTAATGGCTTTAGATGCCTGTTCCACTTACCAGCAACAAAGCAGCCCAGGCTCATCACTGCAAGCCAGGATATGCTGCTTTCTGTTCCTGGCGATGCTGAGTTTAGAGTGGCCCATACATCAGGATTTGATGAGTTGTTTGGATTTGGAAGGACCATTTTAAAGTAAAGTCCGAACAATGCAGTACTGAGAGCCATGATTACCCCTGAAAAGTAAGCAACAACCAAGTTGTCACTAGTTACTACTTGGGTATTTGAGTCACAGAACACAGCTGGTCAGCCCCTCATAAAGTGTTTCTTAAAAGACACCGTTAGCAGAAATAAACACTGCCTTGACAGGAGTGAAAGGTGCCAGACAAGCATTCTAAACACCAGCCACACAATACAGTTGTCATGGTTTACCCCCAGCCAGCAGCTAAGTACCACACAGCCATCCCCCCTCAAATGGGATGGGGAAGAGAATCACAAAAAGGTAAAACCCATGGGTTGAGGTAAGAACAGGCTAACAATTGAAGTAAAATACACTACTACTACTGCTACTACTAATAACAATAGTAATGAAAAGGGAAACAACAAAGTAGAAGGAATAAATCCCAACAAACACAAGTGATGCACAACACAGTTGCTCACCACCCGCTGACCAATGCTCAGCCAGTCCCCAAGCAGTGATTAGTCCCTTCTTCCCCCAGGTTTCTATACTGGGCACGTGCTGTGGTATGGGATATCCCTTTGGTTAGTTCAGGCAACATGTCCTGTCTCTGTTCCCTCCCAGCTTCTTGTACCCCTCCTCACTGGCAGAGCATGAGAGACTGAAAGTCCGTGACTTAGGGTAAGCTCTGCTTAGTACCAATTGAAAGAAGACAAAACATGGTAAGAAGACAAAAACACATATGTAATTTCCAGGGGTTCCACCTACAATGTATATAAAATATGACAGTTTCCTCTTATAAGTTCAAATCTATTGTTATACCAAGTTATAAATAGAATAGCAAACCACTTAACAATGCATAAATTGCAAGACTTAATTCCCCCAATGGTTAAGACATTTTTTGATACTCTATGGAGTAATTTTTCTTGCTGAACAAAATTCAGTAAGATGTTTTACCAGATATGTAGAGCAGCACTTTTCGTCCAGTTTTATCTATGATAAGTGCAGCCACAGCAGTGAAACACACTTGTATGGAACCCACAACAACAGAAGCCAGTCTGCTGTCCTGAAAGAAAGTAAGAGGGAAAGAGAATTTACTCTTTCAGGCTGGCAAGAGGATCACTTATCAAGCATCACAAATGCATTTATTACTTGAATCTGAAAGAAGACAAACTATTCCAAAGAAGTTAATGGTGGGAGGAGAAAGGATAGGGAAAAAAAAACAAACAAAACCCCATCCCCAGTTAATACAACATACAATCCTCTTAATAAAGTTTAAAATAAGCCACAACTACTTTCTATAGTTCCACTTTCTCTGAAACATTGCATTGGCAACTCCAATTTAAAACCATATATATAGGAAGATGACTATAATATGGATTCTATCAGTACCAAAGTTTCAGACCAGCAAAACACAACAGACTTCCCCAACCTTCCACCCCAGGCAGCAGGATCATTATCAAGTCATTTGTTAAGCTGAAACTATTCCAGACATTTGTCAGTTTAGAAGCAGATCCCAGTTACCTTGAAGTTTGCATCTTCAAAGATAGTTTCTGCATAAAACATGACTGCATTAATGCCTGTGAGTTGCTGGAAGAACATTAGAGCTACACCAATAAGAAGTGGTCTGTAGATTGAGGGGTTCTTAAATTCAGACACATTCAGCCCCTGTTAAAAAGATAAAGCAATGATTTGGTGAAAAACTTCATAATTCAAAGAACAAAACCAACAAAAAACCTCCTCATAACATTTCTATCTGTTCAAATTCAGTGTTTTACACCCCCCTTTAGCAAAACTAAGTGCCTTAGCAGCAAAAACATTTACATCTGGAGTATGAGAACTCCAGAAAAGCATTTTTCCCTTTTTTTCATGTTCTAGGGACAGAAATAAATAGTACTTTGCAGAGAAAGTTAACATGAATCCACAGCTTGCAGAAACTGAACTTCAATGCCTATTTAAGCATTCATCTTGCAACAGGGTCAGTGATGCAATCAGAGATACAAGAGAAAATGCCTTCATACAACACAAACAACAGGACATTAGTGTCAGAGGTGTGCAGCAAGCCTACAAATTGCTAAATAAAGCAAAAAAGTAAACAGCTGTCATACCAAGATCATGAGCCTGACTGCTACTCATGTGCACTGATGGCAGCCAACAGTGACAGCTGAAAGGTGGAGGAAAAAGATTCAAAGAATCTCACTTGCTTCTTGAGTATCATTTGTCTGAGAGAACAGGTTTGGCCACTGCTTACAGTAAAGTCTATTACCTAAGCTTTGATAACCCCACATGTTACACCCATACAGAAAGGCGTTTTCAAGAGTAAATGAGATTCTCATCACCTCTTCCTGAACACCAGCTTCAATCTGCTCACACTCCCACTCGTGGTCCGCAAGTGGCCCCCGCAGAAAGCGCAGAGCAGCTACAGCCTCCGAGCGCCTGCTCCTGCTCAGCAGGAACCTCGGTGTTTCAGGCATGAAGGACATGAACAAGAGCATTATGCAGGATGGGAAGGAGCACAGCACTGCCAGCCAGCGCCATGGTAGTGCTATTCCTTGGCAATGAAAAGGGAAGAGAGAGGACTGTGAGCATCAGCGAGCTGCACGAGCAAGTTCACATTGACTTTCTTCAGTGCAGTGCTTTCACTGCATGCACTGATTCCTGTTTGTAACCTAGAGCCCTAAGCCCGGTACCTGCAATGTAGGCTCCCAGTATGCCAGTCACCACCATCAGCTGCACACAGGAGCCAAGCATACCACGGACTTTAGGATGAGATATTTCAGATATATACACCTAAAACAGAGAGATAAACATCAAATAAGAACTTGTAGCCAAGACGGGCTCCAGGGCTTGGGAAGTCATTTCTGAAACACCCCTCCCCCACCCCAAGGAACAAAAAAATCCACCGAAAAACCACATCCTGGGGAAAAAAAAATAAAAAATCCAAACTAAAACCAGGGGAAAAATAGGGGGAGAGGGGCACAAACCCACCCCCCACCCACACCCCACAACACAACACAAGCCTGGGGGGGGGGGGGGAAGAGGGGGCACAAAAACAAAACAGAAAAAAAAAAAAACGGGGGGGGAGGGGAGCAGGAAAAAAAAAACGGGGGAAACAAAAAATAAAACAGGAGGGGGAGGGAGCGGAAAAAACAGAAGGGAAAAACCCCAAACTCACCCAACAACCCCAACAAGCCACAGAGCTCTCAAACCCACCCCAACACCTCACAGCTGCGCTTCCCTCCCTCTTTGAAGAGGGCCTCAGTAAAAGGGCGCAGGCAGAGCTGCCACCCCAGTAATGGGTTACAGAAAGTGCTGTAAAACAAGGGAGGAACTAAGCCAGGAGCCCCTGATGCAGCACCCCTTCCAGAAGGGGAATGAAGTGGGGTTAGTAAGAGCTGCTTCCCATCCCCAAGCAGAGCTTGGAGCAATCCCTGCATGAACTGCAGCCCAACTGCTTGCAGGGGAAGTTTTACATTTCTAATTCAGCACTAAGAGGACAAATGGTTTCATTCTCTGTGAAATTCTAAGCTCAGCACAGACCATGAGCAGCATCCAACATTTGGAATCAACTTGAACTTCTCAGCTTTTAATATATTGACCCCAAGTCAACAGCTACAGTTTAGCTGTATACATAAAAACAAAGAAATGCTTCAAATTTTTTACACATGTTTATTTCATACAATTCTTTCTGAAGTCACAGTTCTTACTTCTTCTGGGCAGACAATAAGTAATCCTTCTTTCAATAACAGAGCTACAAATACATGGTGTTACAGATGACAACTGCCCCCTCATCACTGCAGTCACACTGAAGGAAGCTGCAGAGATACTACTATAGTAGAACATAAACACAAGTAATCCAGTAAAGCACTACTAACATCACATCACTGTGCCAGGAATGCACAGTACAGAAGTGCCACTACAAGAAACTAGATTTGTTTTATTTTGGATTTCTTCATGATTAAAATCAAGCAAAACCTGATTCTATAGAAATCAGTCTGTTCTAAACCCAAAACATGCCTCGGGCACAGTTACTCAGTTCCTTCACCCAAGCCACCTATAATGCTGCTATGGAAAGAGAAAACAAAAAGCCCCACAAACACACACAAAAGCAGCCACAGATGCACACAGCCCAGTAAAACTTACCGGCACAACCAGTGAGGTAACTCCACTGGCTAAGCCTGTCAGTATTCGTCCAAGATAAAGCATCCAGACATTCTGAGCAGATATAATAACCGTAAATCCAAACACGTATGGCACCGAGCACAGCATTAGACTCGGCTTTCTCCCCACTCTATCCACCAGATAGCCTCCCAGTATTCCTCCAGCAGCAGCTCCTAATGTTACTATCGACTTCAAAAATAAGTAAAAAGGAAATATTGTTATACATATGTAGAAACAAATATAAAAATAACACCAATTGCTTTTAACATGCTGAAATTACCAACAGCTTCTACAAACTGTGCAAGAATATGCAGCTGTTTTCAAAATCAAAACAGACATTAACTTCTTAATCAAAACCCAGCACCTCCCACATCACCTCTCACCACAGTGAGTGCCTTTCACATCACATACAAAGCTCTTTCAATTAAGAAAAAAACCCAGAAGCAGCAGAAATTGATTCTTAATCCGTTCCCAAACGGGCCTTTCACACTGATGTACAGTCCTGAAGAATTCATTGACTAACCTGAAGTCTGCAAATATCCCCATGCTAATGGATGGCACTAATTTATTAACAAGTTTATTTCCGGTGGTATTTTAACAGGTTCAACTGAGAAACATGACAGCAGTCAGAGGGCATTTAAGTCCTATTTGGACGAGCATATTTATTAACAGAATCACAGAATCAACGAGACTGGACAAGACCTTTAAGATCATCAAGTCCATGCATATCCCAGCACTGCCAAGACTATCACTAGGTCACTGAGTCCATGATGTGTGAGCACTTGCAGGGCCGGTGCCTGCAGCCCTGCCCTGGGCAGCCTGTTTCAATGCCTGAGCACCCTCTGGGGCAGGAATTGTTCCTCAGCTCCATCTAAACCTGCCCTGGTGCAGCTTGAGGCCGTTTCCTCTTGTCCCATGCCCCATTCCTGGGGAGCAGAGCCCAGCCCCTCCTGGCTCCATTCCCTATTCTCTTTCCAGATAATTGTAGAGAGCGATAAGGTCTCTGAGCCTCCTCCAGACTGAACCCCACTGGTTCCCTTCGGCTCCTGCCATCAGGCCTGTGCTCTAACACACGTGCTAACAGAGCACAACTGTTCCGCTGGGAAAGTTCGACCCAGCCGCCGAGACCAGAATAAACACGCTATATTTCACCAAGATCCACATTTACCCTCATTCACAACAGGAGCAAGACCCCACCGTGTAAGCAGCATCTTCAAGTGAACGCACATCATACACAGACTTACCCCAAACCACGAGGCCTGATCGCTGTCCAACCTTAACTTCGGATCCTCCATTTTCCTCAGCTCCGGGATAACCGGTGAGCTGTAGCCTAGCACGAAGCCAAAGCTAAGCGGTCCCAGGACAGCGGCGAAGGCGGCGAGGAACAGCTTCTTGTTGCTCACCCTGAGGCAGGAGAGGCCCACAGGGATCACGCCGCTCCCACCTCCCGCTTCGGCCCCAACCGCAGCCCCTCAGCAGGGCCCGGCCTCGCTCGCCCCATGGCCGCCCGCGCTCACCTCGGGTCCGGAGCCAGGTCCGGGTGCCGCAGCAGGGAGCGGGTCTCCTCCGCGGCCATGGCCGCTGCTGCAGGGGCAGCCGGTACGAGCCCGGGGCCGGCTCTGCGGCCTCCGGCCCGGCCGGAACCGGATGGAGAGCGGCGGCAGGAGCGATGACGAGCCCGAGGTGCGCCGGAAGCTGCCGCGCACGGAGCGCCGCGGGTCCCGGGCAGCGCCGTCCCTCAGGTACCGGCGGTTCCCCCGGAGCGGGCCCGGCCCGACCCTGACCCCGCAGCGAGCGGTGCGGGCCCGTCCGGCTGAGGGAGCGATGGCCGCGGGGGAGCCCCAGCCCGGACCGGGCTCGGGGGGGCCGCGGCGGCTGCCGCCTGCTGAAGGACGCCCCGCTCCTGGCCGGTACCTGAGGTGAGCGCCGCGGCCGCGGGGCAGCTCCGGCACCCGCCTCGGCCCTGCCTGTGGCGTGCGGGGCTGCCTGGGAGCGGGCGGGGGAGGCGGAGCGGGGCAGCGAGGACCGAGCCGTGGGCACGGAGCTCAGCGCCGGGGCCTCACCGCATGCTGAGCTCGGTATCGGCTTCCCTTGGAGCTCAGTGCGGTTCGTTCGTAGGGAGCCCGAGGGCAGTTTGTGTGTGTTTTAAATAGCACAGCCGGTCTGTTCTCTGCCCCTGTGCTGAGCACAGCCGGTAAGTGCTGTCAGCTGTAGGAGCTACGGTACGAACTTTGCGACCTGATAGAAACGGCTGTTTCAGTGCGTTTGACCCCCAGCACCTTGTGCGTGTGCCGTGCATAGCAAAGGCTGCACTTTCTGTTCTACTGTGCCACGTTAAGAGGTGCACTCTAAGATCTCACTCTGTGAAGGTAAAAAGTCTGTATAGGAATAGACACAACACAGACTCCGATGCAGAGTCCTCAGTTCTTTGGGTTTGGGAGCCTCTATGAATTAAAGTCAGCCAGTCTAATAAACAGAATTACATCTCCCAGGGAAAAGGAATAACTATGGCTTTGTAACTCGCCTCACGTTTGTCCTGTCCCAGCTTATTGTAGGAACTCCAAATGCAAACAGACTGTGTAGTTCAGGAGGTGGCATTTCAGACCTTCAGTTTCAAAGTTAATTCTTTTCATTAAAAATAACCTGGTAAAATAGGTAAAGCCCCCCAACCAAATAGGAATTAAAATAAATAGAAGTGTTTTAAGTCAAAACAGTGCAAACATGTCAAAAGTGATCTTAGACCAGCATAACCTATATTACACAAGGCAACTAGAAAGATGGCCAACCTATCGTTCAACACAGTCTTTCAGACACCTCTCTGTATCTATTCTGCAACTTCATTTTAAGCACAAAGTTACCTGCTTTGTCTTTAAAATAGTTCTGGACACAGGTATGAATAAGTTCTGTCAGCAGCTAGCTCATCACTCTGCTTATAATGCTTTAATTTCTTCCATTTACCAGTATTATCCATCAGTAAACCATAAGACAGTGTTTATTACGGGCAATGTCCCTGCCCATGGCAGGGGGGTTGGATCTGGATGATCTTAAGGTCCTTTCCAACCCTAACTATTCTATGATTCTGGATTTGAAAGCGTTAACCTAGGACAAGAAAGCTGTTACCATTCATAACGAACACCAGCATTCACTACTCCGTACAGTTCACTTCTAGGTCTGATGTGGGACAACTGATAGTTGAGAGCACATGCAAATTGTTAGTCCTGGTCTCATGTATATCTTAAAATGTGTTTGGTAACTTCTGCCTGTATGTTAACATGCCATTTGGAATACTGATGTACCAGTAATAAAGATGTGATGCTTACCTTGTTTTCTGAACAGAACTAATACAGTATTTTGATGTATCACAGGTAAATTTTTCCATAACCTTATGGAGAAAAAGGACTTTGAAGCATGGCTTGATAACATTTCTATTACATTTCTTTCTCTGACGGACTTGCAGAAAAATGAAACTCTGGATCACCTGATTAGCTTGAGTGGAGCAGTCCAGCTCAGGCACCTCTCCAATAATCTAGAGATTCTCCTCAAGAGGGACTTCCTCAAGCTTCTTCCATTGGAGCTTAGTTTTTATCTGTTAAAATGGCTTGATCCTCAGACTTTACTCACATGTTGCCTCGTCTCTAAGCAGTGGAACAAGGTTATAAGTGCCTGTACAGAGGTGTGGCAGACTGCATGTAAGAATTTGGGTTGGCAAATAGATGACTCTGTTCAGGATCCTCTACATTGGAAGAAGGTTTACCTAAAGGCTATTTTAAGGATGAAGCAGCTGAAGGACCACGAAGCCTTTGAGACATCCTCTTTAATTGGACACAGTGCCAGAGTATATGCACTTTACTATAAGGATGGACTTCTGTGTACAGGTAAGGACAGAAAACTTGGAGTCTTACATTTGTCACCTCCTCATATGATTAATGACAATTTACTTTTCCTTTGCCAGATTATTTCCATAGTGCCCACACAGGTTAAGATGATGCAACATTACTTCTTTTTTTTTCCTGGTTTCTGTAGCCCCTGGCTCACCAATAGAACCAGTAGGTAACTTTAATAGAAAAAAAAAGGAAATCAATTTCTTTGTTGGCTCAAAACCCATTAACAGCAGGTTTCATGCTTCAGATTTGAGAAATAAAGATAAGTTAGTTCTCTTAGAGGGTAACTTCCAGTTAAGGGAGCCTTGTTTGGGCTACGTGATCGCTGCAGTCTCTGAAGGTGTGGCAGGAAAAGGCTGTTTTCTTCCTTGAAACAAGACAGTTTCTCTGACACAGTCTGTAAGCACTTGCAGCTTTTAACACAAGAGCTTGTATGAAGACCTGTAACAATTAAACTTGCTACTAGGCCAACTTGTAATCATAATTTCATCTTTCTCCCTGAGGACTGCAGACTTCAAGATTTCAGTTTGAACTTAAAAATACAGCCAGAACAAATTCAAAACCTTGAGTATGGAAGAATAGGAACTAAGATGCTGCCAGAGCATATTCAGAAAAGAAAATGAACTCTGGGGACAGGATACCCCATGGCACCAGTATATGCTGGGGACCACCCAGCTGCAAAGCAGCTTGGCAAAAAGGACCAAGGGGGGCCCTGATGGATATGAAGTTGAGCCACCAATGTGCCCTTGCTGCAAAGGCCAACAGTATCCCGGGTTGCTTTAGGAGTGTTGGCAGCAGGTGAAAGGCGTGCTCCTTCTCCTGCAGTCAGACTACTGAGGCTACACCTGGAGTACTGTGTCCAGTTCTGGGCTAGAAAAGAGACACAGCCACTCTGGAGAGTCCAACAAAAAGCCATGAAGACAAAGAAGGGACTGGAGCATCTTTCATATGAAGAAAGGCTCAGAGGGCTGTGATGTTTTATCCTAAAGAAGAGAAGGCTCAGAGAGGATGTTATCAATGTACATAAATACATTAAGTGAGGGTGTAGAGAAGGAGGCAGGCTCTTTTCAGTGGTACCCAGTGAGGGGACAAGAAGCAGTGGACACAAGCTGAAACACAGGAGGTTCCCTCTAAAATGCCTTTTTTACTGCGATAGTGATTGAGCACAGGTTACCCAGGGAGATGGGAGAGCATTCATCCTTAGACATATTCAGAAGCCTGGTTATGGTCCTGGGCAACCAGTTTGGGTAGGGGGGGTTTGAAGAGCTGACCTCCAGGGGTCCCTTCCAGTCATAACCATTCTGTGATCCCATAAAAATTTGAGACAAATGTAGAAGATGAGTAAAGAATTGGAAATACTATTTACTCCACTTCCAGTTACCCTATTCTTTTATATTGTAGGATCAGATGACTTGTCTGCAAAACTGTGGGATGTAAGCACAGGACAGTGCATATACGGTATCCAGACACACACTTGTGCTGCAGTGAAGTTTGATGAACAAAAGCTTGTAACAGGATCTTTTGATAACACAGTAGCCTGTTGGGAATGGAGCTCTGGGGCAAAGACACAGCATTTTAGAGGACATACTGGTGCAGGTATGTTGAGCTTTTCAAGTTGTAATTTCACCAGTCAAGTAACAAACATCGTCATCAAACAAATTACAATGTAAGTTAGCTCTTTACACAATACCTTTTCTTTTAGGCTCTGTCCCAAGTCTGTTACTTGCATTTCCCTCATAATTAATTTCTCTGTCCTCTACTGCAAATTATCTTCAACTCAGCTGTAGGTCTGTTCCCCTGTGAGTAATGAGATATATCAAATGTACTAATCCCGCTGGAATTGATTTACTAGAACTCTTAAAATAGGAGCTATCTTAAATTATGCTTTGCCATAATTCAACCATAAAGGAACCACTGATGTACATACTCTTAATTTGGACAAAAACAGTCATTTTGTGATGTAAACTTAGGAATCCGGAGCAACCATTCATGTCTACAATTCAAGAACAACAGAGCTGCAGTAGCATATGAATTTAGAGGCTACTAAATTCATATAGAGGCTACTAGTTAATGTCTCACAGAAAACCATGGGCACAGAGACTGGTCTTCCTCATCAATACCCTTTTTGCTTGTAGTTTTCAGTGTGGATTACAATGATGAACTTGATATTCTGGTCAGTGGCTCTGCAGACTTCACTGTGAAAGTATGGGCCTTATCAACAGGAACGTGCCTGAATACCCTCACTGGACACACAGAATGGGTCACTAAGGTGGGAATAATGATTTTCAATTAATCTTGCAAAACACTTGCAGTAAGTTTGTAACAAGTTCCAAGTTTCTGTTTCCTAATCTTAACCCTGCATGTAGGTGTAGAATCCGCAGAACTTCAGGAAATACTGCAAAATACAGCAGAAAAAACACTGAAAGAAGCTGTAATTAAACCTTTCAGACCATTGAAGATATTAGAATTTCAAAGCAGGTGCAATAACATTAGGAATCAGTTCTTGGTTCAAAGACCGAGTAAGAAAAATGGTTCTGAAAGAAATCTACTTTAAAAATAATGTAGAAGAACTAAATTATCGTGATAACTAAAATCTGAGCATGAGAAGTGTTGTGAAGTCAAGAAACAGTATTTCAGTTCAGAGTATTTCAGAACTGGAAGATGGGGGGGTCCTTCTAGAGGTGAAGTACATATGTTTGCTTATTTTAAGTTGTCAGTAGTAGGAACAAGAAAAGTGTAAACTGTGGGTTCCCTTCAGCAGCTAAAAGTATTATAATTGCCTTTAGACAAGAGTACAGAATGCATGTTGTCAATTAAATGAAAAATGCAAATGAAAGTTTGGTTATTTAACAGCATCAACATAAATAATTACATCCTTCAATTACAGGTAGTTTTGCAGAAGTGCAAAGTCAAATCTCTTATGCATAGTCCTGGGGATTATATTCTTCTAAGTGCAGATAAGTATGAAATCAAGGTGTGTACCATATCTCATACATACATAATTTCAGTACTGAGAGAAATGCTTGAGTGCTTTGCTGGAGTTTACAAATAATATAAAGCTTTATTTTCTCCTGCATTCCCTGCTTGTAAAGTTGTTTACAAGACAAGCAGCTCTTTGGAAGCTAACCTTTCAATGCTTTCCTTCACATTTAGATTTAAATCATAGCTCTACATGAATGGTAATGCAAAAAACAAGTGCTTTCAGTGCAGGCTTAATGTGCTAACTTGACAGCAAAGCACTTAACTGCAAGTACTGTTATGGCTGGGGACTTTTGTGTGGGAGAGTGCTGTAGTTTGTGGCTATGGATGTGCTTCACAACTGAGACACGTTTTTGTCCAATGGGATGGTTGATTTGTTCTTTAAAGTGCCCATTTTCACTGGGGTTTTTTTAGGCTAGAAACATCACATATTGCAACACTGTAAGATGAGTCACAGAACTGATGTTCCTCCCTAAAGGAAATAAGTACTTCTGAGGAAATATGCTCACATTTACCTGATGCTTAAAGAGAGACTGTGAGGCTTGCTCTGTGTAACTGTTTGTAACAGAAATGTTTTATGGCCTTAAACTCTGTTTTAATTGTAGATTTGGCCTATTGGAAGGGAAATAAACTGCAAATGCTTAAAAACACTGTCTGTTTCTGAGGATCGCAGCATCTCCCTACAGCCCAGGCTGCACTTTGATGGCAAATACATAGTGTGCAGTTCAGCCCTAGGATTATACCAGTGGGACTTTGCCAGCTATGATATTCTCAGGTAAATCTTTGTTTAAGACTTAGTTGTCTTTAAATAAGAAGTAGAAAATATATTTATTGAATATCTCTATTTAAATAAATGAGAAGTGGAACATACTAATTTTAATAATTTTAGATATAGGCTGAATATTGATGCAAATTCTGTAAACCTCTTCCTCTACACGTATTGCCAGGTTTAATTCTAATTTACCACCTGTTAATACAATGTTCTCTTGTCTTCTAGGGTTATCAAGCCTCCTGACTTCTCAAATGTTTCCTTGCTGGGCTTTGGAGAGATATTTGCTCTACTGTTTGATAACAGATACCTGTATATAATGGACTTGAGGACAGAAAAACTGATAAGCCGCTGGCCTCTACCAGAGTACAGAAAATCTAAGAGAGGCTCAAGCTTTTTGGCTGGTGAAATGTCTTGGTTAAATGGACTTAATGGACAAAATGACATGGGCTTGGTTTTTGCCACCAGTATGCCAGACCATAGTATCCATTTGGTGTTATGGAAAGAACATGGCTGAGCCACTCACATGTGCAGCATCTTCAGGAATCTGTGGACTATCAGCAGCGTGTCCATAAAATGAGACTTTGCATGAACCAAAGTTGCACACCTAATGGTATCATCATGCAATGCACAATCACTTACTTTTATTTGGGCATTTGGGAATGGGTTGTTTTGGACATAATGCAATACAGCATGCCAACAGTATTCACCACAAAATTCTGTCTGTACTCATGTTTAAACATACCTATCTGGGCTCTGGAGCATAGCTTGTAACATTTAAACCATTCAAATCCACCACTGAGATTGAAATGAAGTAGTGCTTGACCTGACTTCTGATCTATTTTTTGATGTTGAAACAGGAGGTGAAGCTACTATTTTAGAACCATAGGCTTGTGTACATGTAACAGCAAATACTGGTTACAGTGCATGGCTGCTCACTGCAAATGGGAAGACGGCAAACCCTTTCTCTCTCCAGCATCCTTCTCTTCAAAATGTTTTTTCCTAATGATAGCTTTAAATACTTAGCCTTTGAAATAAAGGAATCAAGTGAGTTCTTTAACTAGGATCAGATGCTAACTATAATAATTTAAGTTTGGGAACATGTCAATGTGAACTCTCCTCAGTGAAAATGAACCACCTTTCCATCTGTCTGATAGAGCTTGCCATCACAACCTTAGAGAACCTCTGGGTATTCATCATATTTGCTGATGGTAACTCAGAATGGCTTGACCAGTATTTTTATAGGCCACATTTCCTATAGTTTGTGTGAGAACATAATTTAGTTCACAGGGAGGTTGAACATCATCTTCCCATTCATCTGAGTTCTATCTCTACAGCATCACTCTCTTATACTAAATGATACCTAGCAGCCATTCATTCTTTCCAGACATTACATTTAAGATAATCCTGCACTTCAAGTAGTTGCTACATCTAGGTTTGGAAAGTGGGGGCAAATAACAGTGAGAATGCCACATCTCTGGGGGAAAATAAGAAGTAAAAGTCTGAAGTATAGGAGCAGGAAAAGGTCTTTTGCTTTGATCATCATAGGAGACCTGATGTACACACCAGTCAACTATCGAGTAGCAAATGCCTGTCCACATACTTTTGTGGTATTTGACATGTACTTAAAAGCTGTATGTATGACAACACCTGGTTTAGAAATGCTTTAGGTTGGTTTCCCCTTCTCCCTTACAATAAAATGTCCCCTTAATGTCTTTCTTTGTTTTCACAAATTGAAAACATGAATTTTCATGAAGATTGGCTCAAATCCTTGAAAACCTGGAACTGCCTGAACTGCCTGGCATCACTATTGTGTGATTTTTTTTTCTTCCCACTATCCAAGAAAACCTAATTCCATACTTAGCACTGAACAAAGGCCAATGTTCCCGAATGTATACAATATAAATTACCCCAATGAAAGGGAAATTCTTACATGCAAGAGTAAGCATTTGGGTGATGCGGTTGGAATTGTACGAAGTTACAGTGAAGCAGTGTCTCTTGAATACAATGCTAGTCTCAACTGTTTTCCACCCTTATTGACATGAACTTACTTTTCAAATGTGTTTGTAGTCAAGGATTTTCCCAACTGGAAGCCACATACACAGCCTTCACTGGGGCACAAATGAGCTTTTGTTTTCTCAGTCGGAAGTGAAAGCTTACATGAAACAGGTTCTATAACTTTCCTTGAAACTCAGTTCTCATTCTTAATGTGGGTGTAACTATACTGTGTATGATGGGTGCTGTACCTCAGTTAACTCTAAAGGAGCCATGTGGTGATGAACCACCTGTAAAACATTGCAAACCACTTACTGGAAGTGTTCTTTGGGGGCTAGAACTGATTAATAGTGACCTTCATGATGCAGTCTCAGCAGGTTACCAACAATACTGATTTATTTGGAGGGAAAAGGGAAACCATGGGAAGAGCAAGCAATCAATATGCAAGAGAACGGGGATCCTAATTCTGAGCGTCTCAACAAACTGGACAAGTAAGCTGACAGACATCTCATGAAGTTAGGCCAAAGCAACTCCTTCACCCAAGACACAGTCATCCCACACAACAGGCAGGTCGGAGCCAACTACATGGAAACCAGCTTTACAGGAAAGGACCTGGGAATGCTATTGCACAACAAATTTAGCAATATGCCCTTGTGACACAGGTGCCCAACTACACTCAGCTGTACTAACATGTACACAGCTAGATGCCAAAGCAAAGGGATTCTGCACCTCTGTTCTGTGCTCAAAGCCACATCCAAGTCCAACGTTGAGTTCCCCAGTACAAAACACTGACACACACAAGCAAGCCCCATGAGAGGCAAAGCATAAAGCATCTGAGAGCTGAATTCAACTTTCCAGAGAGAATGGTGGGAAAGTGGTGGTAGGCATAGGGTGGGGAAGCATTAACCAGAGAATACAAGCAGAAAACCACAATGAGAAGCATCCAATACATACAACATTGCTCTTCTACCCCTTTAGCTTTACAAATGAAGTTGTAGCCTGTTACATAGCAGCTGATGATTGTTATAAACACAATTAGCAAACAGTTATATACAGACTGTCTCCTGAAGACTTCCAAGTGAAAGTTCCACTCGACATTTGCAAGCTAATGATACTAACCCACTAATGACAGCTCAAAACAAATGAAAACATGACGTTAGTGTAGAAATTAAAACAAGTATAGCTGCTTTCACACACACTTCTCTGTCACATACCAGTATCAGACTACAGCTGCCCCAGATGTCCCCTATAGGAATGTTCTAATACATTACACCATCAGTACAATGCACATAGCATTTAAAAACCAGAAACTGAAATTGTGAAACTACACTGAACAAATGGGTTTTGTTTGCTTTTCTTTCCTTCTGACCCTTTGGCAGAAGTTACTAACTACGTGGTACTGTTTTTAGATAAGGGTTGGAAAAAATGCAGCTTCTGTACCCTTACACCTATATAAGGAAACAGTATCATTTAACTTACCCATCACATGAAGGTCTAAAATCCACCTGGTGTCTGATTTTCATGAAGAAGCAGTTTGTTAGGAGGCTTCAAGGTCACAGAAAAAGAAAACAACTGTTACACATCATAAGTAGTTGTTCATCCATCCATCTCTACACCGGAAACCAGCCACCTTTTCAGTTCACAGTTTCTTCAACATCAATCTGTAGCCCTTGCCTCTCTTTTAAAGCTTTCCAACACAACTCAGTACTTATCATGTACATAATTCACAACAGCTGTGGGCAACAGGAGGGATCAACATTCTTCTTAAAATCACATGTGTCAAAGCCCCAGCTGAGCAGCCATTTGGATCAGCAAAACCGCAACAGCTATGCTTAGTGTTACAATACATCACCACTTGAACAAACACTAGTTACAAGAATATAAAAGGTTATTTTTTTACAATTGAAATTGGTAGATTCTGCTCAATTATTTTCACAATTTATTAGTTTGCCTTTTACTCACTTGGCACATAACATTCTGTACCCAAACAGTGACATACAAACTGCAAGAATTAAACAACATTAATATTAAAGACCATAGTTGTTATTTTTTGTACACTGGTTGAAAACTCTGCACAGCCTTTTGCATTATTTGAATCAGTTGAAAAATACTCATTTTTATTTCTTCTTAGTTGAAAATAACCTCATTTTACATTTTCCAGAAGGAATACCATCTGCATTGATGCTTGCTATCATTAAATGACTCATGGTGCTGCTATGAATTCTCATTTCCCTTAAGAAGAAATAACTTTAACAACTGACACCTCCAGTGTTAATAGGTGGTGGGTTTGCTTACCCTGTCTTTGTGATTATAATGGGTTAGAGTGTTAATGCTCTTCATCTGGGAGATGCTGTCCCAAGCCATCTTTTAAAAGGCACCATTACACACAGCTGTATGTTGTTAACCACCAAGTCCTTCAGAGACAACCAAAACTCAATTAATTCCTTCTTCAGGAAGTCTGCAAATTCATTGTCCAAGTTAAAATGTATGAGGATGGGAACAGGAAAAGGGAGAAAACTGCAAATTGGTAAACTGAATTTCAGATTTCTGCATGGACACTTCCTATGGCTTGAATAATGCCCTTTCACGGTTACAGGCATGTAAAAGAGCTATGCTCTCACTATGCCTCATCTCTCACATCTTAAAAGGTTGCAGTAGACACTACCTGAGGAACTCAGTCATTAGACAGTATTTGATCACAGTGAACTCTTACAAGGTACAATGCCTCAGTTCACAAATCAAATGCATTTACCTTCCTACAACACATTAAAAGGCCATTAGTTTAAATCTCTGTAAGAGTTAAAGTTCACATGGAAGTGATATCTGTTTTATGCCTCCCCTACAAAACATGCAGCTCTTCATGTTCCCTCCTTATGACTGAGGTTTCATTTTTGAGCTTACAGTACAGTTTGATAGAGAACCCTGTTAACATTCATAATTAATGATGAGTTGTATCTCCACAGTGTCGTATCCCTGATGAGGGATTCTCTGGGAAGTTTTGCTTGAAGGGGCTTCCGACAGTGATAAATGAGGGCAACATCCATGGGAACGTTCACACTGTTCCCATAAGCATGCAGAACAGAGTGGACTGAAGTCTGAATCACTTTTCGTGGATCAACTATCATTTTCTTGGGATTTATTACATCTTTCCTGTCAGGCTCCCTGTGAACATGGTTTAATATGTTAACACCAGGCACAGTATTCCAAGCTGAGATGTTGAACATGGGAGTGGAGACAGTTTCTGGGAAGATATGGTTCTCAAAGAGGAAAACAGCAGTCCCTGGGTTCTGTTCCTGCAGGCTGCTCATCATGGTTTTCCAGTCTGGGTGCTTAAGGGGAAGAATTATTTCGTCAGCATCAGTAAGAACCACAAACTTGCTCCTCTGCATATTACGGTATATACAGTCATTTAGAGCTGTGATTTGTCCATAGTAGCCAATGTGTGTTCCATCATGCATGAAGTGCCATTCAGGAGAAATCTTGAGGTGCGAGTTTATTGGCCAGGGAATTATCTCTACAGTTCCTTCTTCCATATATAACCTCAAGACTTTCTCCATCAGGTGGCTGCAGTTGTTCTTATAGATCACCACCTTCTGTACCCCAAGAATCTTGTACATCTCCATGCTCTGTATAAACTGCAAGACATTGTTGTATTGGCCAAACATGGCAGAGATGCACACAGTGAAGTCAACAGGGAAGGGCTCAGCCTTGCGGTTTTTGATCTCAAAGCTTGGCAACTGGTCAATATTTCCAAGTGGAGACTGGTGAATGGATACATGCGTTGGGTCGCAGTTCTCAGGTTCCAAACAAACTATGTCTGCTGCACCGTAAGGGAACCCAAATCTATCTGAGTGAACATCGATTGTTGCTTTTGATACATAGATCTTTCCATCGGGCTGACAGCAGAACCAGCAGAACAGTTCTTTTACATCTTCATGGTGAACAATCCCGATCACACGAGTGACTTTGTTTTCTCTGTTGTCAAAGTATGGGGACACAATAAAAGTTCTGTTATCTGTTAATGGTGTTATTGTGCTATTGGTAATTTCCCCTCTACATTTGCTAACTTCATAAATTATTTTTGGCGGGTGAGAAGGTTTCTGTAACTTAAGATAAGAAAGTGTGATCATTGAAGTTAGTGTAACAACGCACACAGTAGCAGCAAAGTAAGATTTTCTCCCACCACACAACATTCTGAATGTAATTAAATGTGGATGCACATTTCTTTGGACTTGCACTTTATGCTGCCGCATCTGTAGAAAAGAAAATAGGTAGTATGAGATCATATGGACTCGTGATCATTGCCCAAGAACTTCACAAACAAGACGTGGGGCAAATCTGTAGCACTGTGCACTGACTTCATCAGAGACCCAGCTACTGGGCTTTCATGAAAATCAATCACAGAACACACCTTCAGTGGGTTGCACAATAGTGTATGTAACACTGAATGCCTCTGTATGTCAATGTGTGGAATGGTTTCTGTACGTGGAGGATTCTGTGAAAGAGTATGATTCAGGTCTGTATACAGGAGAACAAGGAGGCATTCATTATTATCTGTAATCCACATTTCAGAATATCCAGTTAAACAATTAGGCAGTAATGTTTAAACAGAAGTTTTCTCCCTCCCCCTCCCTCCCCATGGTGGAAATGTAAATTATACAGGGAAAAAAACCCTGAACCAGACTTCTCACAGAAAAGTGAGCGGCAGACACAAAAATTAAATGTATACAGAATTAGTTGAGTTCCTTGAAAACAAAGCAGCTGGGGATTGCACGATGGTCCAGATACAATTGCTAATGCATAAATTCCCTAACCTGCAGTTCAGCACAGATAAGACAATACATACAGTGGAAGGTTAATTCATACAATTCAGCAGGAGACAGGTGAAACCTATGCAGATGTAAGACTTCTTAGTAGCTCTACCCTATTCTGCACTGTACAAGGCAGGGAAATGTCACCTCATATTGTGCTTGCTAGAAATCTGGGCCTCCTCACACTGCATTAGTGAGGGCTCAGATCCTGGCATGGCTTGAGGGTCAGGTTTTACACTCTTGCTGCTGCAGGAACAACCATCCCCAAGTACTGGATGCCCCCCAGAAACTGGCCAAAGCCTTTAGGAGCACTCATGCTACTGATCATTGATGCCTGACAGGAAGCTCTTGGCAATTTCAAGCAGTCACTTGTGTAAATGCAGCCCAAATTGAAGTTTCCCCTACAAATTAAACTTTAGGCATCCAAATATGATCCATAACATGACAGCAAATCTTATCAAAGGCCTGCTTGTACCACAGAGATTCTTGCAAGAATGCCCCAGATTAATCAGACACATGTTAGATCAGAAAACTGGACTGGTAGAAAAGAGCAGCACAGACAGCTGCAATAAACTGATTGAACTGCACAAGATGAAGGAAATGTTTCTAATAGACATATCATTACTGCGTAATGCCGGCTCCTGAGAAAAAAATAAACCATACCATTAAAAGGCCCAGATTTCTAAGTTTATATTTTATAGCTAGAACAGGTAGTAATGTCATAGGTGAGGCAGATATTGGAAGTTCCACGTATTTCTTGTATTTTCACTTCTCAAGACTTAATAAAATCACTTGCTTAAATACTTATTAATTTAAGTATCTTCAGGGAGCATGCACAGGATAAATATCTAACAATGTTTTTTCCAAAGCATATTACTCAGTTTATTCTAAAATAGTAATCAAATCTGATCATTTCCCCCCCCCCCCATTTCACACATTGTGTAAGGCTCTTTTAAGAGCCTCTGTCTCAATACAGTTTTGTGATGGAACAGGAAACCAGCATTTTCAAAGACAGGTACAAAACTAGAAATAACCTCAATCCATAGTTAAGATCCAGATATCATACTTGTCAGCTTTATAACTTTGGAGGTACCTGAATTCCTTGGCAACTTCACTACTTGGGTTGAAAAGTCCCCCTGGAGTCTCGTGTTCTGCTTAAACACAATGTTTTCCGACCGGTAAAACCTTGCTTTTGAAGACAGTAATCTAGCTTCTGAATCTCAACCGAATTTAGGCAAAAAATAACAGTTCATGCCTTCAGAAAAATGTGCAGTATTTTCACAACTGCTCTTTCCTGAAAAAGAAAGGAGAACTATCGTCATAGCATACTCGGTAAAATGCCCCATTTGCCAAAGCTGATGCGATTTATAGAGGCTTTCCCAGCCACTAAGCAACGGCTTTACACCAGAAATCTCACTACATCACACTAGACACAAAGCAGAACTGCCAGCACTGACTCCTAAACATCCCCCCCAATAAGTCCTTACAATTTAGAGCAGAACTGCAGATAGAGGGTAAGAGACTGACACTGTTACACAACTTTCTGCTTGAGATTTGTGACTGAGAACAACTTCAATTTTCTAAGTCTTTCAATTAAACATGAATGGTTTCATTAAACAAAATGTTTCCCCTGAACATTCTCATTCCCACCGTTCTCACAACACAGAGTAGGTCATATTCAACACTTTTATCTCGGTCTTATCTATTTATGATTTAAAATATTGTTCAGTCTTGTAAATAGTTTTTATTAGAGAATTATCATTCATTATCAACATTAAATAACACAATTGCATTTATTACCTGTTGTTTCTTCTTCTTTTGCTAGTTATAAATAAGAAACAAATTATATCTTTTCAACAGTGTTTTGAGCAGTGAACAACAGAATGGAAAAAGTACCTTTTAAAGCAGATAGACGAGTGAAGCTCTGTTCAGTCCTCCATTTATTTTTTGCTAAGGTATAATCTATAGATTGTTTATTGCAACCAGGCAAAAACCCTAATGTTTTTAAGAGAAACTGCAAGAGAACAACCCTGAAGCAAAAACTGCTGGTACGATACCTTGCCAATACATTTCATTTCCATGCTTGCTGTTCTTAATATCAGTAACAGCTGCCACACCTACCGGAAAAACAAGTTTCCCTTCTCTTGGGTACAGCACAGTTGCCTCCCATTAACTTACAAATTACAAACTTGAGTGTGGGGTTGTTGAAGCAAATCAAACCCAAGCACTCAGGGGACTTTTTTTAGGCTTCTTAATTTCCTGCTGGAATCGAATGCTGCATGTTGACACAGCCACAGTTCATGCACAGACTTCAAGAGAACTTGAAAAATGTACTATATATCAGTGCTTCTTGAGCAATCGTTTCTTTAGTAACATACTGTAGGCCTCATTAAAATAGGTAGGTACAGATGAGTAAGTATGAGAGGTATCTGAAACAACAGAAGATTCTAGAAGCAGAAAGAGTAAAATATAGAACTCAAGACACACCAGAACACAGAATCTTAGAGAAGTATGTAATTACTTGAATGAAATTAATGGTTTTCCCAACATATGACCCATGAATTTTGTCCCTTGGAATTAACAGCACAGATGTGTAGTCAGATATAAAGTCAGATTAATTAGAAGCATTACATTTGTGTTCCCTCACTACAGAGAGTACTTGGCAAGTTTTAACTTCAAAAATATGTTTCCAGCATATATAGAAGGGTTTATTTTATAATGAGAATAACAACAATAATTCATTCTGGTTTTGTTTTTTTTAAAATTCCAATTACTATTCAGACAGAACATGATCTAAATTACAGAGCATTACTTTAATACTGAATTTAGCTAATGGCATCAATGGTTACCTGGCACCAGTTTGGTCTTTTTCTGTATTCCCTTTAATAGTAAAGAGCCTTTCTTCCTCCCTAGTGCATTTATGGACTGCAGTCAGATCACCTCCTACTTTTCCATTAAATGAGACAGGCAGTTCCAATACCATTTCCTAAGAAACACTCTTTGCACAGCTGCTTCTGCGCTGTTGGCCCAGTTTCAATTAACCTCTATCACAGGAGACCAGAAGTTTCTGCTCCTTGTCTGTTTGTATGTGACAGCGACAAGCCCTTATCATTGCTGGAAACCTTATTTCTCAACACATGCCAGGATTATATTTTCTGCAGATGCATCACACTGCACAGATAGATGTAATCTTGTCATCAGCCAAGGATTAACACATCTAGCCAGTCTTTCAGCCAGGTGCAATTACACAATGTGTTTTCTTCATTGGCAAAGTCATACTAATAAAGATCTCTTGCCCCAGTTAGAATCACAGCGTCACAGAAGGGTTTGGGTTGGACAGGGCCTTTAAAGATCATCTAGTTCCAGCCCCTGCTGTGAGTCGGACACTTTTCAGTACATCAGGTTGCTCAAATTTACCACACTTCTTATTTCTTTTGCCATAGTCCTTCTAAAACCCACTCCACAACCTTGTGTGACCATGACTGTACTTACAAACTTACATATATTTAAATCATGGGGTTTTCCCCTCCTTAAACCAAGGAACCGCTCATCTTTTCTTTTCCCACACTGCACCACTATGCTCATGAACATTTATTAAACACCCATTATAGGTTCTTTAATAGCTTGTGTGTCTTAGAATTTTGGAATGGAAATTATTCAGTATCACTTTCCACTTAGAATATTGTTTTTACCTCTGCTGTACAACTTCTATTTTCCAACTTTTGTTTGCATCATCTTTCCTTTGCCGTCCACAATTAGAACTGTCCTTAAGAGAAGGTGGAACAAAGCACTAATTTAGCTCAAGAGCCACTCCAAGGTCTAATCTCCCTCACATGTTCTCTGCATTGTGGCCTTCCTTTGTCATTTGCTTTCTTTGCACTGAGACAGCTGAAGACCTTCTATGCTTCTCATTTCAGTATCTTTGCAATGCCTACACTGAGTTTGATTTTTCATAACTCTCAGCTTACTACATTATCTCCCTACCTAGGGTGAGTATGGGGGACAACTGAGAGGATGTGACTGCAAAGTTTCAGTCCCTAATAACTAGTATTAGATTCAAGAGCATTCAAAGAATAAATAGCCTAATCCTTGGTTTATCCAGGGCCTAACTAAAAAGTCACCATTAACAAATAGCCTTATTAATTTCTTATTTTTTAGAAAAAAGTTATTCTCTATCCTCTGGTTTATGTCTTTTCACCAACAGTAACAAACTGGTACCTAAATAAGAAATTCCAAAGACTAACAATAATTTACCATCTATATCTAGACTGTCTGTTGCTAATCTTTTGAAAGCTAATCTTTTTTTCAGGAACACTCTTTGAAACACCAGTGTCCTTCCTATCTCATACAATCCAAAGTCAGACTCTGTTCAGATGAGTGCATTATTATCCCACTATTCCTAAAATATTGCTCTAAAAATGTTTAAGCTGATCCTTTCTATTCTAAACACAAGAAGAGAAGCCAGACACTGTTGCCATCTACTTAATTTGTGCCATTGGAACTGACAAACCACACCTTTTCCTGTACAGTCATAAACTTCTCCGCTATAATCCACTGTACACCCGTATGGTAAGTTTCTGCTATTGTAAACAATCATACATTGTGCCCTTTGAGGAAGAACTGCTCAGGCATGAAGTTTAAGACTCTTCTTTCAGCTGCATGTCTTTCACATTGCACGTGTTTTAGCTGGGACACAGTTAATTTTCTTATCAGATAGTAAGGGGCTGTGTTTTAGATTTGCAACCAAATTTTGAACACACTGGTGTTTGATCTAAGGTTGAACAGTGCTTACAGTGTCAAGGTCACCTCTGTTTCTCATGCTGCTCTCTCCTCCCTTTCCCAGGCATAAGGCAGCACAAGTCTGCAGGGGACACAGCTGGGACTGCTGAACCAGCCTAACTAAAGGCCTGTTCCAGACGTTGTGGCAACAGTTAAAGCTGTGGGAAGAAGGAGGGAGAGATATGCAGCATTATGGCATTAGTCTTCCCAAATCAGTGTTCTGTGATGGAGTCCTGCTTCCCTGGAAATGGCTAAAACCCTCAGGATGGGAAACAGTAAATTCCTTATCTTGTTTTGCCTGTGCATGCAGCTTTGCTTTACCTCTTAAATTATGTCAGCCCACAGCTTGTCTCACTTTTGCTCTTCAGACGTTCTTCTCCGTTCTGCTGGGGAAGGAGGACGGAGGTAGTGAGTGAGCAGCTGTGTGGTGCTTCGCTGCCTACAACACAGGCTGAAACCGCTCTTGCAAGGAAGTACACACTCTTTAAATCTAAAATTAAACTCCAGGTTTGGAGGGTGTGACTTCAACAACTTGTGTTGTGCAATTAACGTACACCTTTAACTTACCGTTAAGCACCAGTGCCCAAAAACAATGCTACAGCTGAGCACGTCTCCTTTGTTACTTCTTGAGTGGAAATAAGGTCCTGAGCCCTCTGAGCCTCTTTCGCAAGCGATGCCGGGTCACGGGATCCTGGGCAGCAGCCGCAGCCCGACACCCTCCGCGGTGTGACCACACGGATGTGCCTCATGTGCCGCTGCTCCCCACGTCCTCCATCCTGCGGGATCGGGGCTGGGGGGGGAGGACACTGGGGCACCACTGCACACCAGCACCGGCCCCCCCACCCCATGCTGTGCCAGCCCCACTGACCCGTGCCGCGGCTGCGCACGGGGGGCAGACCCTGCGCACCCCGCCTCTGCCGGGGCGGGCCTGCAGCTTGCGCACCGAGGCACGGCTCGTACCGTGCGGGTCAGCGCAGCCCCGGAGCCGGGCGCTACCGTAGCCGTCGAGGGGTCCCCGATGCGTTTATGGGGGAGACCCTGCGCAAAACCGGAGCAAAGCGGCGGCCGGTGCCGGGAGCGCCCCGCATGGGATGAATAGCACAGGGAGCGCGAGTGCGGAGGGAGAGGCTGTGTCTCGGGGAGGAGGATGGCTCCTGTCACTTGGCCTCATTAGCTTATGTGAAATGGAAAAGCTGAAGCGAGCTCCAGAGAGGAATCACTTTTAAAAAAGCAAAGGAAAAACTGGTAGTTGACGATGATAAACGCAGTCGTTGACACCGGTACTTTTACTTTTTAGAGACAGCAATTGGGAGCTGAATCATTCCTACAACAAAATACATTCATGAGACCCTGTATGAGGATGGGATCTTCTCTGGTGGCAGCCATATGTTACAGACCCTTCTTCATAAGAGTAATTGATCATCTTAAATACACAATGCATTTATCGCTGGGGAGAACATGGCATTAAATGCCTATTGCAACACCTTTAAATTTCATTGCTGCACTTAAAGTTGCAGCAACCCAACACAGTTAAGTTTCAGAGCCAAAGATGTGTATCTCCAGAAGGATGTATCCCTGCTAAGACATACGTCACACTGATGGAACAACAATGTTATCAGGCCCTTCCTAGCCATGTGCAAACATCCCCACAAAACTGGACTGAAAAGTAATGGGCTGAGGCATCAACCATCCTTGGAGCAAATGATTTTTTTTGGTTTTGAAAATCTCTTCTCTGGATACTTTGATTCAGTTCACAAATCAAATGCATTTACCTTTGTATAGTATGTAGCAGGGATGTTCTCCTGAACCTCTGTAAGACCTAAACTTCACATGGAAGTGAATTTCATTTTAGGATTTTCAAATGATTTCCTCTGCCTCCCCTACAACACATGCAGCTCTTCATGTTCCCTCCTTATGACCGAGGTTTCACTTTTGAGCTTACAGTACAGTTTGATAGAGAACCCTGTTAACATTCATAATTAATGATGAGTTGTATCTCCACAGTGTCGTATCCCTGATGAGGGATTCTCTGGGAAGTTTTGCTTGAAGGGGCTTCCGACAGTGATAAATGAGGGCAACATCTATGGGAACGTGCACACTGTTCCCATAAGCATGCAGAACAGAGTGGACTGAAGTCTGAATCACTTTTCGTGGATCAACTATCATTTTCCTGGGATTGAAAACTTCTTTCCTGTCAGGCTCCCTGTGAACATGGTTTAATATGTTAACACCAGGCACAGTATTCCAAGCTGAGATGTTGAACATGGGAGTGGAGACAGTTTCTGGGAAGATATGGTTCTCAAAGAGGAAAACAGCAGTCCCTGGGTTCTGTTCCTGCAGGCTGCTCATCATGGTTTTCCAGTCTGGGTGCTTAAGGGGAAGAATTATTTCGTCAGCATCAGTAAGAACCACAAACCTGCTCCTCTGCATATTACGGTATATACAGTCATTTAGAGCTGTGATTTGTCCATAGTAGCCAATGTCTTTTCCATCCATAGAATAGTGCCATTTAGAAGAAACACTGAGGTGCGAGTTTATTGGCCAGGGAATTATCTCTACAGTTCCTTCTTCCATATATAACCTCAAGACTTTCTCCATCAGGTGGCTGCAGTTGTTCTTATAGATCACCACCTTCTGTACCCCAAGAATCTTGTACATCTCCATGCTCTGTATAAACTGCAAAACATTGTTGTATTGGCCAAACATGGCAGAGATGCACACAGTGAAGTCAACAGGGAAGGGCTCAGCCTTGCGGTTTTTGATCTCAAAGCTTGGCAACTGGTCAATATTTCCCAGTGGAGACTGGTGAATGGATACATGCGTTGGGTCACAGTTCTCAGGTTCCAAACAAACTATGTCTGCTGCACCGTAAGGGAACCCAAATCTATCTGAGTGAACATCGATTGTTGCTTTTGATACATAGATCTTTCCATCAGGCTGACAGCAGAACCAGCAGAACAGTTCTTTTACATCTTCATGGTGAACAATCCCGATCACACGAGTGACTTTGTTTTCTCTGTTGTCAAAGTATGGGGATATAATAAAAGTTCTGTTATCTGTTAATGGCGTTATAACATCTTGAGCAGGTTTGCCCCTACAAAGCTGGCCCACTGGACTGGCTGTTGTTGCCTGGGGAAAGATTTTTCTGGCGATGTTATTCTGTAGCTGAGGATCTTTCCAGTAGGAGATTAAAGCAGTTGCAAAAATAAGAATAAATGTGGCAACAGCACAAATACGTTTCTTTCCACAGGGTATCATTGCTGAATTTCACCTTTTGGAACTTCACAGGTCTTTACACTCAGTTTTCTGTTCACTTTCTCTGAAAGAAAACACACAAACCCCCCACATTTCCAGTATTTTGCCAAAAAGAATAAATGTTTTGTATTCAACTGTTTTGTCTTAAACACAATAGTTACTGTTTTGATACTTTAGGCTTTAGTATGAAAGCCTGGCTTTTCATACAGGTTTGGAATACACTCCAAACTATTATATTTTACTCTATATTTGAGCCCAGTGCAACATTTTCAGCTGGTTTAGTATATAGTAATGATAATACAGTGTAATTTGAATCACTTTAAGGCCTGGAAGAAATTTTGTATTAGTGAAAACCCACAATTTCTATCTTTTGGTATTCCAATAAGCTTGTGAAACTGTAGTTATCCTTTCCCCTTATTGTCTTAATAAAGGTGCTGTGAATAGAAATTCAAATTGCCTTTTCTTGTACTGTCACAGCCTCTCAGTTTCCTGATTGTCAAGTCACAAAGAAGATGTTTTCAGAGCCTAGTAGGATCTTATGGTAGTCAGTGTTACCTAGGAAAAGAGGTTTGAAATGAACCTTTTCACTCGTTCAGGGGGCTGAGATTACCTTAAACGTAAACTGCTTTTGCCACTAAAGATGCTCAGATCATAGTTCTAAGTCCACCAGTGTTTTCAGTGGGACTCAAAGTGACTGAGGAAGGTAGAGGTAATCACAGAATCCTGACAAAAACTTTTCTGGGGAGGATAATTTACTGCATAAGAGATGGGACAAATTTATGAAAGGGTGAGATGAAACAAGGCACTAATAAAGTCCCTCATAATTAATGTCTGACACTTTTATTTACAGAAATACAGTGTTCAGTTGTTTGGGGTTTTTTGATACAGATGCTAACTGCAAAAAACACTGCATTGTTTTGGTGAAAAATGTTTTCCACTGACAGTGTTACACCAGGCAGAAATATACCTCAAAAACTTTCTGTTAAATGAGGCTTGGGAAATATACATAAAATAGCATTTTTAAGATTTAGGGAATGTTAGAAAACCAGTATTCTCTTCCTGCAATAAAGACCTAATGTTAAAATCCACCCATGGCAAGTACTGCTTTCTACCCGTTAAAAAAGGGAGCAATCCTGTAAATCCATCTGCACAGAAGTCTCCATCTTAGTTTTACACGTAAGTTACATAAGGCAGGAAGTCACTCACACGTTTCCTTGCATCTCATGTCTTGTATGTTAAACAATTTGTTTCAACTATGTGCAAGCAACCTTTTGATATTGTTTCTCTTAATGAATTTTGTATGCATGTGTTTCCCAATTTGGACAATGAAAATTCATCCTAATAGCTTATTTTTAGACTAACCAACGAGTAGTTTTAGCATGCCAAAAGCATTATGAAGCATTTGATCTGGAAAAAAAGTAAACTATTGGAAACTAGAGGCCTCCTAGGGCATGAATGACTGAGTAAAACTTTACAGAGAGTTACTATAAAGAAACAAGTCCCTTTTACATAAAGTAGCCTATAAAAATGACAGAAGCACAGAGAGATCTATGTACTCTCTTTAAATAATCTAGTGTTTTCTCCCCAGAGAGGCATGTCTGGAAACCTCCAGTGGTTGCTAACTTCCATCCATTTGGTTTTCACCTTGACCTGCTCAAAGGAAGTATGCTGATTTTCCAAGAAAGTGCATCATTTCCCAAATACAAAATATGATTTTGGGTTCAGGCTTGTGCCACTTGTTTTGGAATCCACAGGCTGCAGCCACTACCTGATGTCCACTGAACTAGGGGACTAAAAACACTGTTTCTGTTGTTCAAGTTAAAAAAAGAATGCTGCATCTCAACTATTTTCAAAGCAATAATTTCTAAGCAGAATTATCCACTGTCATTCTGATAAATGATTATACTTGTAAAGTTTTTAAGAGGTACTCATTGTACTGCTTTGTACTGTTCTCTGTTCAAATGAGCATACGTTGGCAAAGCCTCACTTCATATAAGATAATATTCCAAAGCTGAGCAAACAACTGCTGTTTCACTGTGTCTGATATCACTGTGGCTCTGTTACTAAATGAAATATTTGTGTGCTCTTGAACAGAAAAAGGTATCTCCTCTTTAAAAGAAGAGTTTGAAAATACTTCAGCGACTCTGGACCTTCTCTGCCTGTTCAGATTAATACCACTTGGAGGACAGAGAAGAAACTGGAAGACAACTTTACTGCAAGGTATGTTGTATCAACACAGTTCAAGAAACTTATTCACACAAAAAAATAAAAGCCTTGTTTTTAATATCTTGTTCTTACTGAAACTTTATAAATCTGACACCTATTTTGCCTGGAATAGTTAAATAACACCTCAACATTTTTCAGTTGCTGTGTAAAGAGAAAACAATGGAGTTCATGTTTGCTATGTGCAATCTTGGTATTTCAAACGCATAAAATCATGCCCTCCTTAACATAAGAGGAATCAAACAATAGTGCATTTACTCACAGTTTCAAGCCTCTTCATCTAGCACTTCATGCTTTCCACTGATCCAATTCTGCTTTATGCTTCCACTGAAATGAGAGACCTTGGAATTTTGCTCCTTCCCCAGCATCTGCTTCCTCTACAATTCTATTAGTACTTTTTGTCAGCCTGTGGGGAAATCCCACAACTTTGTTAGCTTCCTGTATACAGCAAATCAATTTGCTTTCTGTTCTGTTATTTTCTCACATAAGCAACTTTAATGAATACACATTTCAGCTGATGGTTATACCGTCTCAGCCTCTCAACAGTTATGCTTATTAACTCGGAGAATGAGAGATGACAATTTATGGGCGTTTTCGGGTAAGCTTCCTCTGTTAAAATTCTTTCACTTTCTAGTGACACAAAATCAACAGAGCAATTGTGTACACAGTTGTGAAACCAAAAAAACCCAACCTAGTATTTCATCACATCACCCTTGAATCTGTCACAGAAGGTGTCTGAAACAGTAGGTGGATGTAGAATTATAGAATGGTTTGGGTTGGGAAGGACCTTAAAGCTCACTCAGTTCCAACCCCTGCCACGGGCAGCGACACCTTCCACTAGAGCAGGGTGCTCCAAGCCTGTGTCCAACCTGGTCTTGAACACTGACAGGGGTGGGGCAGCCACAGCTTTGCTGGGCACCCTGTGCCAGCACCTCAGCACCCTCACAAGGAAGAACTTCTTTATTATAGTCACACTAAATCTTTCCTGCGTCACTTTAGAGTCATCCTGTTTTGTCCTGTCACTCCACGCCCTTGTACAAAGTTCCTCTCCAGATGTCTGGTAAGCCTACCTTCATGTACTGGAAGGCTTTCGCATAATTTGAGTCAACACTTGATGGGCTGGTGAGGCTGTATTAATAACTACCACAAACAGTAACTGAAATGGAAGTTAGACATAAGAAGAATGGAACAATTTATTTGGGGGAAAAACCTGGAGTTGCCTACTTTACTAGCTGTTCGAAGAGAAAAAAACCCCAAACCTTCCTTCTTTTAATAGGAGTGCTTGCAATTTTTATTTTAAATAACTTTTATTTCTATGCAAAGACACACGTTTTCAGCCGTCTTAGATGGGAAAAGGGAAATTGCAGCGGTAGCTTGATTACAGCTGAAGTATTTTAAAGGGGAAGTTCATCAGCAGTGGTAGTTCATGACTGAGGAACAATCTGGCATGGATGGCAAGAAGGCCTAACTGTCAATTGGGTAATCTGTGTGGGAGCAGGGACCAGAAACAAAATGACTCCATCTAATGGAAAAACTCCCTTATTAATAAGCAATGCTGCAGTAACTGTCCCATCATGTGTGTGCCAGCACTCACAAGATCAGTGCTCACACAAATGCACATCCAAACATGGCTCACGTTGTACCTTTGCAGACTCCTCATAGAACTGCTTATGGTGCTGGGATGTCCAATGCACTTTTCATTAAATCTCTCTGTAATTAAGCACAAATATGCTTAATTCACCTCAAGGGGAACAATATACATTCCCCAGCAATTTTTACTGTTATTTACTTGTTTATCTACAATCCTGTGTCAGCTCAGTTATGGCAAAATAGATAAATATAAATCAACAGAATAAAGATGCAGTTTTCAATGATCTCAGAAGTCCTTCAACACTGCTCGGGAATAAGACAACCAGAAAGAAATGTCCACCCCAGCTCCTGTCTGAAGCATAGTTGCTTGTGTAACATGGTTGTGCCCTTTAAGTAACATTGCCATGCAATTGCAATGGCAATGTTAACAAGTCTTTATACACATGGTCTTTTTTTCAAGTAAAACAAGGTAACATCAACTAAGCTAGCCTCAGGAATCCATCAGTAACTTTGATACTAAGCAAAACTGTTTATTACTTGACTAATAGCTGTTTCCCTTTGCCACAGTTCAGTATTTCAAACTTTGATCCCTTTTGAGCCTATTTTGCTAGCAGAACCACTAGGACAACATTTTCAAACATGTATGTTTTGTTAAATTTCCTTGAATTCTAAAACATGTTATTATTATTTATCAAGTCCCTACAGGAACTATTTGCAAAAGGAGTCTGAATTTCTGCTTGCCTTCCACTTCAGAAGTCAGCTGGGGCACAAGGAAGGGGAAGAAGTAACCAGCACATCACTTTGCTGACTTGCGTATCTCTTCTCGTAAAAATCGTTGTACTAATGTGAGCTGTCACACGGAAGAACAACTGCTGATTTGCTCTTCCCAGAAAGCAGACAGAGAGCTCTGACCTGGATCATACCTTTCATTATAAAAGTTTCTCAAAGGCTGAAGAAGGTTGCCAGTAACTTGTGCTATTATTATAACCACAGGGAGTGTTATAAAAGTGGCATTTCATGATTTGCCTAATTAGTGCTTCTGAGAAAGAAGCCTGCATACACTACTCAGTGCACATTACTCAAAGTGCAGTACACACTACTCAATACTGAGTGGGGCTGAGGCTCTCATTCTGGTCCCAGAAATTATTCAGATGCTAGATACACAGATTGGAATAAGGCAGTTTTAAGTGGCCTATGTATGTGAGTTCATGGAACCAATTTGCTAATTCCTAGGAAAAGTGGTGGACCTACAGTGTGTAGTTAGCAGTGCAGTCAAATCGTCCCTGTATTCAGCCTGATAATGCTCAGCAGCATAAGCAACAAATGTCAGTATGAAACAATCATGATCTGTGAAATTCTGATTTACAGAAAGCAAAGGTTTTAAAACCACACTAATAAATACCTCCCCCCATCACTAAATGCAAAGGTTTTAAGAGCTTTAAGTAAGGTTTTGAGTATCTGTATGTTTTTGTTAAAAAGTTTAGAGTGAACAGTTCTACAGCTACCTGATATTAATTATACTCTTCGGTCAACTAATATCAAAAGGAACCCTGACCTAAAAGCAGTACAGTCTTGTTTTCTTTTTCTCGAGTAGGTTCAGGTCATGAAGCACTTGAGCAGTAACGGCTGCAGTGCACACCCTGTCACTTCTGAAGAACTTTCAGGTAAACACTTGTAGCCACCTGACTGGAAATACTAAAATCTCATTTCTTTAGTGTGGTTTTAGTGTGAGGACTAGAGACGTCTGTACTAAGACAATTTTAACTAGGTGTCTGCAGCTTTTCTATGTGCAAGAGAGAGTCATACTAAACAGAATTTTGTCAGTTTTGGCTGTCAACTGTGTTCTCTGAATACTCAAATTTTATTTAAATACTCATTTCCCTATGCTAACAATTCACATTTTTATCATTGAAAAGGAAATCAAATACTTGGCACTATCTTATCCTCTCTGTTGTGTTTTATACCATCTTGCACTTAATGTTTCATTTAATTGTAGTATAGTTTTTTAGGTAATAATGACAATGCAACTTCTAACACTAGTGGCACACTCTTCTTTGGTGACTGCAACCAATAAGTGTAAACTGAAGAGGGAAACAAGTGAAATTAGCTTACACTTGTACTGTACAAAATTACCAAGAGGAATAAAGTAGCACAGCCAGGCAGCAGCTTCGTTTTCATCTTTTTTTACGGTATTCTTTTTGCCTTTTATTCAAACAATTTTTCTTGTTAAATAACCCATTTCAGATAGTTAAGCAACCGTTCTATCATAGTTTTATCTTCCTGAACATAACAACAGCCTACTCTTTCCTCATCCTATCTTTACACATCTGTTCTTGCAAAATCCACCTATGCCTCTGTGCAATTTCAGGTATGTTTCATATTTTTGCTACAAACACACATTTCTGCTTCTCTCCTCCCCATTTTTTTTCCCTCTACAGAAGAGACAAACTAGGCCTAGAATCCAGCTCAGCTGTGGATGTCTCCATGTCTCAGCATTTAATTCAGCCCATCACACAGAATGGGTTAGAGCAGCAAGGGCTGGTGGCTCTGAAAGCAACAAGCATTTGTGACCGCCAGTTACTTAAAAAAACCAACCAAAACCTAATACAACACCCCCAACACCCATGGTAAAACAGGTCATTATTAGGAAAAAGAAAAAAGTCCTTCACCTTTAAGACTTCACATCTACTTTCCTAGAGCTGTAGCATAACACCAGAGCTGCAGCAATCTGTGCTGGGCACTCGGCGTTTTCCAAAGGGCTTGTGCTCATGCCTAGAGTCCTTTTCTAAAGGAACTGCATCATCTTGTAGATGGAGGTGACGCCAAAGTCTAAACTGACCTTTGACTTCCAGTTTCTTCAGTGAAATCTCCATTCTAGGTCTCCTCTCATTGTCCCTATCATGATGTCAGGAGATTATTCAGCTGAAAGAGTGGGGATCAGCAAGAAGCGTATCTCAGTTTGATTCGTTGGGACCGTATGCAAATCACCAACAGAAGGAAGCAGGCCATTATCAGTTGGACTTCGTACTGATGTGTCCCTCTTTCCTGGCAGAACGTTTTTGGTGGCTACATTAATTGTTAATTAACTAGAGAGAGAGAAGAATGTTTAAACATGTTTAAAACCATCCTGAAATACACTGACAAGTTTCAGTGTTTCTGTGGAAACAAAGTTCACTGAGCATTTCTATTTATTCTGCCTGGTGAAAGAGAGAAACGGTGAACTTCAGAGACAGGTAAGAAGGGAGACTAAAGGGTTCACTCAGACAGAAAGGACTCACCTGGCCCATTTACCTTAAAGCAAAAGTGAAATAGCTCATGAGAAAGAAATAATAAAAAACCAACCACCTTCCCCTTCAGGCCCTTTCTTCTCTTCCCCTTTACTCAGTTCTGCAAACTTAGAAAAGCTTTAGGCTCACCACTTGGTGATCTCTTTAGGTCTGATGGAGCCCTGTGCTCCTCATAGTGCTTTCCAAGGTTAGCAGTGTGGGGTAAGCCCAAGTGTGAATTTTGCTCCTTGCCTGTATGTGCCCCACATCCCTTCTCCCTTTCTGAAAATACACACAGGGGAATAAACCTTTTTAGCTCTTTATAAATTAGTTACATCTGAATTATCATGCATACTTCCTTATTCGTGCTGCTGTAAGACCTAGGAAGCCCTCTCTGATTGTGTGGGGGGGGGGGGGGTTCAGCATATGTGATGCTTCTGTAGAAAACAGTTTATGCAAAACAATAGGTTATATTAACTCTCATATACAATACACAAGGTGCTTCACACAGTGATCCAAAAACACGGCTACAAAAATGGTGTTTTTAATGACTTTCGTAACTCAGTAGCTGTGCAAACACACGCTTTTACTCTGCCACCTGCATTCACCCTTATGACAGGGAAGATCCAAGACTCCTCAGCAACCCTCTTTGAGGCTGATAAGCAAACCAGAAACTATTCCCTCCCCACTCCCAACTGTCGAAAGAATTAAAACAATTGTGCTACTAAACAATGCAGGCAGGACTAGTTGGACTTCCAAGTATGCTGTACCTGAAAGCAGCAAAGAACATCTTGTAACTGAAAAGAAAGTAAGGGTTTCTTTGTTGGTTTTTTTTCCTTTAATCTTCACCTATTCATTCCTGCACCAGCTGGCTGCCCCTTATCTTGTTTTCCATTTCCTTGCTTTGCCCCATGATGTTACCCTCTAAAAGACAATGCATACATTCACTGCGTTTATGTCAAACAGGTTCACATAACCAGTTTTGTATTATTGTAAGCAACGGTAACCATTTTGCTACAACTACTTTCCAGTGTTCCCAGGTTCTGCAGTGTTCCTGTGTGTTCAAAAAGTAATTTTATTTAGTGCTATCAATTAACAAATCAGATGTAAAATAATTTATCTAGCTGCTTACTTACTTCATTCTGCAGAACTGGACAGACTTTTCTCTATACGTACACTACAACAAATGGGTTTGGTTTCTGACCTTGCTTACTTTTTACTTGGTTACAACATGCTTGCAAACCCAGAGCAGGGACCATCGGAAGCAAGAAATCACTTGGAACACAATCTCCTCTTCCTTAAATCTGAAAAGCCGATTTCTGGCAGTTAGAGCATGGCTACAGACAAAGACCAGAAATAAAAAGGATACTTCCTCCAATTCATTACTATCCGCATTTTCTTATGCACAACTGTGTTTTAGATGACGCAAAATGGGTGTTTTCATCCTTCCTAACATACTTATCTGAACTACTTTCACATCTGACATCTGCTGAGACATGTGAACTTTGACTTCTTTTTTCTTTACGCTCCCCCCTAAACAAAGAGAATTTCAGAATTTGGTAAATAAATGTTCACAGCAGTATATCACAGCTATGGAAATACAACAACCATCACTGATTCCAGAACAAAAATCAATGCAATTTACCAGTGCCCTCACTCACATACCCAGGACAGCCTGGCATCTAAAGCAGGAATAAACTTATTAAAGATTTCGTTTGGTTTTTCTTTCCCAGGTTACAAATGAAAGGCTTGGACATCAGGAGCATTTAATGAGCTCTTCAGTACTCATCTTTGGGTGTTTTAGCACAAAACCATGTTCCCTTATAGTGAAATACTGAAATGCAGAAAGCAGTCCTTTTTTTTCCTCTGTAATTTGCCATTATTATTGTTACAGAGGCAATCTGGCATATAGCGATTGTTGCCTTTCCTTCCTAATGCCTCACTTTGTTTATTTTCTATTCTGTTGTCTATGGAGAGGAAAGGAATTCCAAAGAATTTTAGCACTTAAACTGATGCTATCAGTGCAAAGAACCATTTGGTAGATCTAAGAGACACTTACTGATGCTTCCCTTATAAAATATTTACAGTAAAACACTGGACATGACTCTGGAGAAAAGCTGTACAGATCCAAGTGATTTCCAGGACTACAAAGCAATTAAAAAACCCCTCAAACCAGTCTTCCTGTTTCTGGAGGATAACAGGAAAAGGAGTCCATTTCAGGAAGGGGATATGTGCTTTCTTTTTCAGCTCTAAAAGTAGCTATTCTGTATGAGCTGGTTTTGGTCCTGCATTCACCGTACGTAACAATTTATCTCTCAAGCAACTGCTCATGAAATTATGTTTCTGCAGAAAAATTAAAGCACCTTCTTTGCCAGTCATAACATGGACCTTATTTGCCTTGAATGGGGAATTACAACACAGTTTGGGTTGAAGAGACCTTAAAGCCCATCCAGTTCCAACACCTGCCAATGGGCAGGGACACCTTCCACTAGGGCAGGTTGCTCCAAGCCCCATCCAGCCAGGCCCTGAACACTGCCAAGGATGGAGCAATCCACTCCTATGTTTCATCAACCAAAACCACATTTCCTAGGAAAAGAGCAGGATAGGTTTGTCTCCACTTCGTTGGACCTTCCAAATCCCGCTTTAAAAAAAGGCAAATTTGGAAGGTTTTTCAATTTTCTGTTACAAATTTGGATTCTGTTGTATTTATCCTATTAAATGGCTACACACTCTGCACTATAAAGTCTCTTCAACTCTATTACCATTGATTCACAAATAAAACATGCTTGCTGCCTTTAAGCTCACATGTTCCTTCTGTACCTTTACTAGTCTTTTTCAGAATAGTTTATTGTTAACAGCATATACAGTCTGCACATTTTTCAGCTTACAACCAAATGCAATTTGCTGCTGAAGTAAACAAACTTTTTCTTCTTTTTTTTTTTACATTATTTAATTAGTGAAACAATCATTATCAATGTAACAAACTGAAAAATACAGCAACTCGATACAAGACTGAGGTAACAAAATACTTTGCCAAAAACCTAGATTCCAACGCCAGGGTTATTATGGGTGAGACAGTTCACAAGGGTTAAAGAAAGAGTCCTTACACAAATGGCATGCAGTGGACTGCTGGAAAATACAGCCAAAAATAGTGCAACAGTTTTCACACAAAACAAACCCAAATGTTGAAATCGGTTTACACTGTAATGTGACAAATAAGTCGTCATTTGAAAACTACTTTATTTGCCTCTTTTTAGTGCTATTTAGAAAAACATACATTTTGGCACTGAATGACATCAAAATTGCACATTAATAAATTAATACTATTGCCTACATACATTTTCTATCTTCACAATTCTGACAATGTTTATTTGTATCCAACTATTGCAGTTATTCTCTTTGATGGATGAGAAGTTGTGTGGTCTGTGATACTTTTGTGAAAATGCTGTATTAATCAGGACTAATACGTAATAATTTGTATTTCAATAGCAGCTTTTAATTCACATTAAAAGTACCAGATGACAGCAAATAGTACCAAATGACAGCATAAAAACTCCAATCAGCAGCTACAAACTGCTTAATACTTAAAAACCCACTTAAAATTGATTTAAGATATTTAAGTAATATCCTTATACTGCCATAATGCTGATTTTTTGTCATATTGTGCAGCATTTTCACAATTGTGCTATACTGAAAAGATGTTTACCTGACTATTGTGTAAAACTATTAACTGCTATCTTCATCTTTCTTCTATACAACATTTTTACATTCAAATAATAGTGTGATGGAGTTAAAGGGGGTTTTTTGGACATATCTCCAAATTCCAAGGTTTTGAGTAGGATTTCAATTTGACACTTGAGCAGGATTGAAGGTTTTAATTTCTCCACAGGTCCAGCTTCTGTCAGTGACAGATGACTGGTTATAAGAATCATTCACAATTACTGCCTTTCATTCATGCCACACACTTTTGGGGCCCATGGTGGTTTCTGGCAAAGATGCCTCCTTTCTAGTTGGGAATTTGTTTTACAACAAAGTGCAAATGGACCTTTTTGTAACTTCTCCAACAGGCTCTATGTATGGACTTGTGATTTTGAGTAAAAGTGTATTTTTGAATGCTAGCACCCCCTACCTCTTTTACACAGAATAACATGTAACACTTTAGAGACCCTTAAATTCTAGAAGCAATTAAATTCTGAGTGCGTACAGGCTCATTTATTGCTACTGAATCAGTCAGCAGCTATTCTTCTTTCCAAAAAAGACTTGTTAAACATAACTTAAAGTTGTTACAACATCCATTAGTTTATCTCACTTGCAATATGCCAGAAAACATGTCACAAGTTCTCACTGGTGTTCACATCCACTACATCCCATCAGAAATGAGTATTTACATGCTTCCTTTAAATTCAGCTTATATCTAAAAGAGATTGGGTGATTACCTTTCAAGAGGAAAGGGCTACTAAAGTAACTTTAAAAAAAAACCCTCTTACCTTAACCAGCTGGGTTTTAGGTAGTGTGTCATCATTTTGGTCACTGTTCTGCACATGGTTCAAGCCCTAATGCTAGTAACACACAATACACATGGTCATAGGAGGCACATTCACTAAACTGACAGTTCACTTAATATTTGCATCCTCATGAATAACCTCACTGATAACTAATCACAAAAGTCCACAGGTGCAGAATATTATATCATAGTCTAAATGTATGAAGTAATTTACTGGTGACAGGATTTTACCACATTCAAAAGCTTCTACACTGTCTCTAATGGCATCAGACCCTCTGTGCTTGCAGATACCGGTGTTTTTCCTAGTTCAAAGTTGTCTTAATCTATCAAAAAAGGAGAAAAAAAATTGAATATATTTTGCATTATCACTCTTCACACAACTCCTGAGCTGCCAAAGAAACTCTGTCAGCTTTACATACACTTCGACATGTCCCAGGATCTAAATGCAGTTGCCAGGAACCCATTTTCTTGAAAAGCTGGTAAGTATTAGGCTTTATTCTCAGGATTGCATCATGGACACTTAAAATAACACAAAAGTTAAAGCTGACCTACATTTAAGCATACAGTTTGTTTGGTTGTTGTTAGAGAAGTTTCAAAACCAAAATTTAGAAAATCATTCAAGTCCACAGAATAAATACCCCAGTGCCAAGGAGCTTGTTCGAATAGAGGCTCTGCTCAATTAAACTGACTTCCATTTTTTTATGGTTTGTAAGCTAGAGGTTGGCTTGCAAATTTCTCCTCTGTGCAACCTCAGGAAACTCAGAAGAGGTTTCCTGGTGAGCGATGAAGTCTGGATACTGATGCCTTATGGCCCAAGAGTTTCAAACTGAAAAAGTGCTTAACTTCGCATGGCAACAGAGAAAAACTCTGACCATAGGAGTGCTAGGCCACAGCAGAGATACAGCTACAGATGCATAAAGTTCTTTCAGAAGAGGCGGCTCAGATACATTCTTTTTTGGTGGGTTTGGGTTTTTTTTGGTGTATTTTGTTTTGTTTTGTTCTCTGGACACTGGTTTGGAGGCTTCTGTTAGTCTTCCCTACCTTTCATTGTCATCCTGATTTTATAATAGCAGTACCATGTGCCAGTACTATATGTCATAAAGGTGCACCATGTACTGGAATTGAGTGGAGCCAAGTCATCCACAGAAAGAACAGAAACAATGATTTGGAATCATTCTGAGAAGCCATGGCCATGTGATACATAACATCTCATTACCTGCTTCCCTGTACCAAGGGACTTAAGATGAACAACATTCAGACTGAAGGAAAAACCCCAAACTTGTAGGCAGCTATGCCACTAGGAAGAGAATGAAAGACAACCTGTAGCGTAACAAATTTAAACTGCCTTAAATCCACTGGCAGGGCATTCCTGAGTAACATAACTGAATGGAAAGAAAACCAACTGTCCTGTGCCAAAATACATGTTTTCCCAAATAGCTCAAATGTGAACAGCAGAATTGTCCAGAGATTTGATACAAAATCTGAGGCAGCCACATTGCCAAGCAGCTCAGTGCACTTAGATTATAAAAATGTTGTTCCACCATTTTCTATTCTAATTGACACTTTACAGCAAGTTAACACTGTCAATCATCCTGTGCATTAGAAAGAATTGAAACCCAACATGGGCCAAATATTTTTCAGTCACACAAAGCAGCTTAACAATAAAAAGAACTGTTTAAAAAAGAATAGGCAGAAGATGCATGTTCAGTTTGTGGTCAGACATCAGTTCATGGCAGTCTCTGACCACAAGAAATTGAGGGCTCTAGAATCCTGCAGGAGTTAGGATTAATCTTCTGTCCATCTAACTTGTCAGCTTTCACTCAGTGCATGAGACTGTATCAGGTCCTAAGGACAACATTCACTTTCTGCTTTTAAAAGCTGTGTCAGAATCACTTTCAAGTTACATAGGAAAGTGCTGTAATATTTGTGGCTGGCTCATGTCAGGAAAAACGTTCTCCTCTTCCTTCTCAGAGAACAACAGCCTGTTTCTTCAGTTTGGCACTTGAAGTCGCACCAGGTAGGAGAGCAAATCATTCAAATGACATTAGATTAGCAGGTACCTGGAAAAGAACGCGAATTATTCAGCAGTATAATACTCCTGAGGCTTGGGAAACCTCAAGGTTACAAAATAAAGTTGGCCAATCATTTCTTATCCAACGTGAAAAGTGTAATCAGTTCACAGCAGGGCCAAAAGAGGGCTAATCCCATAACTGAAAGATAAAGACTCAAATGATTTGTCTATTCACGGACCACATCCAACAGAAGTATTCTAAGAAATCATCAGTATGTGTGTGGGGGATGTGTGTGTGTTTTAAGAAGTTCCTTGAGCTGTATCCTGGTTTAGGTCCTATATGGATCAGCATCCTATTAATATAAATGTTTGGAAACCTTTTAAGAATTAACATTTTCCTCAGAAGAATGAGGCTGCTATATAAAGAACAAACATGGTGTTTTATAGGGCACGCTCTTCGATGCTACTTATAGACCCAGGCGCTGCAGTGAATGCTAGCATGCCTTCTTTGTCCATGAGAAAGTCCCCTCTGAAGGGGAGCTTCAACCTCACTTGAAGCAGTTAATTGTAGACATTACATGCTGTTTAGGTAATCGATCCTATAGCTAGAAGTGCACAATTCCCGATTTGGTGAGAATGATGTAGTTTTAGATATTTTTAATTCCTCCTACTGAAAAATTGGACCAATATGCAAAACAAGGAATTCTGTCTGTCCCCAAAGGGCAGTGTGTGCACACAGACTGAAAAGAGGCATCTTTTCTACTAAGGATTTTCTGGAAAATATGGCAAAGTTGGCAGAAATAAGTTTTAAAACATTACCTGAGGCTTGTGGCTTTTACATGCATCATCCAAATGCTTATGCCATAATATTGCATGAAACCTTGAACCAGTCTGGAACTTGTAAACATTGCCTACAGAAAAATAGAAAATCAAAAGCTCTACATTTGCAGAGACATGGAGTTTTGAAGAGATTCTAACTTTTGTCCAGGAGCCAAAGTCCTGAAGTAAACTGATAAACTAATTTGCTCATATATTACATCCAACGTGAGGCATGTTATCCAACAGTCCCTGAGTGAAGGAAGTATGAGAACATGTGTGGCCTGCAAAGCTAAGAGGAGTGCATAGGTAGAGAGGCCAAATACAGACACAGAAAAGATTACTTAGGTCACATCTAATTTACTCCTGTCTTTCTTCTCATTGACTGTTGTGGTTAGTGCCAAACTTGGTTTGAATGTTCCTGATATCTGTGAACATAGTTCTTGTCAAAATCCTATTGTGAGCTTCCTCTATGCCTGCTTATTTTGTAAATACTTTATAATCAAACACTGTGCATTTTAGTCAACCCCCAAAAGATGCACTTTGTACAGTAGCTACAAATCCATGGCCAGCATGAAAGCTGAAAATGTGAAAAGAGAAGAAACCCTCAAAATAACTCCAAGGGCCTTCAGGTCTTTTGAATTGTTGAAGTTTAATCAAGGTGGTAGAATTATGGCACTTCAAAATTATTTATTAAAAAGTAATTAATAATTACTTCAAAGGCTTTTTAAAAAATAAATGGTTTAATTTTTGGAGAATTTTCATGGTATTTTAATTAGCCTTGGTGTAAGTCAAATTTTGGTATTGAGCGATCTTAAGAAAGCTATGCAGAAACAGACAACAGTGTAAGTGGGCACATGGACATGCAGCAATCTCATACTGGTTGGGCAATTTCTCTAAAACTGTAACTGTTCAGATGCAGCAACACCTCTGCAGGCACCATAGGAGCACAACAGCATAGTGTAGAAATATGTTCAACTTCATTTGCACCCTCCCTTGAAAATTCTGTATTGAAAATCTCCCTCCTCTGTCTTTTTAACTTGCCACTGCAAGTTCTGTAACCTGCAAACTCATTAACAGATCAGTCTACTTTCTGTCACAGAAATATAATGCAGACAACATCCATCCTGCAACACCTACCTTTGTCAGGATTATTTAGCTGGAAAATATCAGGATGCTCAGGGTCGTCGGGAAGTGCCACCATCCAGCCCAGTATCGAGACTTTCTTACCAGGTGTAGACTTATACTGGAAGAGAAGACAAGTCAATCACAGCTGAGGCAGTGGTGATTAACTTTTGACTGTAAAAGTTGTGCAGACATACAGCTTAGCCTGGAACAGCAAGTACACTTCAACCACCCATCCAGGCCAGCTTCTGAATATGCAATTTTTGGGTTTAGAATAAATTTAAAACTTACGTGTTTTCTTTCAGTGCCTCTTAAAGATTTTGCTCCGAAGTACAGAAGAGTTGATCCTGAAAGCATAACCCAGTATCTCGTCCATGAGGAGAGCTCAATCAGAAAGGAGAAAAATGAGGAAAAACTCTGCATAACTCTAACATTTCAAAAGTCTAATCACAAACAAGTCCAGGCACCACCAAAATTAATTTCAGAAGCAAGAAATGGAGAGTTAGATAAAAAAAATGTCTCCTGGTGTGTATCAGCCTAGTTACCTACATTTGGGTGGCTGGCTGTGAATACAATCCATTTTACTCGTGTATCTCCTAAAAATATCAGGATTGCTTCACAGCAAAAGAGTGTGCTGCCTTCTACTGGCCAGATCTTAAGACTTCTGCATCGGTAAAAATTACTGAGATGACGTCTCTGCAATTCTCCAAACCTTTTGGCACTAAGCACTAGGGCTGCAGTAGAAAATATCAATGAACTCTACAGAAAACAAAGAAATTTCCAAATGAACAGTACTAGAACCATGTGAAACCTGTGAATTTAGGTTTAAGTGTGAATTACCGTGACTTTGGTGCTATGGGCAGATGCCCTGCAGCACTTCCATTTCACCACCATACTAAATTTCAACCCTCACAGGAATGCATACTGATTTATAAAGTGGCTTTACTCTTGCTCTGCTGCCACAATTCAAGACATTACTTGCAAATGCAGGGAAAAGGAAAGCTGCTGTAGAACAAATGACATACAAAGGTTCCAACATTGTTTTAACCTAGCTAAAACTCTGAACAGAAAACAATTTTATAATTGGTAATAACAAAGAGCATCATTTTGTGTCGTGTCAAACTGCAGGTTTAATACGGAAATTAGAACAACCACTACTGAATTAGAATCACAGAAAAAGTAAGAATTACTTACAGTAGGTTTCTTGCCTTCTTTGAGCAATGTTTTTCTTCTTAATGGCCCTTCCATGGTAATGACTCCTAGGGAACTACCTAATGTGCAGCTGCAGGCCCCTGTTGGGCTGGAGAGACAAAACACTGCCATATGTATTTGATCAGATAAGAAAGGACAAGAAGCAGGCAACATAATTTAGCTCTAAATACAATTTTCCTGCATTGCCTTACCTATATTGTATCATCTGATGCTTGACTCTATATATTTTCCAGACCCAGATATCAAGTAGGAACAAGGGTCTTTGAAAAACAGCAAGTCATCAAAGTGAAAACAGGAAATTTTCTATTTTATTCTGGCAAATTACAGAAATTATCTGGATTTCTGGAAATTTATTGCTTACAATTTTTCAGTAAGAGTGCTCACAAATGTGATTTTATCTTAAAATAAATTTTAACTACCAAAAAAGAATGTAGAAAACTACCTTGGCTAACTGGAAGAAGGCTGGGAAAACTATGGAAAACTGCCAAATAATTTATTGTGATTAAAATATTTTTTGCTTTTCCAGGATTAACACATAGCTTCCCCACATACCACAGTGAGAAAGTGCTACAGCTGAAAGAATCCAAGCACAGGCTACTTTGCAGATGTAAACAGCCACTGAGAACATTACAAGCAAAGACTGACTGGCAGGTGTTGATCTGCTAGAATTAGCTTCTGCTAATTCTCTTTTCATTGCATGTGATCACAGCCCTGATATTCTTATGAGGGCCAGTGAAATCTACCAGAGGCACCTAATTCTAATCATTCTAATGTCTAATAACCAATACAAAGAAAAGGACATGTATAATCTACCATTAAGTTGTGAAAGGAACATTATTCTGTGAACAAGTAAGACTGTCTCACATAAACACATGCTGGTGAAAGTGATACACACAGCAACACCACTGGCAAGTGCATCTCCTTGGATTAAATGGAATTGCCTTGTCTGTGCTGATGTGTATCTTGCCAATTCCAGTCTTTTGACAAAAGCAGTAGGAGATTCCAGAAAAGGAAGAATGAATGCAAACATGTGAATTACCTGATGGTGGATAAACATCAGAAATGTATTTTGGGGAATAATTCTTTGTGTATTTACTAGGCTTTTCACATTTTTGTCCTCCTACATTTTGTATTTTTAGCTTGTATACCTTTATGAAACAAATATACCATGGACATGGTAAGAGAGTATTTTCTAGAAGCAGGTATAATAGGAGAAATACTGTTCCAAAACGTATTCCTTTACTTACTTATAATGTATGCACTTTTATTACTAACTTCTAATTTATGCTGCTATCAGATGTTATTAGCCCAAGTAAAATGACTGTATTTACATTTACACATTATATCAACAATTCTACAATGGCTGAAGCAAACTAATTTATACAAAATAAAAACTGGCTGGATTTAAACTCCCAACTAAATCTCACTATTTTCACAATACTGTTTAAGGGGCCTATTTTCTTTACTGTTCATATATACTTCCTCACTTCCATTACCATAGGATTTATTTAGTTTAACCATGACAAATGCAAGGTCCTGCACTTGGGTCGGAGCAATCCCAGGCACAGCTACAGGTTGGGCAGAGAAAAGATTCGGACCATCCCTGCAGAGAAGGACCTGGCGATGTTGGTGGAATAGAAAATGAACATGAGCCAGCTGCAGTGTGCGCTTACAGCCCAGAAAGCAACCGTATCCTGGGCTGCATCAAAAGGAGCGTGACCAGCAGGTTGAAGGAGGTGATCCTGCCCCTCCACTCTGCTCTCATTAGACCTCACTTGGAGCATTGTGTGAAGTTCTGGTGTCCTCAACATAAAAAGGACATGGAACTGTTGGAACAAGTCCAGAGGAGGGCCACAAGGATGATCAGGGGCTGGAGCACCTTCTGTATGAAGACAGGCTGAGAAAATTGGGGCTGTTCAGTCTGAAGCTGTGTGGAGACCTCACAGCAGCCTTTCAGTATCTGAAGGGGGCCCACAAGGATGCTGGAGAGGGACTCTTCATTAGGGACTGTAGTGATAGGACAAGGGGTAATAGGTTAAAACTTAAGGTAAGTTTAGATTGGATAGAAGGAAGACGTTCTTTACAGTGAGGGTGGTAAGGCACTGGAATGGGTTGCCCAGGGAAGCTGTGAATGCTCCATCGCTGGCGGTGTTCAAGGCCAGGCTGGACAGAGCCTTTGGTGGCATGGTTTAGTGTGAGGTGTTCCTGCCCATGGCAGGGGGGTTGGAACTAGATGATCTTAAGGCCCTTTCCAACCTGAACTATTCTATGATTCTATTCTATGACTCTATGATTTATGAAGTCCAGGTCAGGTATGGATACAATGAATGATTCTTATCCCTCTAACTATATAGAGTTTTCCATGTCACCTCTCTTTGGACTGTAAATGTATTATCTGTTTCTGAAAAGTCCATGTTTCAGTGACAAGCAACACTGGGAGAGCCTGCTACGTAAGATACTGCATATGCACTCTCTTACTTGGGGTCCAAGGTAACACCTGTTTACTGTACAAAATCGATACATCATACTATAGCTCTCTGATACAAACATGTTACGGGTAGCTGTCCTGCAAAGCAGGAAATAAATTGTGAGAAAGGATCAAGAAGGCATGCTTCTAACATCATTATTTGTCACAGGAGGTAAAGATGGCCTTTATGACAAACCTACTCCTGTAATGTCACAAACCCCGAAGTAAACATGAGATTTCTGCAATGCAGAAACCAAATATAACTGGTTAAATCAACAGCTAAACTCAATTTCATCTAAATGGGCCATTCTCTTGCTTCAGCATTAACAGGAGATGAGGACTCCCATAAGGTTGATATGGTCATACAAGGATACTTTTGGACACAAAATACATTACGCTAGAAAAGCGTAGAGACCCAAGTGGAAGTTTAGCACCATAGACTAAGCAAGGTAGACCCTGAACTGTACCTGTAGACACAGCTTCGACTCCTAGGAGAATTCCGCATCGGTACCCTCCAGTTAGGCCCCAGCGTGGCATATAAACGACCCCTGTTTGTGAATGCAAATATCTCATGAGGAAAATTCTAGTCTGAGACTTCAACAGTTCAGGGGTTTGGTAAATGTGACAGAGTTCCCAATCTTTTCAGGTCCATGGGAAGAAAAACATAGTAACTTTACAGTGCTTTAAATTGAAAAATTTGGTGGGTGTTTTTGCCCCTAACTAATCAATGATTTGGTAATAGTAACTATTGATTTAGTGCTTACCTATGTCAGGGATCATTTATGAATTTCTTAGCTAAGTTTGTAGAGTGCTGAGTGTACATGAAGACTGACTCACCTTTCAAGCCCTGACGGCAGCTCCTCACTAAATTCTGAGCTTTCACTGCTATCTAGAAAAAGAGTAGTAAAGAGAAGGCGTAAGAAAATCACTCAAGGGAAAATACAAAGCCAATATATGTGCATCACCAGAATAATCTTTGTATCTAGTACTGTGGAAACTGCTTACTCAAATCACATTTCAAAGTTGATGTCTTTGGAGTTTGTGGTAAAATCTAAATTGGAAGAGACTTACATGAGCCTTCCCATCTATAATGAGAATACAGTATCTCACTGATGAACAAAGTAACCATTACTGCTGTGTTTAAACATCAGACATCTACATGTTACTTCAATTTTCATTACGCTGCTTTTCCTTCAACAGCTGAGCACTTCAGGAACACAAAATCCACTTACTTTATAAGACAGTATTTCTACCACATCTGTTAAGGCAATTAAAGTTATTAGACATGATATCATTGTTCAACAAGCGAGCACACCTGTAACAGATGAGTTGCCAGCTGTATGCTGCTAGAAGCCATAACAAATCAGTATGATTGTACTCACAACAGTTCCTATTTCTCCTACACGCACACAACCAATTCGTCCCTTCTTCCCTGGCACAGCTATTCAGCTCATAATTTTAATTTGCCCAGGACTGCTCAGGGTGACCGTGAGCTGTGCATGTGTTTTCAGAAGTTCAAAGATCATCTGTGCCAAACTCTTCTTCATCAAGTTACCTGCTATCCTTCAGAGTCTATTTCCTATTCTAGAAAGAGCCCAAGCCACTTAAAAGGTGCCTTTCACTTTAGAACTTAGATTCTTGATCACTTTTTTATTATGATTATCTTATTAATCATAATACCATAACTGTCATCATCCTCTTTCACAAGTTCCTTTTGTTTCTTTTGAAGTCTCAGCACAGCTAAACTGTTCTCCAATATTCTAAAACCTGTTAAATTTTTCTTTGTAAAAAGGAAGCACTCAAAATCTAAATCCACCTTTCAGTAACCCTTTTTTTTTCCCCTGCTGAAAGCTGACAAACACTGTTTCAGATAGAGAGCACACACAAAGAAAATCTTCCTTCGTGCCTCTTTGAATAGGCACCCTGATCAGTCTTTGCACAGGAGCTAAGGGTATTTCCTACTTCTGGGTATCTCTTTGAGGTTCCAAGGCTCTGTGACAGAAAAGCAGGAATGTCAGTCCGTCTGCCCCCCAGACTCTACCTATGGACAGGCCGTTGGTGAAATGTGAGTTGGGTGCGTGGCCACGGGCTGGGCTGTGGGACTCCAGGACGCTGTCATCCAGGAGGTGCCGCGGCTTCTCCGTCGGGAAGGTGGCGCTTTTGCTCTCCACTACACTGAACTGACACATCATGCTGGAAAATTGGAAAGAGAAAAATTCAAAACCCCTCTTATGTCATCTAATAGCAGCTCTTGGATCCTGATATTTCCACTCAGACTGTGCATTATCAACAGGCTATGAAGTAGCAGGCAATTAAATGTACTGCTCACACTTCCCTGCTGTACATCTGCTCCTTGACCACCAAAACAAGTTTCAAATTTTAGTGGTCTTTGTAAGTAACAATTATGAAATCTCTGCAGATGGGGAAGTTTTAAGTCTTTTGACTCCTCTCCATATAAAACCTGAACACCCTGGGTGAGGGAAAAGGTAGAAAACCAGGAAGAAGCAGACCCCACATAAGCCACTGTTTAGTGGTCTTTCACGCTAAGCTGAGCTGGCCTTGGACAAGTCACAGGAACTTCTTTCCTAACCATTAATTATGAAATTTGGTAGATGCAGAAACCTTAACTGGGGAGGCAGTGCTCTTGCTGAGCTGGGTACATGATAGAGAAAAATGTTTCTAATCCAGATTACCCAGGTACAAAAGGTCACAACTTTCCTGCAGAAGTGTGCAAAGGAGCTAGTAAGGATTCCCTAGATGTATTAGCCAGATGTTTGAACAAAAGAAAAAACCCAAGCAGTTATGCACACCAGGGATCCACAGACAAAGTGGATACACAGCTTTCAAGTAGTGCCGATGCCTGGCACTACTAGCAGAGAACTGTCAGTAAAAATAACAAGTATCAAGAGAAAACCTAGAGAATACACAGTAAAGCCTGAAGCACTCTAGAAATACATGAAATAGAAGAGACAAATACCAGAGACTTCTCAAACACTGCTGCTAGCTTAAACCCTTGTGATGCATGCAATGGCATGAGCATGAGCCAGCCCAGAGTACCCACTTGTTTCCCAGGCTGTGGCTCTTCCTGTGCCTTGGTACAGGAGGTGTAGGTAGACTTGCTGACACTGAAGCATCAGGACACGTGGGTCTCCTGCCAAATTTCATAATTGCCGACACATCAGATGGACCTAGAAGACAACATTTAACACTGAGCAGATGCAAACCCCAGAAATCTCATGGGTTGGTGTGTTCAGCTACTGATTAAAATGAATTTACAGATAACCAGAAGGCACCATTTCTAAACTGGTTGTTGCGTATTAGGGTTATACCATCCATTTCTCGTATGAATTCATCTCTATAATCTTGAGCTCTCTGGAAGTAATTTTTAAAACAGCTTTGCACATACTTCTAACAATGAACTCCTACAAAAAGTCTTGGCACCCTTACAACAGCTGGATGTGCCAAAATGTAATACGCAGAGCCATAAAGTCAGTTTGTACTTCGGGTGTGAGCAGGAATGCTCACACATGTTTTGAATTTTGTTCACAACTCCATGTTGTGAATAAACTGTAAACAATCTGCTCATACTGACTCACAGCTTGAGCATGTAAGAGAAAGCAGGGGCTTTTCATGTATCGAAGGGCCAGACAGATGCATTACTTCTCAATCATCTCTGAGCTCTAGAGATGTCTCACTGCAATTATTCTTTCTCTCATTTTACAGACTTTATGAGGCCTCACGGAAAACACGGACAAGCTGTTCCCTGTTCCAGTTCCTTGACGCTGTTTGCAAAAGGCTGGCAGTGAACGCTGCAGTACAGTGAAGAACAACATGGCCTATCATCCTCAGTGAATGCAAGGCTATTCTTAGCTTCACAATAAACAGCTGAGACTTCACTTTTAAACGTTTAGTTGTGGCATTGGTGCTTGTGACAGAAGTGGGAGTAACGGTCATGAACTGGCCATTTGCCCCATATCTGTCTCCAGACTTGGTACAGCTCAGGTAGCAGCAAAACAGAATTCCCCCTGTGTTACAGGAACCACGTCTTGGAGGCTCCAGTGACCTCAGCTTAGTCAGCTTCTGGCCTCTAACCTAAAACCACCCATTAAGAGGTCAACACAGACAGAAACTTTGTGATCTGAAAAACCACATACAACTATCATCAAAATCCTTATAAAATGTCTGGCCTCAAATCAGGCCACCTGGTTCTGAGACGGTGGTTGGTCACTGGAACAGGCTGCCCAGGGAAGTGGTCACGGCACAAAATGTGTCAGAGTATAAGGAGCATCTGGACAACACTCTTAGTAATAGAATTTAGTTTTAGGTAGTGCTTCAAGAAGCAGAGAGTTGGATTCAATGATCCTTATGGGTTCCTTCCAATTGGAGTTACTCTCTAATTCTATCTGTTATATAGGCCATGCCATCTCTCCCCATGAACAGAAGTTATTAAATCTATTTCTTCTGCCTTGAACTGAGGATTCATGAGACACAAAAATAAATGGAAGAACCAGTGATGAGTTTGCCCTAATAAGAGGCAAAAAATAATACAAACTTAGATCAAGTTACATGAAACACTGGACTTAATTCCACATTACTTATATTTTTATTTCCACACAGCCTAGACTCAGGAATTCTACTATGAACTGGGTCATTACTATGAAGAACTGCAAAGGTTTTTCCCTAGCAGGAAGGAGAAAGATCTCACAGTGTTCTGCAGATTTGCGCAAATCATTCATTGTGCTGTTTAATTAACAATGAAAGGAGCCTCAAGACAAGCAGAAAGAGTAAAATGCTTCCAGCAACAGAGAGGGAAAATGGGTTCATTAGAGGAACCTTCAGTAATATCATCCATAAGATAATCAATTTAGTGCGAGAACAATAGTTTGTAATCCTGTTTTCTATCTTATTCCTATATCCCATTTTATACAGTACAGCATTTTTGCCTGCTTGTCTTTGCTTCCATCACAGTTGAGAATTTGTGAAACATGACAGCAGTAGCATGAGTCACTGGCATATGTGGCTGTGGAGAAGGTCTTATGCTTAAAGGCCAAATGCAGTTTAAAATCATTACTTGGTCCAGAGACTCAACCAGAACCATACGCCTGGCAGTTTGGAAGAGGGTTGAGTACAGTTCTCTGCTTCATTTTCAAACCCTAAAATTTTGTTGGATTCAGGCTGTAAGACAATACTGGAAGCTTTTTTTCAAGAGAAAACAGGGTTCACCTTCCTCTTCTGCTGTGGAGGAGGCAAAGCACAAATTAGAATATAAAAAGTAGTGCCTTTCCATCAGATATTTTTCAACTTGTGAACAGTAAAATACTTAGGACTACTGAGGTGTTTACTACCTGCTAAGAAGCTTAAAATGTATTGGAACTGAGACCCAGGATGAAGATAGTGGCAGCTGAAAACAGAGTTTTCCTGAAAATTATGAGCATGTATCAGCAAGAGTTTAGTCTGAAACTCAGAATAAACTTCAGTGTTAATGTGGCCACTTTAAAGTTAACCATCACACCTTGCAACACATTAAATCACTGCCTATCCCTTAATTTGGCTGCAAGATTTGTTCAGTTTTCTATTGCTTCCTGTTGTGTCATTCAGCTCTGTCTCTCTGGTGCCAGTATTAAATCCTGATTTATATTAAGTTCTTCTAAGTGGATGACATAGTTCACAGAGAGCTACTGAAACATTATGTTTAACAAACTGTTGAAAGTACAGCCTGTGAAAGAGTAGCAATCTCAAGGCACAGCCCTAAATGAGTAGCAGTATGTATAAGAGTGCTTTTTCACACAGACATGCCACATGTAAAAATAACTGTTAAATTTTCTAATACATAATAGTTAAAGGTTTGTCACCATGAAAAGTCACAGAGCTGAAAGCAGTAGGACTGATTAATTCGATGTCTACTAAAAAAAGCATACCTCTGTATCTCAAAAAGTAAGATTACAGATTCAGACTTCAGGTCAAGATTCTGCCTGGCTAAGGTGACACATATGTCAAGGCTGACAGAATTTGTGGAAATAGGTATTGGTGTCTTATAACTTAAGCGTGGCTTAAGTTCCAGCCTGGCTTCCTTGTGATACATAGTGATTACAATTGCTTACATCAGTCCTGTGAAAGAAGGTAATGGACTTATTCTAATTCCTAGTTACATATCTTTAAAGTAGATAACAGCAGGAAACGGAATGCTTTGTGGGATAAGATAAAGACAGAAATACCAGCGATGCTGGTATTACTCTGTCTGGAGTGGCCATTTTGTATGTAGTATCTTCCACATCTCCAAGGCAAGAGAATGGAATATGCACAGTTTGGCTCTGTTAACCCTGTGCTAGTTTGGCTCTGTTAAGCCTGTACTAAGGGAAAAGGAATCTAAGCTTAGAACCTTTACAAACTCTTTGTATCTGCACTGCTGTCAGATGTCCATGAAGAACTGTGAAGTTCAGAGTTCTCGTTAGACAGGACCTGTGCTGCAGGGCACACTCAGTTCAGCAAGAAGCCTGGGGTGCAGAGGGTGTCAGCATGAGTTATGGGGCTCAGGGGAGATGACCTAATTTCTGTAAAGGGGTAACAGATAAGAGAGCCTGTGCCAAGAAGGATGCCAAAGAGGGTAAGTGGTGAGATACTTATGGACATACCAGACTGCTGAGCAATTAGCTGGGGAAGCTATGCTTGATACCGCTGATAACAAAATTCCAATATTTAAATTCATTTGAGATTGAGTTATTTTGCCCCTTTTTTTCCAATAAGTGAAGTCATCTGCTACTGCTAACTCTCCTCTTTACTCTCCTGGCTCCACTCCTAGTGCATACTGTTACCATGATTGCTATTCTGTTATTTTGCCTTTCATGGAGACAAAGCACTCTTAGCAGGATTTTCCAGTCAGCTGGCATGAACAAGGGTTAGTTTGGTTTTCATTATTTCTCAGCATCATTTTCAAGACTATGCTGACATGCACAAAAATAATGTATAAAAATATTAAAACATTATTAAAGATTTGTTTGCGTTAGGGAACGTGAGACAACTTCATCAGAGCGAGCTGAGCGCTGTTCAGAGATCTGTGGCAGGAACATTTGGAAAAGTTTACACATATCCCAAAGGATCTCACTGTTTTTTCCTTTGCATAATTTTTCCATGAATAATCCTTCAAATGTTATAAATGAATGTTACTTTTGCAATCCTCCAGTAGAACATGTGAACATTTACAGTCTCCAGAGCTTTTATAAAAAGCAACAGGGTGAAGGAGTTACAGTTCACAATTTTTTCTCCACTAAAACCTATCAATAAACCAATACAAGGCACCCAAAGAAAAAACTGAACATGAGATGCATATTATATGCTGAAAAACAGAGGGATTTTTCAGGAAGGTAAAACAGTCTCAAGTTTTTACTATTTTTTGGTGAGCAGCTAAGAAGTAAGACTGATACTTACCAGCTCTGTTTCTAAAACTTAATAAAGGCATTCCAAGCCACAGACTCTCTAGTTAAATCTTCGCTGTAAAGTTTTACTGCTCTGTTGCCATTGTAACCAAAGTCAGTGGGTGATAATTAAAACTTTCAAACAGAAAGACCTACTTACAAAACACACAATAAAGAACTTACCAAGAATTTTGTGCACAGAATCAAGAATGATGCAAAACAAATAAATCTGGAATGATGGCTATTGTAAAAGCATAGTTTAATGTTTAGAGTACTGCTTTACAATTCAACTAAAGCCTATGAATGCATACAAAATGCAAGCACATATTTGTTCTGGATGCTTCTCAGACAAGGGCAAACTAAGAACAAGAATCAGAGTCTTTGGCTGCACCTCCCCATGCTCCCCCAAGTCCTCCAGAAGTCAACCCCCTACTTCCCTCAAGAAAAGAAAAGAAAGGTGTTTTGCTCAGCAAAATTGGAGCCTGCCTGTTCTCTTTGGAAGCCGTATACAAAAGCCTTTTGCTGCAGAGGTCAGGACCATGATTTTGGTCATTCAGTAGAAGTACTCTTTTTCTAATTATTTTATTATTTTTTGTTTGTTTCAAAAGGACCATGAACTATTTCTCATACCCTGCCCCAGGGAGGAAGGGGAACATAAAGAGGGGTTTGTGTTTCTGCCACATGACCCCCATTGCTGTAATTAAGTGTCCTATTCTAATCTCCACCTCCACGCCACGTAACAGCAAAAGGTACAGACACATTTATAAAAGCAATTTGGAAACCTTATTTTGCAGTACATTGTTTTTTACCCTAAGGACAATCCCTGGTATAGAATACTACTCTACTTTGGCAATCAAGAATTTCTAATTCTAGGAATACCATAAGAAGAAAAAGATTAATTCACTGTTTCATTTCAGGCTTTGTATTTTTAACTTTCCACGAATCCTCATTCTCTTTTCAATTCTGCATCTAAGAAGAGTACATTAAATCCAGGAAAACATTCAGTAGATTTCAGAATCTGTCTGGCTTTGCTGCACTGTCCTTTCCTGCTCTGTTTTTCTTTCACTGACAGTGCAGATGATCCACAATTTTTCCAAGTGCCTTCTACTTGTGTGTAAAGAACATCCTGCTGCTTACATTTTTCTTCTATCATTCTCCATTTAATTTCTACCTTCAACTCAACCAGCTGTAGCTTGCTCTGTGTCCTCAGTTCCCTTCTACTTTCTCAATGGTCTTTCCTTTATTAAAGCCTTTAGTAATTATCAGGTGAAATGTGTGGGTTTGCTTTTTTAAACATGCAGCTTAAAGAAGCCTAATAACAAACTTCTTTATTTAATAATCCAAAAAAGTCATGGCATGGACATTTCTTTCCTTCCTCAAACCTAATTGATACTTCTGTGCGAGGGATCTCCCATCCCAAAGTTCTTAAAACAAGTGAACAAATGAGAGATTGAGTGAGACCTGCAGCACATTGCATTCTCCTGCTTCGCTTTACTGCCAGGTTCTAATTTTTAGAACCTATTTTATGTTTACAAGACTCAAGAATACACTTATTAAGCAATTTTTTAGAAGATATTCCTTTATAGACCTTACTGTCTCTGTATATATCCTCAAATCTGTAACAAGAACAGTTTGGCCAAGGCCATAATGTGATCCTCCTTTGATGCAGTCTTTGTTTTATGTTCAAATTTGGATTAACAAAATAGACTAATTTAAAGGTTAACTCCAAAAGCCTGGTTTGCAGTGAGGGAATAAACAGTGACGTGTGACAGTCATTGTTGTTATTGACAGACATTACACATTACGAGAAAGAGAACTATCAATTACATGAGCATATGAACTTACATGTTTTCTTCCCTTTTATGGATTTATGGAATCTCTAATTGCTAGCATTTGTGTTACTGATACTGCAACAGTGGAATGTGCAAAACCCTGATTTACACTTCAGCTAAAACTGCATTTCTTGCAGCTGGATCTGCAGGGTAGTGCATGAGCTTGGATGACATCCACATTGGCAGTGAAGACATACCCATTGGGAGAGCATAGCTACAAAGAAAATGCTCAAGTTTGGCTTCAACAAAACACATCAAAAATACAGATTTTTGAAAAAAATTATTTCAGGTGACTGCTCTGAAGAAAGAGAGAAATTCCCTCATCCCCCAAAAATAAACCCCAACAAACCACAGAGCAGGAAAGCCTCTTGTCCTCAGGCAGTTTTATGCATTTTTAATGTTCTGAGGGAGTTAATAACCTCATAGTTAAAATAAGCATCAGTAAACTAGGTCATTAGAGACTTCTTTGGTAAGGAAGTCACAGAAAATAACAGAGCGATAAAGTGAAAAACTGAGCATGATCATTCTCTTCCTGAAAACTCTGTATTTGCTTTGACAAAACGTTCTACAGTTTTTGTGAGGCTTTGGTCTGTTAATGACAAAAACCCCACAGCACACTAATTCTGGCTGGATTTAGTGGTTGATAATAACATGTGAATCCCACACGTTTGTGTGGTATTAATTTCTTTCAAAAATACTCAATGGAGTTGTAAAATTTTGTAGGGAAAGTATCACAGAGGAAGAGATTGGGAAAGAGTGCAAGTTTGAAACTAAAGAGCAAAGTTTTCTGGATGGGCTGTAGACTTCTGTGAAGAAAACTCATGTTCTTCCATTTCTACCTTAAGTGCAGTGTAAGAAAAGCAGACACTGTGCACACAAAGCAATAAGCAAGCACTTGCAGAAGGATTAGACAATTCTCATTTCCACAGACTGATTGGCTGCTAAAGCACTTAGCACAAACTATTTATTAGTTGCCAAAGCAACCACTAAAACAAATGGCAAAACTAAATGTCAGACTTAGTGTTTACATGGAAAATGACGGTGTAAGGCTTTTTTTTTTATCCTGAGATGCTGGGACTGCTGTACAGATGTCACTGGTGTACGATACCTGCTTTCAAGGGTTACAGATGTGCAAACACCTTCCTTCTGCTTCCACCTTTTCTCCATTTTTAACTCCTACATATCACATACTTTACATCTGATATATCGACTGCTTCTAAGTAATGAAAATACACATTGAAAGTTCTTTAGCAGCTCTCAAAGCTGAAGGGACTCAGCACAATGGGATGGATTTTACCCCAGCAACAAAACAGAGAATACACCTGTTTCAGATTATTACTCCAGACTCCTGGTAAGGGGGTAACATAAAACCTCTGGGCTCATTATTCTCAAGAATTACACCAGGATCTACTTGGGGGGGGAAAAAGAAAAAATCAGAAGGGGGTGAAGGTCCGTCCCTGACTATTGCAGAACAACCCCCACAAAATAAGGGCTGCCCACAGCAAAGGCCTGGCTGCTAAAGACTACTAAATGCTAACTGTAATGAAGGAGTTCATTAAAAATCACAGAATCATAAAGACCAGTCTTTGAGTCACTTAATACTAGATATAATTTTCTGGATATGGCAATGATTTTAACATTATTGAATCTTTTTATATTGCTTTCCAAGGCAGGATAAACATGGTATATTTCAAAGAACAAGTAACTGTTTTCTATACTCTGATCAGTACCAAGCCTTGAACTTTGCTAACAACATTAAGATGGTAAAGAACACGCATAAATTTTTCTGTACTGAGCTAGACTTTGCTAGTTGCTTAGAAGGCTAAATTATTTACCATATAGAACAGCAAATCTTTTCCTTTGTTCTGGGAAAATGTATTGAGTTATACCTTCCAAAACAATCTGCTTAATAGCTGTACCATAAATGCTGGGCACCTTCTAGCCAACACCACAGGAACACAGATGTCTTTTACAGCTAATTCAACTGGAAACTGTGAACAGTTAGCATACTATAAGCTCTCCAGCTACATTCTCCCTCTCTCTCTCAAACCATAGCAAGGCAGAATGAACAGACTTAAGCTGCTGCCAAGGAAGTTGTGTGAATCACACGGTTCCTGAAAGCATTCAATGAAACTGCTTAAAGCTCCATTTTAAAGGCTGCTTGCAAGAGACAAGAATCGCTGCAGCGTTATGGAAGGCATGAAATCTCCCTTTGAAAGCACTATTCACAATTATATATGCAATCGGTAATTAAAGGAGACCATCTTAGCCACTAATATACAAAACATAGCTTGTTGTGAGACACTCATTTTAATCAGATGTCTGCCTCCTGTTTGAATTTACTGGAAACCAGTTTACAGTTGGCAACCAAAGTGGAAAATGGACACATGGTTTTCTCCAGTACTTTGCAAATAGAAATATTGAAGGATTTAACTGTTCTTATTGAGCCTCACATTCATAAAGATACTTTAAGGGGAAAAAAAAGAAACCTATGATGTCCCTGGATAAAGTAAACTGTTAATCATCTTTTGAAAGAGAGAAAACTGAAGCTGGATAGAAAATAAAGTCATAAAGCAGGGAAGAAAAAGTCATTTCCATCATCAACATAAGTAGTTATACTTTAGGACATGAAAAAGACACTATTCCCTGCACTTAAGTCCATTATGGCTTTTGGAATTATTACCAGTGATATCAAGCTTTTTCTCTGTATTTGGAAACACATGACTACCTATAGAAGGTAATATATCACATGCTGAACTCAACTGGACACTACACTGCCATTAGTAACCTAATAACTTTTCAACTGTCGGGAGAACTGAACTGGTGACTGCTCTTCTGAGCCAAGGACCTTTATTTTACCTTAAGATCATTATATTGAGACTCATATGCCTTAAACTATTGAGTGGAACATTAAACTACTGCTTAAATTATTTTGAGATCACCTCTTACCATTACAGTTTGCTGACTGCAGAGGATTTACTGCTGGTACACAATGGCTAAAATGTAAAAAATCTCTAACCTGAATCCAAATAAAGTTGACTCACCCACTTTTAAACGTGCTGGGTTTAATTCTGCACAGTCAAGTATCTCATTACTGATAGCTGGGTATTTTAGCTCAGAATTATTCAGGACTAACATATGTCTATATTTCTTTTTATTAATGTTGTGAAATATACAATAAATTATTGCCTTCATGCTCAGTTAAACTTCAATCTGAATTCATAGTAATTTACTTTAACTGAACTTCTCCAGGAACTGTTTTTTTCAATGAAGTACACTGGATTCCCTTTAGTTGCATTTTTGCAACCACAGAGGTGCAGGTCACAGAAACATTTCCATGGGTATTACAAAATGCTGGTGGCATTCACTGCCCAACTGGCAGTACGTGAGGACTCCCTAGCTGAGCAAGAAGTACATCAGTCCAGAAGCGTGTCAAGCTTTCAAAGGAAATACTAATAGATGGATGGAGCAAGAAGGATGACTCAAGACTTGGTTTCTAGTCATCATATTAATTCTCACTCTGAATAAAGCAGCCTTATGGAGCATACAGGGGCACTGAGGATTCAGAGCGGAAAGTTCATCCTCTCCTAGTACTGCCAGATATCATATGACCACATAGTCAATTGAGTAGGTACCACAGAACGTTGGGCTAATCAATATTTGTGTACACCAGCTGAGCCCACTGCAGTATAAAGCCAGGAGAGTTTCACAGTTCTTGTTTCCAACTTTGGAACTGTATTTCTAGTTGCCTTCACATTACAGCTCTAATAATGTCTGAGCCCTTGACTAAGAATTACAGAGTACTAGTGATTATCACATACTATGCTGCTACAACCAGTATTAGAATTTCCACCATCATCCTAATGAAATGTTAACACCAAACCCCTAGTGTAAAGCATTTAAACATGAGCAATATGAAGCAAAAGCCAGAAAAGTCCACTTGTATGCTTTACGTATGGAAAATAAAATAATATGAGAGGCAATTACTTAGTTTTAAGTTTCAAGTATGAAAAAGCAAATCCTCACAAGAGCAAAATCAAACATTACATGATGTGGTGGGTTGATCTTACTGGCTTCCACATGCCCACCAAGCTGTTCCATCACTCCCCTTCCTCTGCATGATGGGCAGAGAAAACAAGATTAAAAAAACCCTCGTGGATTGACATAAAGGCAGTTTAATAAAGAAAAGTAAAAGCTGCACATGGAAGCAAAGGAAAACAAAAAGAATTTATCCTCCTCTTCCCATCAGCAGATAATGTCCAACCATTGGTTGGAACGAAGGACCTCAGCACTTGCAGTGCTTCATATGGAAGACAAATGCCTTAATATTGAATTGCAACCCTCAATTCTCTTAGCTTTTATTGCTGTGCACATCATATAGTATGGAACATCTCTTTGACCAGCCTGGGTCAGCTGTCCTGACTGTCCCCTCTTAACCTCTTGCCCACTCCCAGCCTTCTGGCCTTTTGCAGGGGGCTGGTTTTGGAGCGACAGCCTTGATGCTGCAAGCACTGCTCAGCAGCAGCCAAAACACTGGTGCCTTATCAACACCTTTCTAGACACAAATACAACTTAACTCCATCCCAGCCGGACTCAATACATCTCTGTACAAAGAAAGTGTTAATTAAGAACTCCTTTTGAACTTACCTAGTTAAAAAACATTTCCTCCTGTGAACGACTTCCTTGTATTTTACACAGCAATTAATAACATTGAGTACTGAGGGGGAAGGGAAGAGTGCCTTCCTGAAGAAATGTTTTCTTCCAAATTCTTATTTCTATAGATTTTATTCCTGTTTCCTTAGAACTTGATTCCTTTCTCCTTACTTGTTTTCCCTAGGTTTCTAATCTCAGCTAAATCCAATAGATTTTTATACTACCTATTAAAAATGTGAAAGCTAACAATAAATCATCTTAAAACCACTCCTCTTTGCCATCCAGGTAAACCTGTTCTCCAGAAAGGCAAATAATAATATATCCCTCCTCTACAAACTCTGCAAATTAAACTACTTGTAACTTATTCATTCCTCCAAAATCCCTGTGACATAAAATGGGATTACCCATATATTTCAGTGAAGGATTTCTGTAATGAAAAATCAAAGTTTCAAATGAAGTTCCATACCTGCAAGATCTTCTTTGGAAGAAACGAGTCGAGGAGAGCTGTTACCTGGCTCAATTCTTAATGACAATCTGGAAACGAAGATAATTAGAAGACAGTTATGATATTACAAGCTACCCTGCTTCACTGTGGTTTTTATGATGCACTCGTTGTTGCCTTCTCAGCACTTCAACACATCTTGATCTTCTAGTGCATATGACTTCTGCCACCTCTCAAGTTTACACACTCTTAATTTGACATTTATAGCTTCTTTGTTCTGTACCAGTTTGACAAAAAAAACCTGTGGAGAGCCACAATGTTAAGTAAACTTTAATGGAATAGGCTTAAACCCAAAGGAAATAACTGCTGTCATTGCACAGCATTACGCACGCAGAGTTGTGAAGGTTTTAAGCTACAGACTGCAGTACTCTGCTGGATAAAAACATCAGTGAAAGGCTTTTGTACTAAAGACATGCACATGAGTGGGATGGGATGGATGACAACAGATGACAACCTGAGACAGCATTTCAAAACCAAAGTCCTTATGCAAAACAGAGCACGCATTTCAACTTGTTTCATATAACAGTTGCTGTCTAACCAGAAGCAAACAACCCTTCTCCCGTGAACCTGTCACTGTTCCACAAATCCTTATTTCTTTCTTCTGTTTCTGTCTGTACAAGGGAGCTGTTACTTATCCTTCCCCACATGTGATAACTGCATGTTTCAGTTTCTGCCAGCTTTGAGGAACTCATCTCTGATGTTCTTTCCTTATGTTGTTATCAAAGACATTACTCAGTTCTACTAGTCCCCTGTGGCAACAGCCACAATTTATTTGGTCACTGTGGAAACATTTGTCTAATAAGCCCATTGTAAAAAGATACAGCTGCAGTTCAGTCAATGTAAGCAAATAGCTTCTCCCTTTTACAGTGATGTGGTTTGTAATGCACTCCTCTGAAAATGCAATTTAGCTATTCAACGTAAGAAAACACAGGATGTGTTAAAAGAATAAGAAATAAACATAAGTCTAAATTTGAATGCTGTTAAATATAAAATACTCATGGTGACACATATAACAAAATATTGACAATAAACTGTGAGAAAAGGGAATATGTTCTGACAAGGAGATGTCACTCCTTGACCACCTTCTCCCCTGTTCACTCTCGCACCCAGAAGGCTGGAAACAATAGAAAACATTTTTATTCCAAAGAGATACTGATAGTCAGTACAGTCTCAACCAGCCTTGGCTTGTTTGCCACCACCCAAATTCATTTTTGCAATTCCTCTGACACCGCATTTTCCACTGAGCAGCACAGGTTTCATGCATGTACACGCATGCTCTGCTCTCACCTCACCCCATATGCAGAAAATGAAATACGCACCCAGTCTTGAATACAGTTCTATTTCATGGAAGGATTCTCTCCAGCACAGGATGAAACTATTAGGACAGTAAAGCTACTTTTACATAATTCTCCTAATATTAGGCAAGTAAAAGAAGACAGGGAACAGCCTTACATGAAGAAGAAATTTAGCTGCTCCATGAGGGAGCTGAATAAAACTTATTCATCTTTCTTGAGTCGAGATTTAAGTTAGAGTAAAGCAGTTCAAGCCTCAAAGCTGTCACTCAGAGCATTTCTGACCAGCATTTGTGCATGAAGCAGAATGGGTGTGATGTATCTGGAACATTTTGAGCTGCCTATGTAGCTTTTAAACAGTAGGTCCAACAGCTTCTGAAAGCTTCACTGTCCCCAAGAATGCCCTATGGAAGAGCAGCCAAGTCACAACTATAGCTATTGATCAATACCTCTAGTGTGAGGCATCCCTGCCCATGGCAAGGGGGCTGGAACTTGATCTTAAAGTCCTTTCCAACCCAAACCATTCTATGAATCTATGATCCATACGGCCACTGGAACACCAGAAATCTCAGGCTAACACAGTGCTGTCTAGCTAAGGAGAAAACTGCACTCCTGGGGACAAGCACTATCTTACACCCCTGAAGGAGGAAGAAGATCCTGCAGCAGCTGCATCTGGTACCTCTGAAGGCTACCCCTGCCATCTGGTACCAGTAATGCCCTGAGATAACAAAGATTAGCAATACATTTTGGGTATAGCTGGAAGGAATCTTGATGCTTTAGGTCCTGTTTCTGCCCCCTTAGTCTTGTAACCAGCAAAAGTTGTAATTTCTCAGATTCTGCAGACAACAGCGTATAGGCTGAGCAAAAAGACCTATTATATTTAGGTTATGACATCATTGTCAGGGGTTTTCTAGAGTGTTCCTACTTGCTGACAAGCACAAACCTAAAGTGAGCAATTGGACTGGCACAAAAATAGTGGAGAAGAGCTTTGTTTATATAAAGTGGCTGCCAAATTTCCCTTTTCAGTGCAATTGAGGTTCTCATTTGGCAAAATGTGTGTTGGGATCCTGCCAATACATTTTAGGGCAACTATCTAAGCTTCTCTCCCTGACAGCCTGGTACTGAGATAGTTCTGTTCTCTCTGCCAAAGGTCAAGCATCCATCTCTTCAGAGTACACTAATGCTGTCCCTGGCTCAAAAAGAGTGGTCACTGGAAAGAGAAAGAAAGGGGAGATTCTTTTCCACTACAAGAACTTAGAAGTCTTTGCCTTTTTAAGGCTTACAGTTTCTTCTGGCATGGGACCAGAAAATGCTATGAAACTAAAGATCTATTAGGGAAAACTGAGAGGAAAATGTGGAATCAAGTATTCAAAACAAAATTCAAAAACTTCTTCACAAATACAAAGATGGAAGAGGAATCAGAGTTCTCCTTTAGGGCAGCTGTGTGCAGTTTTGATGAACAGATTTTAATTTAAAGCTTTATTCTGATGAAACAAAGACAGCAGAAAAAGATCAAACTTCTCCAATGTACATTAACTGCAGCAACTTCACTATGCTAAGAACCAAATATTTCCCTCTTTTTAATATCTCTTGTGAGATCAGTCCAGATTTTCCTTGCCATTGTAAAGGAAAGGCTAGAAAGTAAACTCCTAAGTTTGACTGTAATAGTCTCAGAAATAGCTAAAGCAAAAGAAGTTGTACTAAATCTTTACTATACACCAAATACCTTCCAGCATTATCAGTAAGGCTGCAGCTAAAGTTAAAATGATTTTCAGATTTAAGTTGGTATTACTCATGACTTGTAGTTTTTCAAAGTATTCTGTTACATTATCATATACTCACACAAACCACTTGTTTAATCTATTTTTCTTAAGATATTACAGTTCATGAAAGCTGTTGTATATATAGTGTTAACATGGATGCATCATCAGGAAACTCCATCTAGAAACCACATTAAGCAACATGACCAGTTTCTTGAACCCAATCCAAGGGCTGTAAAGCCTGTACTAACCACAGTTCTTCACCATCACTACTATAGCTTTTCTGGATGTTCATGATTTTAATGAAGCATAGAATTTTGTGGGAAATTAGTAAATAATGACCGTTTGTTAAATGAGATTTAAGTCTCAGACTACTCTTAACGAAGTCAGGGATTGCCTGAGCTTTTCAGAAAGCTGTGCATGATGCTAATGTTCAATATGCATCTGTTGCACAATGCACCTCTATTTGTGAACACATTCAATGCCTGGAGGCTGAGGAAAGGAAGAACATACGTATTCTATCATTGGTACTCTGACAGGAATTCCAATTCCATGAAGCAGATAAATTTTGCTATGAAAAAAATCAAACATTCTTTTTTCCAAATAATTTTCCTACATAAACATCACTATGCTCTGTATCTGTGATCAACCAACCACAAAAGCACAAACCATAGCCAAGCATGATCTTTCACAGTGAACTACCTTCAGCCAATGACTTTCTGTTCCACTTTAAAGCAAACTAATAGCCAAGTGATCTTTCCATTAAATTCCACAAAATCTGAAGAAAAGAACAGTACTTACTTATAATTATCATCTTCTACGAACTTCTGAAGTTCTTCAATGTAACGAACAGACTTCAAATACTTTTGCACATGGGGCAGTGTTGTAAGATGATCTGTGGAGTGTTCAAACAGAAGATGAACATTAATGTCACCCAAAATTCCTCATTCTTTCACACTGTTTTTTTTTTGTTTTGGGGTTTGTTTGGGATTTTTTTCCTAGTTCTTATAGTTATCTTAATGGAAACTGAGACTTTAAACATTCCTGAATAATAAATCAGGCAGAAACATGAAGAGACTTAAGAATTATAATGCTGAATACCAAGAAACAAAGACACTAAGTTCAGAATGACAGGAAAATCCCTTGACATCTAGTCAGGAATTAGAACAGGAACACACCTTGTAGTATCTTAACTTATCCTCTCTGAAAGACAACTCTTTTAAAAGGCATCTGTTATTCCAGAATATTATTTCTTCAAGGCCATGCTTTAATTTTCATTCTCACTTCAACAAAAACACTAAAAATTAATGTACAGCAATACAGAAAGCCACCAAAACTGTAAACAGGAAGGATCAGTGATATAATGAGGCTTCTTTGTCCAAGTATTCAAAGACAAAATGAAACTCATAGTAAGAACATGATAGCTGAATAATCAAGCTATTCAGAATCATACATTATTATGGCTAGTCACTTTGAATACACTATAACACTCAAGTTGACAACCAATTACACGAACTGAATACTTAAGCATACACAAGTGATTTCTCACCTCCTTTTTTTACAATCTAAATTCTTTTTTTCCTATTCAAAACTCTCCAAAACTGTAGCATTTAAATGTTCTGAACTTACTCAGTTCTGCAGCTGCTCTCAATGTTTTCCAACTTATTTCATGTTTAAGCTAAGAAAAGTTATGCTAAGTCACCAACAGCACTCTGAGTATTCATCAACAGCCCCAGATCAGCACATTTCTTGACATAAGGCTTCACTAACAGGCTAGAATTACGGAAATGAATTTGAGAGTAAAATGTTGTTAACAAAAAGGAACAGCCCCTCAAGTTCCTCACTTCATCAACAAGTGAGGTATGTGGAAAAGCTTAACACACAATTTTACAACTGTTGTGTACACAGCAGTATTTGTATTTCATTTTGTAAACATATAGAATCATATCAGTATGCTAACAATAAAACAATGAAATTAAGGCATTCTATGCTCCAAAGACATCATATCTACTGCAAAGGAAAGATATTAAGATGTTTCTGATGGCTTCTGATGGGAACAGAATATAAGCCAAAGGGAATAGCTGTACTTGAAAATATGTCATTTGTAGTCCACATGTTGCAGTAAACTCTGCACAACTTCTCTTATAGCTCTTACAATTAAGAGTAAATGCATATTTGCTTAATTTACTGGTAAGACTGAAACTGCACAGAAGTAGAAGCTACATTACTTACCAATGTTCAACTCTACCAACATTAGCCTCTTGTGTTGCCTTTACACAGGGCTGAAACCACACAATATTGTACTACAGAATTTTTAGTTAAGCCTTAACAGATACAACAAAATTCACCAACCATAGTTACAGGAGACTTGCAGATCAGCTATTATTCGGAGAATATTGTTCATCTGATTGGATCTTTGTTCATTCTCCATAATGCTGCCTGAAGCGGGATATGCAGAATCAATGTAGATTAAATCCAGGAGATAAATTCCTGAAACAAACAAACCAATCAACCAATTGGTCTAATGTTTCACCCAGAAATAATTGCATAATTTTTCATGAATAGAACAGCCAGCAACTATTCACCCCCACTGTGGTCTGGACCCATCACACAAAGGAGAGTTTGGGATTTGCATGGTGAAAAAACTTCAGAATCAGTGCTTGAGTTCTATGACACCTCTTGAAAAGATTTTGCAATTTTATAGGCTAATGTCTGCTATGAGTACTTTGCAGGACCAGATCAAGGACACTAAGAAAAGAGAAGTGACAGCTACTATGAACTGCTAATGACAGTACAGGCATGAAGCTAACAGTGAGCACAACAGCCTCTGGCCATGCTGACTAGAGTTTAGCACTTCACTGCCACTATTTACCACATGAAGATATTACTGCATGTTTTGGCTGAAGCTGTAGGCTGCATTTGCTGGAGCAGCCGCTCAAGCAGATGATATTTAGCTTATGATTATGTGATGATTTAAAAAAGCAGAAAGAAAAGGAGTTTATTTATTAGTTTCTTAATTGAAAGAATGGTAGTTACTTGCCTAGGCCCAGATTTCTCAGTAATACGGAAAGATGCAAAGATGCTGATTGTTCTTACTTGTGCTGCACTTTTCCAAAGCACTAGTTGACAAGACAAAATGTCATATCTGGTTGGTAAAGGAAGCCTATTATAGACACAGAAGTCATGTGTAGCAAGATGTCAGGTATCTTCATCACCATAAATATACTTACATCCAGTGGTTTTTATGTTGTATGGTACTTCTGCCTTTACACATTATGAGAAAAAGGCAGACTTAAGGCTGAAATGAATCCATGATAAATGAATCCATGATAAAGTATAAGATCTTTTACATATTACCCATCTGCTTTTTATCAACACATGCCATTCAGTTTCACATAAACTATTTTGATTTTCAGTGGGCTTCTTTTACAGCCCTTGAACAGTCAGACAGCAATCACAAATGAAGGGGAAAACACTAACTGGGAAGTACATATAATATACAATAATCAAGTTTGAGAAAACTGGATCTCCACTGTGATTACATGAAAAGTTTTAGATTTCAGCTCTGGAAAACTGAAAAATAATTCTACAACACAGCCTTGCAAAACTCATGAAAGAAACTATGAAAGCATAATGCAAGGCTCATCTATTTACTTCAGCAACTAATGGAATGTGTTTAAATGAAGAGTACCACTGTTGCCTTTTGTGAGGATACTTTCATCAGTTTCAGTATTTCAATTGTATGAGCGCAGCTAAGGAGTAAAGAGGCTCTGAGTGTGAGTGTAAAATCAATTTGGTTTAGGACTTCCAGCTACACTCCCAGTTGATTAGGCCTTGGATGCAACTATAGGAAGGAACAAAGTTGTAATGCAGAGTACTTTGTGGCTCAAGGAAGTGAAATAATATGCTGAGGTACAGGTATAACAATACACTTCATCATCTTCAGTGTGTCCTTGGCCACATGGACACTTTGTGCCAAAGACCCTGGCAGTTAAGTGAGGGCAATCACTGTATAGAATAGAATCATAGAATAGTTAGGATTGGAAAGGACCTCAAGATCATCTAGTTCCAACCCCCCTGCCATGGGCAGGGATAAAGAAGACTTGCTGCTCTTTTGCCTCTTCATGGAGCCATGCGACAGCCAGACATACCCAAACTAGACAATACAAGAAAGAAATTGTGGCTTCAGCCATTCTTGACATAGATTTGCTTTTCCAAATTTAAAAAAATCCCATAACTGCACAATCTGCAGGAAATATGAAGTACTTAGATTTATAATCACGTAACTTTGAACACGAATTTGCAAACAGTTCATGAAAACTTACACAAACACAAAGCCATTGCCAATAGTGATAAAGAATAATGAAGTGGATGCAACCCGAATACTGTAATACCATTTACAGTAGAAATTTTTTATATACAGTCTTTGATATTTTGACTTCTACTGATACAATGAGGTGCAGATCAGATTCTGCTGGATGTGCAATTCTAAGAGGAAATCACAGTTTACACAGTGAACTTACAGCAAAATATAACTAAGTTCTAGCACGACTAACAGTCTTTTTGCATCTCTAAATGTAATGATTCTGTATAAATTAAACAACCAAAAATAACCTGTGCATGATGATTTGTGTCACTCTGCACTCCATACAGCATGAAAGCTCAACCAATGGAGGCAGCTCAAAGCAGAAGAAAGAAACCAAACCGATGGATGCCAGTAAAAAATTAGACTTAACATAATATGCTGGAATGTAGCAAAACATATTCTCTGGAAATTCACATCAAGCTCACACATTTTCAGGAGTGTTCCTCTCTTGCCTCCTTTCAAGGCAAGGATGATTAGCTTTTACTGATCTTTTTCTTAGTGTTACCAGCCTTCACCTGGGCAGTGGCATTCTGAACTCTTCCATATATATGATGCAATAACAGGAATAGATGAGAATACATTTATTTTGCTCAGAGAAATACAAATTCTTCCCTTCAGCAAGACTTTAAGATCTGCTTCTCAAAGGAAAGGCTTGGGGTTGCCATATGCCAAAGTAAACATACAGTACTAGGTTTTCAAACCTTGGCTTACATTTGTGCTACTGTGCACTGAAAAAGCTCTCTAAGATGTGAAGCCATCAGGATATTTTCCAGAGGGTGAGCTCATGGGCAGCTGCTTCCACAGACAAAACATTTTCCAGTGATACTGACTTTTCTCCATTGTTACTAGAACTAATTTTGCAGCTGGATATTGTGTGCAGACAACACAGTATTTGTTACCTTATGGCATCATGGAAATAACAACACAGACAAAGGAAAAGCATGGCCAAATAATCCAAAACTAAATTTATCAATGAATCCTCACTGTGTGAAGGCAACTGATTATTTTTAAATTGGCAAAAATAACTCTGATACCCAGCTCTTAATTTTGTGTTTCAGAGCTCAAAGTAAGCAGTAATAGTACTGACAGTTTCAAGACAGGGAAACCCAAGTACAACAAACAAAGTGACCTTGAAATGTCAGTCAACACCACCCAGATGATACAGTTTGAGGGCTCCCTCCACCAGACAACAACTTCCAAGGCTAAATTTTTACTGAAAAAGTATTCATGGAAAAGTGCAGTGCTCAGCAGGATGCAAATCTAAGTCTCTATATTTGTGCCTTCATTCATAGCTAAGCTGCCTTTATTACTTCTTTATTCAATACTCATGGCTTCTGAAAAAGAAAACAGTACTGAGGCAGATAATAAATAAGCACACTTTGGAGTTGATGGGTACTAACAACATCCTTTCAAGAAAAATAATCTCAAGCCTTCCGAAATCAGTATTCAGCTTCACTCAATTCTGATGAACCTCAATGCAAGCATATGAAATTTTCATGAACAGCTATGGTGTGCAATTTCTTCCTCATTGAGACAGACTGACATAACATGCTATGAAAGACAGAATACTTTCCGTCAAGTAAATCACATGTACAGAGTTAGACCAGAGGGAAAAGCTGGATGGTATTACTCTAAACCACAGTGACATTTGTCTTAAATTTGGGTTCAGATTTTCTGTTCTGTCACACATTTCTTTGACCTGGGCAAGTCATTGTTATCCTCTACTTCCCACAAGTTCAGGGAGATAGATAGCATTGCTCTGTCAGAAAGACCACAGGAAAATAAACATTATGACCAGGAAAACTTAACAAAAGTGGATTAAATTATAGAAAAGACATAATTATGTGCAGCTATGAAGGAGCAGCACCAGGTATTCTTAACAATTCAGAAGTTCCAATATCTTTGGGGGGGTGTGTGTGCGCGTGTGTGTGACAATTTGCAAGCAGAAGGTGTAATCCAAAACTTACAGTACCTAAAACTGTCTCACAAGCACATACTGCTGCAAAACTGACCATGAAAAATCCTGCAGATACAGAGTGAAAACTCATATCATTCTCAGTTGTGTCCTTTTTTGTCTTTCATTTTTTATAATGGATCTAAAACTATCCTGTGAAATAGTAGGGCTAACAACCCCAAAATTAAGGGGTTAAAGCACACCCCTACTGTATACTTGACATATACTTTGGTGCATAGCACTCTGCAGTGCAATTCTGCAAATACAAGTTAGGAAACACTGCTCTATGGTATTTTTGTTAGTCAGACATTCACTACTTTGCAACACTTTGATGTGGAAGTATTTCAGATTAGCCTCAGGACTTCCAGTCTGTTATTCTTACTTAACATTTATAACAGTCTTCCACACTTGTTTGGTAAATCGTACTGTTACTGTGGCAACCACAAACACATTCTGTAAGAGGAGAAAAAAAAAGTTAAATGTTTTAATGAACAAATTTAGTTCCCTGCTGATCATTACGTACACTTTCTGAAGATATTCACAACCCAGAAGCCCCTGAATGCACAGATGCTGCCGTCTAACGTGGATGTCTGGGTATTATAGAGCATTATTTCAGTACAGGAAGCACTGTCTACAAGACATGCAGTAACTGCCATGGATAACAGAAGGAAACCTATGGAAAGTAATTATTTTCCCTTCTTTCTCCCCAGAAGTTAAATAGTGACACTGGTTTGATAGGAAAACCAGAACAGACAAAAATATGTTTCAAATTTGTAGTCAGCAGTATTTATGAAAGCCTTTTCCCACATACAGTACAGTGTTTGTATCATACTAAATAAAGCAGAGGGCAGCAAGAAAGCAACTTATCAATTAACTAAGTGGTAAAAAGTCCAAATCACTGCAGTCAGCAGTCTGTAAAACCAAAGACACCATTCTTAGGAGATTAGCTCATAGTCAGCAACGCCAGCAGTTTTGTGGTATCACTGGTTTCAAGAAGACTGGATATTTTCCATGGACTAAGGGCTGGAAAATTTTTCTACAACCCCAAATGTATATACTGGTTAACCTTGGTAGGACTTGGCGTACTCTGGAAACAACTGAAGACAAATCTTTGCCAAGGCAACAACATGTGATTTGTAAAATATATTGCTGACGCAGTGGCCAAGTGAATGGGATCACTCACAGGAAAGTAATGGTGGGATTACGACCAGGTTTATCACTTCTACGGGATGTCAGGTAGCCAGAGCATGACTTCAGTATCACACCCATGCACAAATGGAGAGCTATACTGAGGCTAAGTCAAAAAGACAAAAAACTTTCTCAGTTAAAAAGGTCCGTATCATTTTTACTTATACAATTCCAAATCCCCCAACAGGCATTCTTGCCATCCTCTGGCATCTTCCCCCTGCATATCATCAGCTCACGAGAGTGCAAATACTTACAACACCATAAAAGTCTTCTTCTTAAAACACAGGTAAAAGCAATGCCTGTAACGATGTTGCTGGTAAGTTATTAAGAGGGGAAATAGCTACTATGACTGCTTTCTCAACATTATTTCTTCAATACGAGGATGAAATCAAAGATAAGTTTTCTGTATTTCTGTATTCTGGTTTCAGAACTAGAAAACAGTACTTGAGGGCCACGTTACCACTCTGGGCTTGTCTATACCTGGAAAGCATAGACAAACTATTTTGGAATATTTACTCTGGAACACAGTGTCTATTACAGGCCCAGCATTCCTCAAGTATGATCACACACAAATTGAGACATTCACTGGAAGAACTACTTCAGTAAGTTTTCAGTGTAAACACCATTCACTCGAATAAAACTTAGAGATCATTCACGCAAATTCAGGGTTCAAAAGCTGCGTCAATGCATAGTTACCTACGCATGGTGTAACTAATACACAATAACTCCACCTCCACTAATCAAACACAAACCCCCAAATTATTCACAAATTGAAGTGAACATTCTGGAAACTATTTTACTTCAGAGACACCAACTAAATGTCATTGCAAACAACAAATGATATCCTGTACAATTAGTTAAAATAGTTCCAATCTGTTACCTCTGTCAGAACACAAGCAAAGATCAGTATTTTTAGAGAGACAATACTTCAAGTATTGAAAGACTGACAATTACAGTAATGGCAAATACCTCTTTTTTTAACGGGTAACGTTATTAATGGAAACTACACTGCCTTTACTATAGTATGTGCATGAGTGCAACAGTAGTTCCACTCACAAGCAACAGCTTCAACAAGATATAATGAGCAACTACATTATTCCTAAACAAGTACACTGAAAGGCATGAGAATCTTTAAACTCAAGCATTCATTCAACAAAAATCAAGACAAAACTCCAGCCCTGATGCAACTTTTAATTCCACCTTCTGCCTGGAGCATCTCCTATACTGCCCTATAGTGCCCTTTTTTTGGCTCCTTCTTTCCTAAAAGAGAAATAATAATCAGCAGAAAAAGGGAAAGGGTTCTGATCCCACTTGTCTTCTCAGAAGCTGCAGCACTTACTTAAGCCTTAGCTGCTAGCTTGAATGCATGAACTCCTTAAATATCCCTGCTCTGACCTACAAGGAGTAAAGTAATTCCCCAACCATCTGTGATTTTTAAGAAAGCAACAATACAAATTTATTGTTAAGGTAGATTATAACATGCAGTTTGCAGGAAATGTTGCCTGCAATAGAATGCAATGTTACTACATGCACAGAGGAGGCATCCAAACAGAATATTGTTCGTTTTCAAAAAGGGATTAAAGACAAGTGTTTTAGATCTCCTTGGCAGCAGTAAGACAACATCTGGAATAGTGCAGCACAGTCCTGGTACACCTCTGTACACGACAGACGTCAGACTGGAGAGAGGCTGGCACAGGACTACTGAACTTGCCTGAGAGCAAGATCACTTAACAGTTGAGGACAGACTTAAGCCCTGGACTTGTGCAGCCTTGTTCACTCCATTCTAACACCCTGCATACATCTGTACATCCTGAAATGCAGATTATTTAATTATTTTGAGGCATTCAAAAGTATATTATACAAGATGCTACACTGCAGTGTTGATACGTTAAAAAATAAATAAACGGAAGAAAATAAGTATAATTTTACAAGGCAGGTTACTCCAGATTCGCTGGATGTATAAACCAGAAAAAAAAATCATTTCTTTTCACTGGGAAAGTCGACAAATGGAAAGCTGTGGGCATTTGGGTGAGTTTAGAAAGAATCAGTCTTCTCCCTGGTCCCAGTGTATGACAACTGCCTGTTCCCTATTATAGCTCTACCCACAAACATTATTGTATAATGCTTATGTTTTTCTTTCTCAGTCATACCTATTTTGTGTCCTGAGTCCTAAGAACAAAGATTAAGAAGAAAGCCAAAACAGCTTCATTTGCTAATCAGAAGAAGAACTGTAATTTCCTGCTTTAATCAAAAGCTCAGCACTGAAACATTTACCTCAGGCAGAGCACTCAAAAACATTAAATCACATTTAATTTTTCATATTTAACATTGTTCTGTACAGTTGGCTTTTTTTTTTTCCTAGAAATAAAGGAAAATAATTAGTTTTTCTGTGAAAGAAAATACATCACAAACAAAAGTGCCAATGCTTTTAACTGCAGTGCTATGGCTTCTATGAGTGTTACAGATGAAGACCAGCCTTTCCAAACTTCACTAACCTTCCCGTGGTTTCTCAGGTCTACTATGGCACATTTATTAGTAGAGACTTTATACTGAACTAATGGGTAACATCAGTTCTGTTAGGAATACAAAGAATATAACAATGAGTCATTATGACAAGGATTTTCTGCTAACGCTTGGCAGAGACAGATGGAAATATCAGTGCTTCTACAGAGACGTTTCAGCATGCTTAAATATTGTCAAGTTTTCAAGGAAATGAAAGTAACACAATTTCAGTGAACTGATTTTTCAGTTTGACAGCTGATTTCAAGTACTTCAGAGAAAACAAAACATTCCTAACAGACACTCTATCTTCCCTTTTGATGTATCAAATCCTCAACAGAGCAGTTTACAATCCTGTTGTGTCTCATGTAAACAAAGACTGTTGCTTATCTATATAAAGTTTTGCTCTTCTTTGCTCAAGCACAGTGGTAACCTCAAAAGAAAATCTTTCAGAAGCAAGGATTCTAATCTAAAAGGTCACTCCAGAGAGTCTGTGAACATCTAAGACTTCTCAGAAAGCCACTAGAACACCAAAGAAACCTGTTTAACTCAACTAACTCACTTCCAGCCATTCCTCTAGTCTGTATTTAATGAAGGAAATAAAATATTATCATTGTTTCATCCTTAGGCATGCCAAAATCTAAAGAAGGAAACAATCCCATGGTGTTTCCTGAATGCCCTCACTCTTATGGATCACTGGAATTAATAATTCCACCTTTGTCACTGTAGCAAGAAAGCCTAACAGAAAAATCAGACAAATAGGTGAAGCGTAAACCAAGCAACTTTCAAAGTAAGATACCAGTGTGTGAAAGAAAAAGTTACCGCTAATTCAGCTGGAATTACTTTCAGGAATTTATGTCCCAAATCGCCTCCAAGTGGTGCAAATCAATCTATTATCCACTGAAATGGTCTAAAAAGTTCTGAAGCTACCTGGAGCTTCCTAGAAAAGCTTTTCCTCTGAACACATCACATTTTCTCAAAAGTGCCACTTTCTTTTCTCCTAATGCTTTCCTCATCATCAAGAAAAAAATCCAGAAGATTAAATATCGTAATAATGATTCATGCAAATGTTCCCAAACATAACCAGTGTCAGAAAGAAGACAGTGCTTAGAAAATGAATATAGGAAAAATGCAAAGGTACAATAGTTGTTTTCCAGATGTAGCTTCCTGTCAGCAGTGAGCTGCGGTTTAGGGACTTCCTGAGATAGATCTTGGATAAACACTTTTGTGTTTAAGTCTGGGTGGTATTTTTTTTATGTTTCTTCTTCGAATCTGCCTGTTCGCTCTTTCTTTTTCCTGCTATTCCTACACACTCGGGTTTTGGTTTTAACTTTTGGGTTCAAGTGATCTTCTGGCAAATGAATTCAGCAACTGAACTGCACTGCCTGAAAGAGTTTGCTTGCTCAAAGTTTGCCTTTTTAAGATTGGCACACTCTTATCTATTTTGTTTACCCTGAGCTTCCAATCTCTGACTCAAAGTTAACTTCTATGACCATCTGTTTTACAGTATTTTCACTAGTTCTCAAAGCCAAGTCTAACATTGGACCACTCCTTGGTGACTGAATTACTCTGGTGAAGACAACTGTCAAGCTTTCACAGCCAGAAATAACTGGCTATTAGTACACTACTATTAGCAGGATTCTCCAATCATGGATTTAAATACAAATTGATGTCTGAGATTCTCAGTATGAAAAGCAAATGGAATAACTATGAAATGTTTTGAAATTCACATAATTCAGACTAAAGCCTTTAACAAAAGCAATGAACTCCACAGCATTACAGATCTAAGGAAAAGGCATTCCCATTTGGTCCCAGAACACCTATTCCATTTTTCTCTTCAATCTTTTCCAAAGGGCAAACACCTCGTGTTACCCAAACAATTCTGATATCCAACACTGGCACATCCACTGAAGCTCCCTGTCACCTATCAAGCTGGCACAACTTTATTTTTCCAATAGACAAAACTGCAAGAGGCTGAAGAAATCAGGCAGCTTTGTCATACACAATTTGGCATGACCTATATGTAAAAGTTTCCAGGAACAGGCCATTTAGACAGCTTTAAAAAAGACAGAAAGGTACTCAGCACCTCATCAGGAGGTTGATCTGTGTAATAATGCGTTGTTTCCTATTCAGAAAAGAGGACTGTAATAAAGACATAGGGTTTGTCTACTTTTGATCTTCCAAATACTTTTACTTATAATGCAATTATCTGTAGAAGAACAGACTAAAAAACTCACCACAAGGGAAGTCTCTATTTAGTCTCTTTCAATGGGTGAAGATTTTAGGCATTTAACTGCACTTAATTAAGTGTTCTAGAATCAATGGTGCTTAAGTATGTATTAAAGAGCTCAGAAGTGGTTATGGGCAATTTATAAATATGGTCCTAAATAACCAACTTTATCCTTGGAAAACCCTGTATTTCCAAGAACCTTGGTGCTCTGGGGCATTACAGAGAGTTAAAAAACCTGTATTTTTCCACGAAAGCAAGGAACCTGAAAATGTTCATTCTTCAATACCAATTAAATACTCAAGTAACAATCTAAGCATGGAATTGTCTTCCTAGTCTGGAAATAGTCATGAATTTGGGAAAACCAGCCACACTCATGACAACCCACTCCCTTGGAAGAAAATGTAATGGGCCTATTGCTAAGTCTGTCAAAAATTAGTGGTTTGTCACTTTCTGGTTCAATTAAACCAACCTTTTCAGTATAGAACTAGTGCATTGGAAAAGCTTTGGGTTATGTTAAGAGTTTACCTGAATTTGAACAACTTTATCTCTGGGAACATGACGTTTCTTGATAACAGCTACCTATGAAGGGGAAAACCATGGGGAATATTGGCACTTCTCTGCATAAAGCTGCCTCGCCTTCCTTCTCTGAGCATCATAGAGGATCAGTCAGTAAAACCGAGCAGTGACCTCTGTGGCTATCCCTCACCTCTCCACACCACCGAGCACTCCGTGTGGAGGTGACCGCGCAGGACGCGGCCCTCCCTGCCCCCGACATGTTGGGGCCGAACCCTCCGCAATCACACACTCTACCACCTTGCTGGAGCTAAGAACCCCAAGGCCCTTTCCTCAGCCGCGGCCTGCGGACCGTTCCACCCCCGGGACAGACGGACGCATTCGCTTTGGAGCCCCGGGGGCCGCCGAGCACACGGCCGCACACCCGGCCCGGCCCCTCAGCCCCCTCAGCCCAGCGCCCGCCCCGCGCTGAGGTCATGCCTGCGGCGGGGCCCGGGGCCGTCTGTCGCGGGTGGGTCCCGGCGCTGGTGGGAGGAGGGAGGACGAGCGCCCAACCGGAGCCGGGCGGCTCGCCGCAGGATCGCCTTTCCCCCTCTTTTTCCCGGCCCGGACGCAATCCTGCCACAAAGGAGCTCAAGTTCACCTCGGGCTGCCTCAGCCCCTCGCCTGACGCCACGGACCGCGGACCGCAGAGCCCGGCCGTGCCCCATAGCAGCGCGGATGGGCGGCTGAGCCTGGGCTGCCAGGGAGTGAAACACCCTCAGGGAGAAAAGAAACGGAGAACAAGAGAAGAAAGGATGGTGAGAGCCGCCCGTTGCTGCCTGGTCTAACCGCAGGGCAGCGCACGGAGCCCTGCAGCTGCCTCAGCTCCCTGACACAGCCGAGTGCGATGTCACAGCCCCCGCGGACGAGCTGCGCTGAGAGCCTCGGGTGAGGCACGGCACGGGCTGAGCACAGCAGCCGGAGGAGACGGGTAAGCGTGGGCATGAGGAGGGGGGATGCGAGGTGTGCGGCCGGGGCCCAGGGACTGCGCTGCAGCGGGAGCATGGCACCAGTGAGGGTTACCTGGCCAGAGGCAGCACTGCTGCAGGGTAAAGAACAAGCCTCTTTTTGCCTTAAAACAAAAAGAAGCCCCCAAACACACCTAAATGATAGCTAAGACATTTTATGATGCCAAGCAGGGAAAAGCCTTCTTGCCACTCTTAACACTACAGAATCTTTTAATAACCTTACTTAATGCTGCATGTAACTTTGAGCTTTCTCAGACTTGCTCTAAATGGATGCACCTTTCAAACCTTCCAGGATATACTAATTCCTATGATAACTTTTCTAAAGGATTACCTGGATGAAAAACTGAAATCTCCATTCAATTGTACACTCCTGTCTGATAAAAGAGATACAGAAGTTCCTGTAATAGAGTCTATACAAAGTACGTGAGATTTTGCAGAAGTTCCAATTAAAATAAAAAGAACCTAACATTTATGAATACCTTTGTGTAAGTATTAAATATTTACTGTATGATCTAAATACTATTTTCATGGGCAAAAGGAGTCACATTTAGTAAATTGTGAATGTATTTAAGGGCTACTACAGACATTGTGTGTGCACACACACAGGAGCACACACAGTATGAGCACTTTTTGGTAGTGATTGGATTAAGTGAAAATAAGGTGAGGCCGCTGTTAAGGGAAGCAACAACAAAAGCAGTGCTCTTTCAATAATTACATTCCACATCTATGACAGAACTTCACTAAAGCACAAAGAACAATCCACAATCAACATGACTAAAATTCCTGGTAATCCAGAAAGAAAACTTGTACTTGGTGTAACTCAAAAGCAGCTCATTTTTCTCCAAAACTAGGAAAAATTCCACACAGCAGCAAAAGATACATCAGCTTTTGAAGTTCCTCGCAGCACTTGATAGTATTTCAAAACAAAAGTTCTCCAGGAGCCAATTAAGACACACTCATTCTGCAGTGTTGCTTTAGTCATCCATGCTGCTCAGTGAAAAAAGTATTTCCTTTTAAGAACTAGTGCTTGGACCAAAATTTCACCCCAATTTTAAGTGGACATAAAAGCTCAGCATCGAATGCATTACAATAAAAGCAATGAATTGGTTTCTGTGTGGCACTGCTTTACAGTGGAATCCAGCACCTAGTGGCAAAGAAAACTCCCAAACCCCAAAATCATTCCCCCTGTAAGTTTGGAGTTATTTTTTTTCAACTTGGTTTTACATCATACTTGTATAACTCAAACTGTATGCTCTTATGTGTCAGCTCTTCCCTTTCCCCTATTTACTTTAAAACTTCAAGCAAAACTTTAAAGCTTTTCCTAATACATGTGGCACACACACTACTGTGCTGTGTTTCCACTGTGAATTGCTGTTTCATTTTACAAAACTACATGATGTTAATTCTATAAAGACCCAAACTGTACCAATGGAAGTCACTCTCCTTATATAAGAGCAAAAATTAATAAATCACATTAAAAATTAAGGCTACCTGGAAGATTGACAGGATGGATTAACATCATTCCTTGCAAGAGGATGTTTGGGAGAAGAAGGAACAGAGCATGAGCTCTGAGAAAAGGGCTAGGGAGTAAGAAAGAAAGCAGCTTCAGAAAATCCATGCTTATCTATCTTATCACAATGGTGTTGTGAAATCCAGATCATATTACTGGCCTGGTGCCTGGAACATGCCAGCTAACTGTAAGTCCACAAACACTGACTATCAAAGGGCTCTGCAGAAGCAAAAACTAATGTTTGTTAACAAAACCCAAACCCTCTGATCTTTTTATAGTAGGATTTTACATTTTCAACACCCTTGATCCATTTGCTTTTATCAATTAAAATATAAAACTGCACTAACCTACAAACTCCTTTTGATATCAAAGACATCAGTATTAAAGAAACAATGAATATCTCTTGCTAGTTTATGCTTCTTCTTCAGAATGAACAATTATCAAAGTGTGAATTCACAATCAAATAAAATAGTTTATCTTTCCAAGAAGAAATGCTGTAACAGCTAACACTATTCCTTTTGTGAACATACCTCCATTTATGTCTAAATGCTCGAGGAATCAGCACAAAAGGTACCACAGCATGGGAGATATGTAGGAAAAGCTCCTCAGATGAGTGCTATCCTTGTTATATTAAATATGACCAGCACACAAGAACTGAATTTTGGAACAGAGCTATTTAGCATAGCAAAATGAATTCATCTGTATGGAGAATCTCACTTTCTTTTTTGTTTTGTGTCAAAACAACCATAGAGGGAGATGTCAGAAAAAGTCTGTGTTGTACAAAAGTGCGTATCTCATCCTTCATTATATATGCAGGTTTGTTTGGGGTTTCTTTCCACCTATCCGGATATTCCTAAAAGCCTCTGTATTACCAGTTTAATGATGGTGCATTCAATTCTGGCATGTTAGAACTGCACATACTCTGAACAGTCTACCCTCTATACTTCAAGTGCTTGAGTCAGAGCAATTTACAAGGATAGGAACAAACTGTGAGCCTATCCACTGTTTAATGAAAAGAAAAGTCACCTATTGGCAATAAAATTAAAATGACACATTAATAGAACTATATACAGAAAACAGAGTTAAATAATAAAAATACCCCCCAAATTCTGGAAGTAATTAGGGATGTAACATTGTGGGAGCCTCCTGCTTAAGCATATGAAGTCCCACAGAAAACCCACCTTGTTTAAAATAGTTATTACAACTGAAGCCCAATAAACTAAAAAATGTCTCCTTAGTTCCTGAACTTGACATGCAAGCCCACTAAAACTCCACTCTTAACTTTTGAACTGAGAATTGCTGCTGTCTTCATTACACACCAGATTCTGATGCATTAGCTCCTCAAAACATATTGGTAAAGGGTTTCTTAATTATCTTTGCAGTAAGTTCAGTGCTAGTGCAATTCAACTAGCTACTGAAGTAAGCTGTCACTCATGTAACATCTTAGTTTTACCACAGAAAATTGCCTTATCTGTAAGGCAGTCTCCAAGGGTAAACACAGTGTCACATATCACTTGTACAAAAGCTGCATTTATATAGCCCAGTGCATCATTTTCTTAGCTACAGTCCTCTGGCTTATTAACAGTTTACTATATATAGAAAAACAACAGCAGCAGCAAGAAGCAGTTCTGCTGCTTTTAACTACCAGGCTCTTTAATATTCTGTATCTGTAAGAGTGACCCATACCAATGCAATTTAAGATACAAAATTTATATGCAGGTATGAAATCCAAACAATTATTTTCCATATATGTCTTAGTTAAGGTTTTCCACACAAGATTTACACAAGTCATTATTTTGCCTTTGCATTTCTCCAAACTGCTGTAGTACAGGTGATATCTTCCTTACATGTCAAAACATTTCTTCCTTGAAATGACTTGTAATCTACAGTAAAGCATAATAAAATTCAGTGCTCAGCCACCATCCAGTGGCTTTCCTACTGTTTCAGCTCTTTTTGGTTTTTTGCAGAACACTGAAAAGTGTATGCATAAAAGAACACAGTATAACTCCCTGAGACAAGATACCAATCTCTCAGTGGTTAAGACTCAGCATTGCAAACCACTTTAGATCTAGATGCAACTGTGTTGACAATATATATCCAAGCTTTTATAAACACCTTTCTTTCCAGAGTAGTACTGCAAATGTCTAGTTCATGAACAAAATTTTATCCAGCAAAAATCAGCCATAACACTGAAAGGCTACTAACAGCATTTTCAAATAAGCTTAATGATTCTTTGTTATGTTATTACAAGTCATATTGTTATCTGTCAGAGGCATACCTTGGTTCTCCTGGGCACAAAAATCCCAGGGGAGAACTCTCAGGATTTATAAAATACTTCAGTCTATTTTGTAAAAATTAGATCCTCTGAAACATGTCATCATAAAGTACAAATTATGAAAAAGATACACATGTTGGAATATCCACAATGAAATGTGTATTTTGTTACAAGCAGGTTAGAAAAAAGGCCACAGTGCTGACACTGCTACCTTTGATGCTACTCCTTGAGGCAAGCTGGTTAAAACAAAGTGAACACTTGCCAAACAGTAGTACTTTGCATGTCAAAATATTTTTACCTTTATTATTTCAGGATCATGACATTGACTAAGCTACAGGATGTGAAGCACCTGTGTAATTTGATATGGTTAAATAATCTTGTTGAAATATCACATATAAGATATTGGTAACAATCAAAAGGTAATATATTTTAAGGAACTGTAAGTCCCATATAAGCATGACAGCACAGGACACACAAATGTTTCAAAGCAAGACAGAGAAAGACTGTATTTACTTTTTCCTTTTAAGCGACAGGAAAAAACAACTAAATGCTGAAACATCTGATAGCCCTTTCAGAAAGTTTATTTCCTCTTTTTTCACCAGATCATGGGAACATCCTCAGTTGGACAAACAATGAAGGAGCAAACAAACCAACTTATAATTACCTACTTCCAGTTATATAGAGAGATAGGCCAACATTTGTTCTACAGAGCGAAATGTTAACCAAAATACTTAAGCTGGTTAGGAACATCAAAAATATTATGATTCTAACCCACGCAACAATACTGCCAGAAGCTCTCCTACAGATGCACTTACACTGGCAAAAGACAATATTCTGCCTGAATAAAGCACTAAATACTGCCGAGTAGAGAGTAAACACACACAAAACTGGGTTTAGGTGCATCTGTACTAGGGCAAGTTCCCAGCTTAACTCCTATGAAAAGTGCTTTTACAAGCACACAAGTCTTGAACAGCAGAATCTAGAAATGAAATTGCTTCAAACTTCTATATTGTTTCTAGTTAGAAGTTCTATTTTTCTTATTAAAATTATACATATTTTTCCTTTTAAGTGTGCTTCTTTCACCTCTCTTTTGTTTGTATGTTTGCTTGGAGTTTTGTCAGTGTGCATGAGGACAGATGACAGACCTGATGTATTTTCAGTAATTAAGAAAAACTGCACCAAACATGCTGTTAAGGAATGCAGTGTTGTGCAATGGCAAGGTTGAAAAGTCTACAGCTACCTGAGTGGAATTCTGCACTGGGGACAAATGCGGTCCTAGTAATACAGTTCCCTCCTAGTTGACTGCAGAAGAGCTACTGGGAGAGAAGAAGAGCAGGGCTGAGTCAGAGAAACAGTAAAAACCAAGTGATCAACAAGCAACAGCACTAGAGAAGTACAGAGTATGAGCAATTACTTGGCATAAGTGCAACAGAAGAAAACTGAAAGCTAGTGTGCTGGATATCAAGTAAATTACATCTTCCTCTCCCATGGGAAGGAATTCTGATGTCCTAAAATCTGATGTTCTCCTACTCAAAAAGAAGAGGAAGATATTAAAAAGCACTGAATACTTTAAAATTGATTCCCCGGCTTCCCTCCCCACTTCCTCTGGAAGCTTTTTCCTCTGTGAAAGATTAATCACTGAGAGTTGTTTGAACAAGCATGTTGCTTGTGAAGTTCATTGGAATCCAACTGCAGAAAGGAAGAAATACCATTTATGTTATGTAGTTCCCCACAATATGCAACAAATAGGCCTCATGCTGAATGTTTTTTTTAACTGAACAAGTAGATAATAAAAGACTGAAGAGATCACTTCATAAACAGGAAGACAAACATCTGAAGATAATATGGCTCTTGTTGCTATTTGTACAGGAGCATTCTCTTACCAATGTACTTTTCCTTCCAGTGTTTTTTTCTTGTAGGAAGGATACCTTAGATAAAGTGACATACAGGCAAGATCATGAGAATTAAGTATTTCAGCATCATTTAATTATGCTGATGTTATTCACTGATGGCAAACAGTGGTCTAATGCTGAACATGCTTCCTTGAGAGGTGGTCAATGACCCAAGCCTGTCACTGTTTAAGAGGCATTTGGACAATGCCCTTAATAAATAACATGCTTTAACTTGGTCAGCTCTGAACTGGTCAGGCACGTGGACTAGATGATCATTGTAGGTCCTTCTAACTGAAACAGTCTATTCTAGTTTGAAAGATGTTTGAACTGATGTGAAGATGAAGCTGACAACCTCTGTTCAGTGTTTTTCTTAAAGAATTCATAAAAAATCCTGAAGAATAAAAATCAAATTTTTATGTTGCTCTTTCTTCAGCCTGGAAAAGCATGTGTGCCCTAAATTCTGTCCTCAATTCAAGACATGAGTTGCTGTAACAAAGACACAAGTGAAGTCTGAGAAAATCTCAGTTTCTTTTCAGTGGTTACAATAATTACAGGTTTTGAGTGGGCAGAGAAAGATACTTCAACTCAAACTGTGAAATAAAATCCATTTTATACCTATACATGAGACACATTGCAAAACACTCCATCTGTGCAGAAATATGAGGCCTGGAAAACTGCCAGGGTTTCCAAGTGTGACCTGCTGTGCAAATGCTGATTATGTAAGTTAAAGCTGTCTGGGGTAAATTTATGTTCCCTGTTTTCCACGGCTCCAAATAACATTCCACTACTTAGAGAATCCATGTCAAACTCCAAACTTTTATCTGACAAGTTTTGAAGATTCTTGGCAGGTGCTGTAAAGCACAATCCCTTTCCACTTGCAAAATTATTTTATTTCAAATAAAAAACAGGCAAAAATGTATATCCAGAACCTTTAAGAAAGATCAAATCCTGGTCATTTTTTCTGAATCATTTACAGAAACATTTATGGTTTATTTCAAAACAACAGAAAAATGAATGACTGACAGCAACTCTCTTCTCCGTGTAATTATTTAAGCATGCATGTCCATCATTATATTGAAACCCTAATAAAAAAATCTCTTAAGTGAGCAGCTGCCTAGTTTCCCAGATTCAATCCGAGAACAATTTATATCAGATGGGATCTCGCCTTCATCTTACAAAACAAGGCTAATTTCAATACTAGCTCACGTTGCTCAAAGCCTTGCCTGAATCAGGACATTACCTATTTCCAGGAATAGGGTTTCCACCACCTCTTTCAGGGCTGTCCTTGGACAGACTCACTGGGAAATTCTTTTACCCAAAATGAATTTTTCCTGGGACAATTCGTATGCATTAACCATTATACTTTCACTGTGCACTTCCAAAAAAATCCATCTTCTCTACAAACACCCCTTAAGAAGTTGAAAACAGCAGTAAGATGTCTCCTTCACCTTCTCTTCTGGAGGCTAAACAAGCCCAGCTCTTTCTGCTGCTCCTCATACATAATGTCTGCCAGCCTCTAGCTATCCACGTTGGTCGCACTTAGCTGGATTCATTCCACTTTCTCACAGCTGCTACTATCATCATTTCATGTAATTTAAAAAAGATTGCTCTACTAAAGATGACGAAGCAATAAGGTGACAGTTATTTAAACACTGAATGGTTATTCCATGTGAAATGTTTTACAAGCAAAGAGAAATGTGATGGGAAACACCACCCTGCTTTTAAAAACTATCAAGCAGGCTGAAAAAGCTCCATAAAACATTTCTGCCCCATTTGTTTATTTTAAGAAAACTAGGTTATATATATATATATATATATATCTATATATATATCTATTAAAGCTGCTAGAAATACATACCAAAGTGCTGTTGAAGCAGCTGATAAAAGAATGATCTGTTACAAGGCATTCCTGGCAACAGTGACAGTGCCAAGCTCGTGTTTTCAAGACTGCTGCCTGCAAAGTGCTGGTATTGACTTATTTTTAAAGAAAAAGCAATGGCCTCAAATTTCCATCTTGAATATGAATCTGCGCCAAGAACTAAGTATAATATCACCAAAATTTCACATTTTTTGTTCCATATGTTTTTCTGTTGCATATGTCAGTAAACACTACTAGCTAATTTTAACTGCTGGGGGGTCATCTTTGTCCACCACACACATATGCATGTGGCTCTCCCTTCCAAGAAAGGACTATGAAGTGAAATGAGCAGGCTGAGTGTAGAGATGTCTCTGTAACAATAAATATTTTAGTTGCAAATTCTACCAGACAGATTTTACTGCCTGTAATTTTTGTGCAGCAGAGATTTTAATTATAATGAGAACTTTTAACAACAGGTATTAAGTTGTGCATACCTTTATCATTTGTATTTTTAACTAAGAAATGAAAACGTAATTTGTATTTAAATGAAAACACCAATCTTGGAAACTTCTGTGGTACTTGCCTGGGAAAAGGACTCTTCAAATCCTGGTATTTATTACTTAGTTTCTTGTGGTTGGTGGCAGGCTTTAGATGAGCTTATAACTAGTAACTACAGTTCCGGCCACAGAATGATACAACCCATTTCCCACGATGTCCTCCTTGGCCAACGTAAGTTTATGCTGGACAAGGAAAGCCTTTCATTTGTACGCAGCCATACTAGTTACTATGTAATATTTTGCAAGTTTTAGCACAGATTATCACTTGTTTTGTAAATCTGTACCTATTTCCTTTTTGTTACTTACTGCTAAATCTATTTTAAAACAGATTAAGAAGTTCATTGCAGAAGAATATTTGACCAGAACAAGAGGATCATGATGACAACAAGATTCACCTGCTTAATGCTAATAGCTGTTGTGGGAGCTTCTGCAAGTGAGACACAGGAACTGGAAGGCAATGATGAGGAAACAGAACAGGAATTCATTTATATGAACAGATATAAACGTTCCAGCGACACACAGGACAAATGCACTTACACCTTTATTGTACCTCAGCAGAGAGTGACGGGTGCTATTTGTGTCAACTCTAAGGAGCCTGAAGTTCTACTTGAAAACAGGGTAAATAAACAAGAATTACAGTTACTTAACAATGAACTTATTAAACAAAAGAGACAAATAGAAACTCTCCAGCAACTGGTGGAGGTGGATGGTGGGATTGTTAATGAGGTCAAACTCTTAAGAAAAGAGAGCAGAAACATGAATTCTCGTGTCACACAGCTCTACATGCAGTTACTACATGAAATTATACGAAAACGCGACAATGCCTTAGAACTTTCTCAACTTGAGAATAAGATTTTGAACCAAACTGCAGATATGCTACAACTTGCAAACAAATACAAAGACTTAGAGCACAAGTACCAACATTTGATGTCGATTGCCAACAATCAGTCAGTAATAATTGCTCAACTGGAAGAACACTGTCAGAAAATGCCATCCGTAAAGCCACTGCCACAAACTCCGCAGCCACCAAATAAAGTGTACCAGCCTCCTACTTACAATCGCATTATCAACCAGATATCTACTAATGAGATTCAGAGTGATCAGAACTTAAAGGTCCTGCCACCTACCTTACCAACCATGCCTGCAGTTACTAGTATTCCAACTTCAACTGATAAACCATCTGGTAAGTAACACTATCAATGTCTACATTAGTTTATGCTAATATGCAGTGAGTAACATTTTAATTGTAATATCAAAGATGCAGGCAATTTCTTTAGCAAAATAAATGCAAAAGAATTATTTTGAACTGAACTAATTTCTTAGATCTAATCTTGTCTGAGTATCTACCTTGTGTATTTTTAACATACATGTTGTAGAAGCACAGAAAGAAAGCAGAAAAGAAATCTGACTAACAGATACAGACACAGATCTTTCTCTTGTTAATTTGCCAGGACAAATCCCACCCTCTATACTGCATGTATGAGACAAAAAAGAGCTGCAGAAAAATCTCAGTCACCAACAGTCAATCATCTAAATTTTCTTTACCTGTGCCTATAATTCATGACATCTGAAGGGGCTTGACAATTTCGGTGTAAACATTTATGAAGTTAGTTATTACAAGCCTGCTGATGTAGCATGTGGTAAATTTTGTGCTTATGTAACTCAAGAAGTAATACTTTAACTGTTCCACACCTCACACAGGGCACTTGCGCTCTAAGGCAGGAGCAAAGGGAAGCAAGTGGTAGAATACTAAGAGATATTATACAGCCCTCATTAAGAGTCTTAAGTCATTAAGTTCTGCCATAAGCAAGATTAGAGGCCTCTGAAATCACATTAGAGATGAGTTGATCTACATGATAAAGTAGTAACAGGTAAAGAATCCAGTTTCACCTATGGTTCCACATATTTAAAAAAAACAGATCAAGTATTGAGTGTCGCACACAAGAGAATTCCATTCTGCAGTGTGGCAGTGACTGTACTTGCTTCAGAAAAGAGAACCCATAGCCAACTGAAAGCCTTGAAACACAGTAATGTACATGAACTGCACTCAATATATTTCAAGGCAATTTGCAACATATTCCAAATGACATCAGCAAACTCATTAGAATTATCAAACAATGCAACTGCCACATTAAATCGAAACAGAATGACCAACCAAAAAAACCCCAAACAACTTCTTCAGGGAAATATCCACAATGAGAGAACCTTGAGCAAGGCATTTCAGTCTAAAGCCTACAGGACTGCCTCTTAAACAATTACACTGTGACTCTTATCTCAAGCTAGGTTCAGGCTTAGTACAGTGTTTTCCTACCTTTCTGTAAGTAAAGTATCTTTCAAGCATTCCTTTAAGACCTTTTTGTTTCCTGTTACACTCTTTTGAAAGCTTATTAATCAGCGCACATCCTCCTTATGCTTTTAAAGTACCCAAATTGGAGCCTAGGCTGCACCATCACACAGCAGAATAGAAAAGTTACTTCACATGCATAGTAGTTTTGTTGATCTGTCCTTATACAGCATTTTCCTTTCTTGCAAAGTAAAACTTTGATTCCTGACTAACTTGCAACCCTGTAGAATCCCTAGGTTCTCACCTGAGGAAGTGCTGTTTATCCAGCTATTTTTCATGTCCATCTCCAGAGGTCCCTTCCAAAGCCCATGATACTAAGATAAGATTTGACATCTCCTACTTCAGAGCAAATCATTATTATGACTATGATCTTAATAAAACAAGACAGTTATTTAAAGCATTTCTCTGTCACATTTGAAACGTCTTTCCCTATCTGCTATTACAGTTTACTGTGTAGTGTGATTTAAATGTATATTTACTTAATATTTTCTCCATATTCACAAAAGTAAGCCAGAATAACTAGCCAAGTAACCCAAAATAATGTGCCTGATTTAAGAGGCAAGGTTTAGAACAGTGTCTTGGTAAAAATGCATTAGAAACGTCTGAAGAGCTGCATATTTCAGGGGCATTATAGACTAAGATGACTGCACAATAACATATTGGCAGTAAATCATAAAAGCATGATGTAAAATAATTAAAGAACCCCAGTCTCATAGCAAAATGCTCTAAAGAAATGAAACTGAAAGAATGCACTATAAAATGTGGGCATCATCATTGGATATGAAGTAATTTTAGAGATACATACTTTAGAGTAGTAAAATTAATTTCCCTGCAAGGACTGGTGTCATACTTTCAGCCACACATTTCTCAAAGTCTCATTTTATGAGGCATAAAACCACCCCAGTGTTCCTATTGCTGGTTCTTTGCAAAAAAATAAAGGAAACAGTAAAAAAAAAAACAAAAAAACACTCGTTTTTTTTTATTCTGTGTAGAAGAATCTGCAATTTTATCCATAAATCATGTATTTCAAGTTCTTATTTGCGAATTCTTGTTTCCCACTCATGCCTGAAAGAACAAGTTACGTAAGTTTAATTCTGTCTGCAAAATACTGAACACGTACGCAACACTGAAACACTACAGAAAAATAAACCATCAATAGCCAGTAAGTTACCTAATGCCAACACCAGAGATTCTCCAAAATAACTACAGTTGTATTTCATTCTCTTCTGCTAAGCAAAATATGAATTCCAAGTGAAATTTCTGTAGTTCTTTTCAGGAACGCCGCCCCTTAGACTTGCTTGAAAGAACTAAAAACCTAATAAAAGACTTCAGGATGAAATGGTTTAGATGCTAAACTACTCCTCCTTTCTGGGAGTTACTACTCAGGGGTTTGGGGTGGTATGACATACCAAACCCCAACAACTCTGCATATGTTAATGCCCAACCATTACAAGTTTTATTATGCCAATGCAAATAGCAGACGTGGTTTATCTACAGTGGGTTTTAGTTTATAACATCACAAAGGCCCCCAGAGTCAATAATTCAGGTAAATGTGAAACAGCAATTTACCAGAGTGTAGAATTCTACACACAATAGGACAAATACTATTATGTTAAGCACTGCTATATTTTCTGTATAAAATAGACTTACATGAATAGCTTACCAAAATACTGCTTTGTATAAATTTGCCAGTGCAACCTCGGAAGATGACGAGATGCAAAAGAAATGAAAGCTGAATTGGAAAACTATATTAATTTGATTCATCATCCTCACCCAACAAATCAACAAACCTTTTTCTGGGAACAAAACATTTAGTCATTAGTTGTATCACGAAATGCATGTTCCCTTGTGCAATTGCTACACCAGACATTATTCCTAGAAGAACATGCACACGAATCAGTTGATTATACTCTGCCAGATAAAATTGGCAGGTAAACATTTTAAGCCCATGATGCATTATAAAATAATAAAGTTAAATAGTTAAATAACAAACAGCAAATGTAACACTCAGGTTAATGCAGTATTAACATATGGTTTATGTTAATGTTATAGGGTCGCACACTATTTCAAAAGAGGCATTAGCATACAAAAATAAACATACGTAATTAGAGATTCATTATAAATTCATACTGATAATTATGGCTTAATGAAGCAGATGTTTTAAACAGATATATCCTTCCGGATAAAAAGATACACTCAGAGAAATTAAGGCAAGAGCAGAAAACCTAAACTGATTTGAGTATTCACTGAGGGGACATGTTTGTGTTCCTGTGCTAAGCTAGTGGCAAGGAGGATATTCTGTAGGATTTACCTCAAAACTGAAATGTTGATAGGACAAGTTATAGAACCAATGAAAGAAAGGAATACCAACAAACTGCAAGAAGTAAAGCACATCCACAAGAGTTCTAAAGGAAACTGAATACCAAACAATTAACTCAGTGCCTATGCTGATGGAGTCCTGGCTGGCATACATTTTATATGAATTTCCAGGCAGCACTGAACAGGTTTCCTACTCAATGTGTTTAAATTAAACTGCTACAAAGTACAAAGAAAGAACTTCACATAAACGATAAAAATCCCTTAAGTTTTGGTTTTATTTTAATTCCATGAGGCAGAGTTAATTGTGGTGTCTGACAAAGACCTGTGCTGGGGCCCACTGTCATCAGTGAGTTCTCCTCTCACTTCCGATTTCAGATGATAAATATCAGACTACACACCTCAGTCAAAGTTATGGAAAGTCAGTATCTGACAAGAACACACCTGTCATGGAAAAGTAGCAGCAAACTCTGCTTTGAAGTATTTATAATAGTTTATCTTAACCTTAAAGCATGTTCAGAGAAAAGATTCATATGCAGTAAAGCACTGTTGCCATGTGGCCTAGAAAGAAACTGCAAGATTAGAAAGCTGTAAATGCCACATCGTACACTGCTATATATTTATTTTAATGAACATGATCAAAAGATCTGTGGTTGACTATTTTAGGAGCTCCTTTAACAATGACTTTGAACTGACATGCTCTTTTATTTGTTTTCATCATTTATTAAGATGATAACAGCAACCTTACATTCTCAATGTTGCCAGTTCCATTGTTAATGTCTGTGTCAATGACAGTTTGGGGGATCCAAAAGCTAAATTTCTCCAGAACTAGAAGGAAGTCAAACTTGCTATTTTGTTTTCTAAATAAAATTACTAATACTTATATATGGGGTCCTTCACATTGAGTTTCTTCGAAGATATAATCAAACATTGTAAGTGCAGCTGCTTTAAAAAAAAACAAAAACCAACATCTATATCAGTAATTCATTGTGAAAGGCTTTAGAAATAAAGTTACAACAAATCAACCTATTTGAAAACATTTAGTGGACACTGTACCTTCAATAAGAGGAAAAGCAAATGCACTATTCAGAAGAAGAAAATGTACTGTAGAAACCTCCCAATTCAAACACCGCCCTGGATTAAAAACATGCTCAACAGCATTTTGATGCAGAGTCCTTCTGTTTTGACACAGGGCCCTGGAGAGACTGTCTACAAGCATTAGAAGATGGCCACGATACAAGCTCCATCTATCTTGTAAAACCAGAAAACACAAACCAGCTTATGCAGGTCTGGTGTGATCAACGGCATGACCCTGGCGGCTGGACAGTCATTCAGAGACGGCTGGATGGGTCTGTCAACTTTTTCAGGAACTGGGAGACATACAAGGTTAGGACAAGTGAGCAGTTCAATATTTTCTACCCTCTAAAAAATGTTGGTAAAGTTAATTTAAAGAAGGATTTGACAGTCTGGCCAACAGCTTACTTGAAAAGGAATTTGTGTGTTTACCTTTCCAGAAGAGGAAGTCTCTATAAAATAAGTTACTGTGGTTTTCTACTTAAGAATACACTCAGATTTACCGTTAAACCAGATGCATATTATTAACATGCTTCTCCTGCTTCTTTACAGCAAGGATTTGGTAATATAGATGGAGAATACTGGCTCGGACTAGAAAATATTTATTGGTTAACAAATCAGGGCAACTACAAACTGCTCATAACAATGGAAGACTGGTCAGGTCGAAAAGTATTTGCTGAGTATGCCAGCTTCAGACTGGAGCCAGAAAGTGAATACTACAAGTTGAGATTGGGACGCTACAACGGCAATGCGGGAGATTCCTTTACTTGGCACAATGGGAAACAGTTCACCACGCTGGACCGGGATCACGATGTATACACAGGTATGAGGTCCCTTTCCACTGCCCTGGGATTTTTTTTCCTGTAAGGTTTTTCATTTACTCACAAGACTGAACTGGAGCTTTCTTTTACAGGTAATTGTGCTCACTACCAGAAGGGAGGATGGTGGTACAATGCATGTGCTCATTCAAATCTCAACGGAGTCTGGTACCGTGGAGGACACTACCGCAGTCGGTATCAGGATGGTGTTTACTGGGCTGAATTCCGGGGGGGATCATATTCACTAAAGAAAGTTGTTATGATGATAAGACCTAACCCTAACACATTCCACTGAAATAATTCTTCTCTTGGTTTCTTTCTTGTTCTAAAAATCACATAAAGCTATGATGTTATTACCTGAAATTATCTTTTCAGAAGTGAGGAATGTAAGATATTGTACATTTATTGCTAAGAGATGAGGGTTTGTATATTGTATTTTCAAGAATCACTCCAGGAAAAAAACAGCTGAAGAAAGAAAAGGAACTGAAATGACGTAACATTCTGAACACCTCTCGGTACTAAACACAGTTACGTTCAGCCTTTTAGAACTGGCAGTTTAGATGGACTGTAGATAAACTATCTGGTGTTTATTCACTGTAAATTAATTTTGGATGGTAAAAATACTGCCACAACATTTAAATATTTTTGTATGTTATATTATGTATAAATATTCTCAAATACAGAACTGTACAGCAAGAGTTTTATTATTATTATGAGAAATCATTTGACACAGGAAATCATATCCTTTGAACTGTGTAGCTGGTATATGTAAATTAGTGTGATTATTCTGATTTAATCTTTGTTAACTGCCATGAATAAAGTTAGTACTATATAATTTGACTTGGAGAGCAGATTGTAACAAATCCGGTCTTGCCCTTCAATTTGAGCATTTTAATAATCTGCTCCTATAAATCAGAATTCACATTTGAGTCAGATATTTTAGATTAAAAACACTAATGATGTCTTACCAAAATGAAGTTGCTACTTGCATACGGAAATAAATACAGATTTACAACAGATAGAAGGGTGCTATATAGCCAATATGTTAGACTACACAACTGTCACAGGATTTTGTACCTGACTTCAGTCATTACCTGCTGCGTAGCCTCTGTAATCAGAAATGGCTGGATATAAATTAAAGGGACTATCCAACTTTGCAGGCAAATGATGGATACCAATATATAAGCTATTTAATATCCTTAGCCAGTAGCTGAAAATTATATAAAGAAATTACCTGTAGCCAAGAGAAGTTATATTTATCATATTTCACAATTATATTACTGTCAAATTATTAGAGATTTACTCATCTATGTAGTGGTCAGTCACAACTATGAAATACAGACAGGGATGATTCTAATACTGTTCTGAGGTAGGTTTTTAGAGCAGATTGCTGTAACACACTACTACAAAAACCAGAAGTTAAAGACTGCATATGAGAGGGAGAGCAAAAGCCCTTGCAAGTTCAATGTATTTTCCAGTAAGCCTGTCAGATACTGTGCATTCGTGTGCATGTACTTGCACACTTTTTCCCCTTATTACCTCACCACTTCTTTCCAACAGTATGATGTACATTAAACTGATGTGTGATGTAGCATGTGTTGTATATAACTGAAAGTAGGGTTTTTAATATATGACCCCTGTAATACTGTAATCCTTTAAATAAAGCAACAAATGCTATTTTGACATGTTTAGATTTCATCCTGATTTAGTTCAATTATTCATAGGAAAAGAACAGATCATTACTTAATTAACACACCATTCTGCCTCACAGCTCATATCAGTTGTTTCAACTTTTATATGCAACTACTGTTATCATGTAAGAACCGTGCAAATATGGCAACATCAAAACCAAAGCATTTTTCAGCTGAGAAAAATACTAAATTTCCACAGATAGCAAAGAGGAAGAACATTTTGTAGGTCATATGAAAACACTGAATTTTCAAACAGTATTGAAGCTTTATCTGTCACTGGTTTATCTACTGGACTCTGGGAAACAAGTTTCAGGTAAGAAATATTTAATGCATGTGTGAAAAACTTTATAAGAGCAGTAACACTGCTTAGTCCTTCCAATCACCAGGGAGAGGCTCTCTGATGTATGAAACCTGAGGTGCAACATATGCAGAGTTCATGTAGCTAAAACACAAGGCAGAATGATTTTAGATGAGGAAAAAGGTTGCATTTAGAAGTGGAGTTTAGGGTTATACCAATACTTTAAAATGTTTAAGACAACTCTTTATGGTGTATTCTGTTGGTTATAACTTTGTCAAACATTAGTGACTTGTGCTGAATTATGATGGGAATTCCAGACTTAGTTTGGTTTTTTTTAAATACATTCTTTCTGGAAGTCATATTTACAGAATGTTCAAAACAATTACTTCAACAGGACCATGCTCTGCATACGTGGACTGATATAGAAAAAGCACCACATGTGTCTCCTCTTGGTCACTGAAAATAACTGTAATAAACTGTCTTAAAGTTTACGATATTGCTTCCATAATACATGGTTGAATACTTCTTAGATTAATCCTTCCTTTTAAAAACCTCATCACTAGAAAGACATTCTAGCGTCTGAACGGCCCTGTTTTAACGGGAACCTGGGTTTTGCAGTGTTACTCAGGAATGCTAGCACAGTTCAGCAATGGGCAGGAACTGCAAGTTAGGGCCACTAGGGAAATAATGACGCAGTGTGCCTACATGAATAATACAAGGGAGTACTGAAAAGATAAGTCAATCGATTGAACTGACTGTTCAGTCTGTATCTCTTTTCAAAGTGTTTACAAGAAGCTGACACAAACCAACAACAGGTTAGAGATGCCAAGTTATGAGGAATCTGAAAAAAATAGTACAGGAAAAATGACAGGTACAGGAACAAGGCCTTAAATTTTGCCGTAATCAAAGACACTTCTGAAATGCAGTGCTCTTGTAAATGCTGTCCTCTTGATGTCTTCCGGAAAGACACACTTATATTTTCAGATGTTAGTAATGCACAAAACTTCTGCAAGTCAGAGATCCTAGACAGTGTATAGCTTAAAATCCTTCATCAGATCCAATTTTTTTTAAATATGAAATTAAGTGAACCATACCTTCTCTCTACAGTGTTCTGCAGGTGCACAACATGCTACATTAGTGCTTGGCAGACAGAAGGAGCTCCAGATAAAGAAAGTAATTGTTCACACTCACCTAAATATGGAATAGTAGGAACCATTTTTAAGCTTCTGATGTACTCTCGTGTCCTTTTATAATTATCTTCCTTAGAGAGTAGATAGTCTAACTTCTCAAAGGTGGTCTTGTCTTTACGATTCAAAAGCTAGAGAAAAAAAATGAAAGAGCATAAAATTTTAAGATGAATCCACACAAAAGAAAACAAATAATAAAATTTGTTGAATCCCACACAGTAAATGAAAGCACTGTCAAGTTAGGATTAAACTCATCATTATTAATGCTTCTGTATTTGTAATAGGTCTTTATTCTTCCTTTCTGGCAATGTATTAATTTTTATTAATAGACACATGATTTGGATAATGGGATACTGATACACACTCTGTAAGAGGGTCTTCTAAGATTACTTATCAACAACAGTTCTCTCAAGTATATAAACAGTGGCTTCTAGACCAGATAGGCCATATTAATGTATTTTGGTACTGCAAAACCAGGACTTATAAAGAATCTTCCAGAAATGCAATCTGACAGTTCAGAAGAACTCAGAAAACTTCAGAACTCAAACAGGACCAAAAAGACAAAGGTGAAGGAATAACTTACAGCCCAGGTTTTGGTCAGTCTGAAGATGGGTGCACTTTGCAGTGCTGACACCACAGACATAAGAGAATGAAGGTTATTCAGTTCCAGAAGCTTCTGAAAAAAGGGAATAATAGCTTTTAGCACATAGAAAAGGGAAGCAGAATTGATTAATCTCAAAATTGCATTAATAAAATACAAAGTTTTACTTGATGACTGCAGACAACACTAAGCAAAGGTACAAGATTAATTACATTGAACTCGACAGTTTTATTTAATCAAATAAAACCAATAGATGTCATACCCATCTTATTCATGTGGCACAACACAGCAAATGTGCTAAAATAAAATGTTAGCCTCTGTAATCCAACAACAGTTCACAGGAGCATGCAGAAACAAACAAAAAGGAAGCAAGATTTTGAATGATAGTACCAAAAGCTTGCACTTACTTTAGCTATTTTCACAAAATGGCTCAGTATTTCTGCCCTTATTTTTAAGGTCTGTGCTGTTAATATTTCTCGTACAACCCAAAAACTGACCTATAAAGTAAACACATGTAACAAAAATATTCTTAAGTTTTAATTCATAGGAGTTGATCTACTTAACTTTATACTCAAAGACAACTGTCAAACAGTACCTGTTCATCACAGCAATCAAGTCATTTACCTGGTTAAACCTCCTAGTAAAGGCAACGATATTTGGAGCGAGGATATGTTTTTCTTTCTTATTCCATCCACAGCTTGCTAGTTCCTAGGAAACACATTCAAAAATTGCCTTACAAATCCATAATGTTTAAAAACATTTTCTAAAACAAGTGTAAAAACTGATACACAACAGAAACAGCTATCAGCGGATTAGTAAAATCGATTTCATGACTAGTCTAAGCAAACACTTCTGTGTTTTTCTGATGTATATAAATGATGTGATTTGTGTGTTCCCTGATACTAGAAAAAATAGGCATTAATATTCAAATACAGAAAGACTCAGCAATCAGCCACAGCTGATGTCTCTGAAGTTTCATTCTGTATTGATTATTTCAGTCCAGGGTTCCCTCATATAAGCAACTCAGCAGACACAGGATAAAGACGTTGTTAGTACATAACCTTACCTGGTTCAAAACTGAAGCTAAAGCTAAGCATATCAATAAGCAAAATTAGTAGGAGTTAAAGAGTACAAAATTCAGCAGTGCAACTAGAGGTAGTAACCTAGCTATTGTTCCTGAATGTCATCTTCATTATTACAATTAGTAAAACTTCCATGCATACACTACAGCCAGAAAGAAAATGTAAATTTTCCAACAGTTATTTCAGGCAGTTGCAAACATATTTAGACAGTCTGGCTCTTTTTAACTACAGATTCAAGTTATCACCTATCTATACAGTCTTTATATTCAGATGTGACAAAAGGGAGATACATATATACTGGAAATGAGTTCTCCATAACACCAGTTCTAAGTCACTCTTCTGTTTTTAGAACCACAAATTTCAGTTTTAATCAAAATGTTCAACATTTCCAAATGTATGCTATTAACTTTCAATGCCTTCACATGAAAAGGCAGAGACAGCCAAAGAGAATTCTGCCTCTGAAAAGCACTTTGTACATTCTGATAAACAGAGCACACTCTTGAGATGTGGAGGTCTGCATGTTCCCATGTGAGCATCAGGGAAAGCATTTCCCGTTCCAAGCGTATTTGGTATCCCAATGTTCCAGCATTTAAGCTTTCTGCAGATAAAAATGCCAATTCACATCTGTCAAGACGCAGATCCTCCACGTGATCTTGTCTTAAGAGTCTGGAAATCACATGCTGATGTGGAAAAATCTCAGTCACTCTAATAGGGACAGCAGAATTTACATTTATCAGAAAAATGGAAGAGGTCAGTAACCTAAGGATATTAAGGAGTTGCTAAAGGGCTAGTGAGCAACAATGGAAAATCCTGTGCATGGTAAAATCATTTGACCAGGTTTAACATTTGGACTGAACAGGAAGATTGATAAGAGTAAGTGATCCAACATGCCCCTGCTGAATTTTTTTCTAATACTGCTAAAATGTACTGCGTTCTAGAATTACACTTCATCTTTTTGTATGGAAGGATGCAGGCAATTTCCTCAATGCACACAGCCACAAGAAGCTTTCTAATCAAGCGTGCAAGAAAACTCTGAAGCTTGTGGAGTTTGCAGTTTACAGAACTTTGAAATAACAAACCAAAACAGAACAAACCCTAAAAGTTACCTCGAAATGTAAGCATAGTTATTTCTGCTGGAGAACAAAGAGTTGTTAATCTTATCAAATTCTTGGAAAGGAACATGCAGATGGGTTTTTTAGTAACAGCTCAATCAAGAAGCAGGAAAGCACCTCAGTAACTGCTTGTGTGTGAAGTAAGTCTTGGCAACCAGAACTCCAAAATCTTAAGTCTTTGCATCCATGCATAAGCTCATGTTAAAGACTAAAACCTGAAGAAAAACAATATAATATTCTTCCCCCAGACACAAAGTTCAGCAACAGGTTAACTCCCTAAAGCAGACAGCCCAACAGTTACTGACTAATGAGCTTCTTCCATGCAATACAGGAAGGAAGACTGAGAAGGCAGAGTTCTGGTGGAAAATGGCAGACAACCATCTGCAAATGAACAGTGCAAGAGACAGCAGGTATCTACATGAAACCCTGCAGGCCTCAGTGGGGTAGTTTATTAAAGGGTATCCACACTTATGGACACAGAAGAATGAGTACATCAACTTGATTTAAAAGGCTACAAGGCCTCAAACAAATGCAGTTACAGACTATAAATAAATATTTGATCTGAAGGGAAAATTTTAACCTTCTTAGTTTAATAGTTTACCTAATAACAAGAGGCAGGGAGATAACACAAACACAGACTGTATCTTGCTTTAAAACCTAGTCTCACAGTTGGCAGAACTTCACAATAGAAACAGATGTTTATTTTTGGCAAACAAACAAGTTATATTGGTAACTGCAGTAACACAAAAGGCAGAAAATACAACTAAAAACTAATAGATACTTAGTCACAGACCTGTGTTCTAGCAGAAGCTGAAAATACAACACTGGGTTTTTTCTGACTATTTCTCACTAAATTACATCTACCTGCCAACCAGAGTAGCACTTCAGGAAATTTCAGTCCCAGAAAGCAAAATGAAGCAATGACAAATGGAAAGAAGAACAGCAAATCAGTATTTTGTTTTGCTATGAAATTTTATGGCACAGATATTTCATAGCAGTTAAAGCAAGTGCAAAACCTACCTCAGGTTGTATAGCTTTAAATACTGGCATATCCATCAATGTAATCTGGCTCTGCAATAAAGATAAGTAATGTAATATGAAGAGCTAATAATCACATATTTACATCTGTCTTTTAGTAACTACAAACTACAGATTCTCTTTTTTCCCATAGATCAGAACTGGCCAGACTCCAGTCTGGCTTCCCCTGTCCAGGCTGACACATCACAGCAGAAACTCCACCATCCTGAGGGGCTACATGTCATTATGTTCTCTTACATCTACCAGCTGTAACTAAGTGAAAGACTGCTGCAGGTACTGCAAACCAGGAGGTAAAACTTAAGTTTGAAAGTCTTTTTGTTACATAATAAAGGGCTCAAACACTAATGGCAGGAAGGTTTATTTCCTTTCACACAGAAAGCATCATACGTTTTACATTCACTAGGCTGGAAGACAATAAAGCATTATGATGTGTTAATTAGTTATGACTGGAATATGCCTTAAAGGGGTCATACACACATTTTCAGCCACTGATGAGTTCGTCCTGATGAGGCAATGTAACACTTTTTCAATGCAAATGGTTTTGAAAAAACAGCATTTATAGAACATTTTTAGCATCTGAGTGATAAAATATTTGAAATGCTTCAGTGACTGAATGACACTGTGTATTTGGAAGTTAAGTTTATGTTTAACCAATAGGCTACACTGTGAGTGTATAAACATACATAGCTTTTACCTTTGTAATTTACATGATTTAATATGTAAAAGAAACTGGAAAAACCCACTTCTTTGGATCTTTCCTCAGCAAAGCTTCTCTGATACCCATTTTGTTAGGCTAAGCCCAAAACAGCAAAAACTTGCTAAACCCCTCTCAAACTGGACCTTTGATCCCACTAATGAAGAATTATAACTATCTATTTAAATGTAATTTTAATACGATTCAATCAAAATCACCAAAAAGGCAAAAGCAAAATTCAGTAGCAGTGACAAGCCAATGGTCTTTCTGTTGTATATGTGATCACCACCAGGGACTTTCTCCTCTGCTCCTTCTAAATTTCATAAAGGAACACAACACACTAAATTTGGAAATGACCTTAACTTGGCACCATTCCCTTCCCTAAATATTTATATTCAATACAGAGATCCCATCTTCAATAGCTCTCTGTCCTGATGTCCAGTGACCAAACTGTACTAACTACAGTAAATCTAGACCAGTGGCTATTTTCCTTCTCTCCAACTGAACTGCTTCAAGTTATCTGAAGCATTCAGACTACTAGAATCTTGAGTAATAAGAAATGATATGTGGAATTCACTGGCTGCTGTTATTTATTGAAAACAGAAATGATCTGTTGCTGTGTGTGGAACAGAAGCAGTAAACATCACTTGAGCTGTCAACAAAAAAAGAGAATCACAGCAAACCAAGTAAATGGTTTTAATGCAACACAGGGAAAACAGCTACTCTGGCTAAGAAAGCCTTGGTGTTAAAAGTTTGTGTGCCCATGCTAAAGTCAACATCACTTTTTTTATGAACAGGTATTATATAAACTTACACCAAATGAAAGAAACATCACTTTGATGCCCAGAATATTAATGAGAACACTGAACAAACTTCAGTAGCTTTCACCCTCACTCCTCCATGGTGCTAAGCAAGTTAACCTATAACTTAAAAACAAAGGGGCAAGCACAAGAAGTGTACTGGACTTCTGCCTTACGTGCAGTTCTGCTTTTGATTTAGTGCTGAAAACTTGTTATTAAGGAATAAGAATTGTTTCCTCTCCACAAGCTTCTTTCCTGCTTTTAAGAAACTAATTTTTCCTGAGAAACTGATGTTTATCATCAAAAGATGAGTATTTGTGGTTTCAATTTTATATATATTTGTAAATACATTTATATACGTGAAAAAGGGATCAGGCTGTGGATAACTAACATCTTTAAACCTACGCTAAGGTCTTCAAAAACACTAGAAAAAAGTTAAATGGCTTTATACAGAAAAATATATCTGGTCAGGCCCAGTACTGAATTATTAAACCCCAATACATGTTTATTTTGTTGAAGTTCATATAATCAGAAATTGGTTTTCAAGAACAGTGGAAGATCATTCAAAAGATTTTTATTTTAGGAAAAACATTTTATGTATTTTTTAATATCCTGCGAGCCCTGAATATTATACAAGCTTAAATGCAAAAACCATTTCTACTTACTGCGAACTCCTCAGGAGTTACTTTCAACACATCAAATACAACTGCATCGTAGCTTTTATTGGCATAGTCTGAACTCCGCCCTTCCAGAGAATCTGAGCTGCTACTACCCTACAAAGAGAAAGTATTTGGCTTATCTGCAGAATAATAAATTTCATGTCAAATTCAGAAAATAAATACATGTAAAAATATTAAGAAATGACAAGAAAATAAGAACTTCGAAAAGCTTCAGGCACTGAGTTATAAAATTTAGTTTACATGGTTCATCAATGTTTCCAACTTACTTTCCTCTGCAAAAAATACAGTGGCATTTGATTTTAGTAAGTTCTCAGTTTTAGAAAGCCATTTTTAAAATCATGGACTAGGTAAAAAGCGCCGTCACACAAAAGGAAGCATGTTGGAATCTTGAAGATTCATCTCAAATAGAAATTGCAAAATTAGATATGCAAGGTAAAGAGCAGCTAGATCCCAATCATGCTGCTCTATCCATAACATAATAAAAAATGAAAAACATGTCACATCCTGAAATTCAACCCAGTGTGAGCTGCAGACTACTTTAGTATAGTATGGTGTGTGTCTTGCCTTAAAAGTTAGTGCCTTGCATTCCTTTTGAAGCTTCCCTCATTGGGCTCCAATGCAGGCACTTGAGGTTCATTTTCATTTCTTCAAGGATGTGATTTAATAATAATAGCATTATTTTTCTCTTTTTTATCTTAAAACTACATTCTGAATAAAAACTTAGGCACGTAAAGTCTTCAGCCCTTACACCTCACTGAGGTTATTTGTTTGCTAGGAGAACACTGTTTTCAAAACAAGATGTTTTGGTATCCTAACTAATTGTGACTTGTAATTCTCACTTAAAACTGACTTGGTAGCAAGGAAAATAAGTTGATAAATGAGATCTGATTATTCTTCTTTCCCTAAAAAGCATCTGGAGAACTACTAATTAGGAAGCCTTACATTTGTACTTGGCAAAACCAAGAAGAGAATAAAGGGGAGCTAGATTCAAAATGTCATCTTGAGAGAATGAAAAGCTGTTTCTGTCAGCCTGAGGGCATTTATACTATGCTTGAGAAAATAATCCTCTGCAAAGCACAGCTGTATTATGTACTTTTTATTTTGCTATAAGACTTTTAAAGATCAGCTCGCTACTGAAGCAGCTGATTTGTTTCATGAAAATCAGGACAACTGCTTTGACAGGATTAAGTTCTGTGTGCAAAAGGCATAACTACGATGGAAAAACTTGCTTCACACAGCTCTTCAGCTGTCTGAAGAGATGAAAGGTTTCAAGCAGGGAAGAATTTCAACAAAATGTTGCCTTTTTTAAAAAGCAAAAAAGTACCTTTAATCAAACATACACTTTACTGGGCAAGTTTTACTGTAGCTGATTTATAATACTTCATCATAATATTACATGAAAGAAAGAAACCAGAAAAACTCGGTAGGGAAACTAATTCTGAACAGTCTTCAATTGGCTGTCAGCTGTGCACAGCAGCTCAACATCAAATTAGATAACTTTTGGAAGCAGCACAACAGAGCTGCCTGGTCTTCAAAAAACAAACCAACTGGAATATTTCTGACTGGCTCTGTTTAGATGGTATGTTACATTGCTCCTAGCGTATCAGTAATAAAAGGCTGCTGTTAAGTCACAGAGTAACAGGTCAAAAATGCTATTTCAGAGTAATCCAAATGAGTAGCCATCATCAACAACAATAAAACAAATTAGTTGTGAACACTGAGAACCATGGAGTGGTGTCAAAAACTACACCCATTGTAAGAAAAAGGACTAACATGACTAGTAGTGGAAGGTGCTTCTGTGAAAGCTGAAACAAGTCAACATGTTAATTTTGATACAGGACCTCACAAGACTAAGTAAAGAACTGTACCTCTGGAGTGGCGGAGGTGACCATCACATTGGCCATGAGCTCATTCCTTTTATACATGCTCTCCCCAGGATGCAGGAAGTTTCAGCTCAGCCCGCACTGGTGAGACAACATGATGAATACAGAATTCCTGCAAAGCAATAGAGCAATTTATGAGGATAAATAAATAAAATTTAAGAACACCTAACAATACAAGAAATTTCATTGTCCTTTCTTAGAGAAAAGGACTTCAGACATAAGACAATCTTAGGAGCTAGAATCCCTCTTATCTCTCAGGTACCAACTGTGAAAGAGTGGAAATATTAACTTACTGAAAATACAGTTGCTTCCTCACTTTTTCCTGCTCTTCACTTGAAATAGTCTCAAAACTGGGGATTTGAGTCCTAATATACCTTCCTAATGTGCAAATCCTATTTGCAGCTGCTTAGATCTCAACTAGTATCTATACAGATGCACCTGAAAAAGCATTTTAAGTCAGGCCCCAAGGAACAGTTTTACAAAGAAGAGAACTGGCCAACATCATCCTTAGCTGGAAGGATGAATCTCAAAGATCTCTGCTAATCCAGCAACAGCACTGTCTGAGGTGAAGCTTTTTCCAAACTGGATTAAGCAGACAGAGGCAGTTCCAAATTGGCTTCAAGTATGTGATGCACCTCAAGCTTCCTCCAGAACCCAAAAGACTGGACTGCAAAAAATTCAAGTATGTGGCACCATGAAAAAGCTGCCTCTATCCACTTGGATCAAATAACCTGTTCCAGAATCTCTGAGCATTTAACGAACACACAGAAATATAAAGTGTTTAATGAAAACTACTGTTGATTACAACAGTGATGCTCATATCTGAGAGAACCATTCAATCTTGAAATAAAGCACAAGTAATTCTGAGACAGTATATTCCTCACTATTGAACAAAGGGAAGCATTCAATATTTCTAAATTTTTATCTCCTTGCTATCAGGAAATCAGTTTTCACTTTCTTGGACACATGTCACTATACACTAAATGATATACACTGTATGGACATAGGTGGATACATATTTGCAAACCTATGTTGCATCTCATTCAGCTGAGAATAAAAATAACCTCTTATTTTACTCCCTCGATAAAGATGAGGTCTTCACCCTACCCGTCACTTCCATAAGGCCTCACATGACAAAACAACTCTCCCCGCAATCTTATGGGCATACATTAAACAGATCAGCAACTTTATTTCAAATACTGCCAGAATCTCCTCAGTTAAACTTGTCAAGAAGCAATTTCCTTTATCTTGTGTCTTGATAAGATTAACTCATATTTTGAGTACTAACAGACTGCAAATTATTTCTAAGGTCTGGAGTTGCTCCCGTTAATAGTCCTTAGAGATACTGAAGTGGAAAGTAATTTTCATGATGTAATTTCTTTAAAACGTGGCATTTACATCAAGGCCACAAAAATACACTCGTCTCCTCCTTCTCCGCCTTTCTAACTCGGCTTTCCAGAGTGCGGGGGCTCAAAAATGCTCTGAAAAGGGAAAGAAAAATCCCATATGTGATCTTGTATCCTGACCAAACTCAGTTTTACTCCAAGTTTTAACATTCAATAAACCAGAGAGACAGAAGTGCTTTAATCTCTGAAACAAAAAGCAATGACATACTTTTACCTTTCAACACCCAGTACATACAAAAAACTGCAAGATACTTTCATTCTAAAATGGACCAAAATAGATACTTTCTTTTTCCCAAAAAAAAAGTTTTAAATATAACACAAGCATTAAAAATGCACTGCTTTATCCTGTGTGCATGGCTGCTCCAAGATTCACATCTCCTATGGAAAAAAGTTCCTTGGTTTGCTACCTTGAGGAAAGGCATAGGGAGCAATTATGCTTCTAACTTAAGTCCAAGTAGTTTTTATTCTACTGAAATCACCCAGTCATCTGAAGTATTCCTGCACTTGCTATCACAGAAGGTATTATTCTGCAAATGAAGTACCAATGAAGCTACTACTAAGCATGTTGTAACAAAAGGCTGTCAGTCTTTATGCAGAAAGATATTAAAAATAATACCAAAAAGCTACTCCCCCATACTGACATGTTGGCAATTAAAGGTGAAAAGTCACAAAAATGACATGATTTCTTTTCACTGCTTTTGCAACTTGCTCTTTCAAGCTGATCAGGTTAATCATTAAAATCATGCCTTATACAAACAGTGCTAAAAAAAATATCAAACCAAAGAAAATCCCTTATCTGTTTGTAGAGAAGGTTCACAGGTATATTGCAGTAGATCTCATTCATAGATTGCCAGAAGCAAAGTGGATGCAAACATACATACCACCAGAGGTTGTCTGTTCTTCTTTGCCAGTTTAACAAACCCATTTAGATATGTAGTTCTCACTGAAGCAAGAGTGAAGACAGTGCAAGAACAACTGAAAAGAAAAAACAGAAACCACTACCATCAAAACTGAGCACAAAACTAATTCCTGTAGCCATTATTTTACCAGCATTTGTAAAATTTTGGCATTTATGGCACATAAGTGACATTCTTTATAAGCGGAAATGCAATTTTACATTTCTGTTAGTAACATGCATGTAATCCAGTTACAATAACCGTAAGTTCATTCTCATTTCTAGTTACCCAACTCACAAGAAAGTCACTAAAAGGCTCTTAAACACAGACATCACCTCTGACCAAGGAAGTCCCTGTGCCCTAACTTGCAGGAGTCAAGTGGGGAAGTTACTAACTGTTCACACTGCTCTCAACAAACATGAGAATAACCATTTAAGCACCCACTGATAACTAGTGTCCTTACTGATTTTCTTGCAGGAGGAAAAAATACTGAGCTAGATGGGCTTTCAATCAGACCTGGTACTGCTCCTCAGAGGATATGCTTTCCAGAATGTGGTATCTAACATTAGAATGATTGTCAGCAACTGAGATAAGAGAATAAAGAATACTGGAAGAATGTTGCTTTCTACCTCCAGCAAGACCAACAATACACTATCTCACTTCACTGACAATTGCCATAACCTAAGGACACATTTACAATACACCATACAGAGTTTCATATCAATTCTGAATTGTTCTTCGCCATTACACTTATTTTCCTCTTTCTTCATTCCAAAACTATTTCTCCAGATGTTTACCATTAAAACATTTCTTTCCTTAATGAACCATGGACAAAGTCCATATTCAGATGCTGTGGGCGTAGAGTACAGATGAGAATGTGAACACAGTTAGCATATTGGAAAAGGAAAATGGGGTTGTATTATGAAAACAGGATGAAAGAATAATGTGGCTACACATATGCCCCCCTCTGCTTGCATTCAGCCACTGATGTGAAACTTTTATCTACATCACATCCAGCTTCAGCACAGAGGCTCATAAGGGGGAACAAGTCCCACTTTCTTGTGTTAACTGCTAAGTAAAAAGGCAATTAGCATCAAGGTATCCAAAACTATGCATTGCTTGTTCTCCATATTCCACTAAGTTTATTTGGTTTAATAGCATCATTTTAATATTTAGAACAGAAGAAAATGTAAATTTTCAAAATCCTTCTGAGTCTGAGGCATTACAGCTGTTCTGTCATTGCAGTGAAAGAGCAACTCACTCTGGAAGGATTTCTAGAAGATAATTTCTTTAAATCTTTCAAAGCAGCAGCTGGCACATGCTATATGGATACTTGATACCTAGAGAAAAGTTGATGTACAAATGTCAAAAGCTCTGAGCAACACTAGTATAAGACCATTTTATTCCTGACAGCATCCCCTCACAAACGCTTAGTACATTCAAACATTACAACACACCTTCACTTTCCTCAGTGCCCCTGTCCAGTCAAGTATCACCTCTCAAACCCCATTTCTCATCCCTCATGTGCGATTCGTGCAAAGTGGAGGAAAAAGACCACATCTCCTATAGCAAAGGCAGAAATTATCCTTTTGAACCCCACTTCCTTCAGAAAATAGCAGTGCTCATCTGCCACTCTGAGTCCTTTCTTGACATACACTGCATGCACAAAGGCATATGTGAGACTGGACAGCCGTGTTGCCTAAATAGTCACAATGCTTTCTATGAAAAGGCTCTTTTCATTTCAAAAGTCCTTTTGAAGTAGTTCAACACTAGACCTTGGTAGCCATTTTGTACAACAGGAAAACTGAAATCTTCAAAAGCCTGGATTTAAATAGTAATTGTCAACAGTTTAGTAAGAAAAAAGCAATTAGGCTGTAGACTATTAAAAAGCCATTACATTTATACAACTAAAGATCCTTCTGAATAAAAACTGTCTTGCATATTTTCAGTATCCATTTCACCAGAAATTGCCTAATACATTTCATTATGCTTAGGCAACAGTACCACCTATAGATAAAATAGGCCATGAACAGTTTAATAGTTTCACACACATTCCTTTCTGAGAAACTTCTTTCTTTATTGGGTGAATAATAATGAAAACGTAATGGAATAATTTATCATTTTCTATATAAAGCCCTATAAAGGGATGTGACAAGATCCAATGACAATACACCTTTTGAAGGGAAACAGAACTCCAAAGTTCAATGCAGCAGCTTGTACCATTCTCTGTTATACTACCAGCACAAAGACAGAAGTTGAGCAGAACTAACAAAGTTAGTGTGTCCCAGACTTATGATCACTAGACCTGTCAATCTTCAGTGGACTGAAATAGGATTTTGACCAAAGCCATAACAAATATCATTAAGGGGCTGTGGATTAACTACATGTTAACCCCACTGATTTAACCACCCAAAAAATGAAATCACCAAAATAAATATTCCTCCATAATATGCATCCCTCCTGAGCAAACGGGCTGAAAAACTGATTCTTGCAGCAATAAGCTGCCAATCAATCAAGTCTTACTCACAAAAAAGAAGATTCAAGGTCTTACAGGCCTGTGTGCACAATCCAGAATGAAAAGGCTCTTCATAGTCCTCCTAAACTGTCAAAATCTATTTCAAAATTATTAAATATCTCACAGGATCCTTAGTTGCCAAAACCATGGAAGAGCAGAAGGCTGACAATGCAAGTTTGAATGTGATCTACTTTTATCCCAATTATGTCCCATACCTTTACTATATCCACTAACAACTGAGTTCACCCTAATGACCATTTATTATATTTACAAGCTAACTAATAAGTGTTCTATTCTCATCTCCCTATTCAGCTACTTCTACCATAATGTACTGTATCAACAAGTTATGACACAATTAACACTACTTGCATAAGGAAAAGAAGCATATTAAAGTGCTATTTACATAGTTTTAGAACACGGTTCCAGCGTTCCACTAGGTGGCAGCGACTCTTAACTTACTACAGGCCTGTTCTCAAAATGTCTTAAATCCTTTGTTTTAATATGCATTCATACCTCAGAAAAGAACCGGTATTCACCTTTGATAGATTAAGAAATTAAACTGAAAAACAAGTGCTTTCTAGGTCTTAGGGGTTTATGCAATTACTCTGAGAGCCTATTTTACAGCACCTCTTAGAAAAACAATGTTGCTTCTTTTCCTCCAGTAAGTAAGAACAATATAAAAAGCCAAGACAAAAATAAAGAATGCCTTAATTGAAGACAAATGGATGAAAAAAAAATTCCCTTTTCCTTCCCTTCCTGTTTTTTCATTGAACTAATGCTGAGCACTGTGGTGGTAGAAGTTGATTTACAATAGTCCAGAAATCGGGAAACCAAAGCAAAAGCTTTGATAATTATTCATTTCATCCAACAAAATAATGGTTGCTATCAAGAACCAACCAGTTCTTCAGGTCAGTAGCTAGAAAATTGATGAGTGAGGGACTTTTGAGCACTTGATGAAGCCTATTTTGGATATTCTTGATAAAGGAGGCAAATTCTAAGAAACTGAAAGATTAATATATAAAATGAGGGGAAAAGGGAGAAAGCACTGCTGCATAACACCAGAGGGAACAAAGCGAAAAATATTTCTAAGTTCACAAGAGTAACAAAGCAATAATTGTCCTTAAGAAAGAACAAATAATACAATAACCTGAAAGAAACAAAACAAACCCACAAGTTAAGAACCTCCTCTCCAGCATAAATCCTACCTCACAAGCCATTACCCTTCTAATCTATGCTGATTACATAGGTTAGAAGGACAAGACATATGCTTAGCAGAGTTATACTTTAGGGGAATCTCAATAAAACAGTCACAGGAAAAGAAATGTCTGTCTACTGTATTACAGTATAATACAATACTATCATGACTCTAATGGGTCTGAACAGAAGAGAACTGACAAACACTTCTGTAATCTGAGGTATCAAACAAGTGAAAATAGGAGAATAACTGCGACTTTAATTACAGTTGCATACTTACAATGGAATAAGGTGGCTCTGCACTCAACCCATTTTGCTGCACACCTCCATTAGTTGGTTGTTGGGTGTAGTTCTGGCTATTCAGTAGGTTTCTATCCTGTTTAAAAGCATGACATTCCTGTAAATTAATAGGAAACAGGATTGTGGTGACCTTTATTATAAAACTTGGTTCTTCTCAAACTGTGCATTCTTTACCTGAAATATGCACCCTGCTACTTTTGTTCACAGCTCTCACTCCCAGGTTTGATGGGTAGTTCCCCATTCTAGTTTCACTGGTATGTGATAAATTCCCAAACTCAAAACTAAATACATTACAGCAGAAAAAGCAACATAGTAAGAATTTCATAATTAAATATTCTCCAAATATGTACCAGTAACTCTTCCTCACTCTGCCACTCAACACAAGATCCAAGCCAATATGGGTTTGCTTACTAGTTTTAGTAACTTCTTTCAAGGTGCTTTATGAATGGTAAATACTACTCATTCTCACCTCATTACCCTCAAAACTTAACTAAACAAAGCAGAATGGACACAAAACCAAATACAATCATTCCTCTTTTCCTATATCAGCAAATTAAGCCACAGCTCTTCACCAAACATGGTCAGCCACAAACCTGAGAAAACACTGTTTGGATAACTTGAGTGGTGATATTTAGACAGAGCCCTTCCCTCTTCTCCTCTTTTGCTTATACCAACTTTTACAGCAGCTAATGTTTCAGAAAAGTATACATCAAATGAGAAGAATCTCAAAGACAGACACTTTCATGTGGAAACTGACATGAAAATCCCATTAAAACCCATGTTGCTTTGATAAAGTTAAAAATCACTGGGGATCACATGGTGTTACTACTGTGCCTCTACCACAGTCTCTGTTCTACTGTTAAGGAGCCTTCACTTACAAAAATGTGTATCTTCTAGTCTTTAAATACATGTAATTCATACTGGCATCAGAGAAAGCTATTTTTTGCTAGAAAAGTAGCATCCACACACTCAAAACTTATCCAAACTGAGTATGCATACAGCTGGCACTCCCTGCATAAGAAAGGATCCTAGTTCATAAAAGAATACAAATAACAAGTTATACACGTGTTAGCGTCCACTTCAGTATTTCAAGCAAAATTACACATACCACATACGTTCACATCCCATCTCAGCTTTGTCAGTCAGACTTGTTCCCTGGCAATTCAGTTTTTGCTTTGTGTGTGTCTACTTTCACTCTCAACGGCTTTAAAAACTAACTTTTCAAGTAAAAACTTGATACAGCTGGAAAAAAATTGCCTTTGCAAACTCTGTGCTGGCAATGTCCAGTATACCCAAACTTTTCAATAAGCCAGCATTAATTCTTCCTGTTTCTCCACTTCCCCCCATGCTGTTGATAAGTCAAAGGTCATTTGGTATTGAAGACAGACATCAGTAAGGCAGTCAGAAAGCATTTACCAGAAACAGATACATACCCCCAACCTCCTGATGTCAGCAAATACAAGCTCATGAAAATATTAACAAACAGGGAAGAAAACAGCCTCTTGTTGGGAGAAGATGCATCAGTATTTGGGATCCTGCATTAAACACAACTGCTGCACCTTGCCACAAATTAACTGAGGAACTTTTAAACAGACAACATTCACTGAAGTTGAAGCATGTGTTTCACAAAAACCCAGAAAAAAAATATTTTTTATAATAATACAGTTATCTGCTATAGCTGATTAAAAGCTTTGAGCTATGGAGAATACTAAGGACAACATATAGGCAACACAGTGTGAGGTGTCCCTGCCCATGGCAGGGGGTTGAACTAGATAAGCTTAAGGTCCTTTCCAACCCAACCCATTCTATGATTCTGATTCTATATATAAAGGAATGACATGAATCCAGAAAAAAACCCACTATAAAAATGAGGTAATTGCAAACCATATCTTAGATAACTGTAAAATAGTATAAAATACTTATGTTTTATATTGCTAAAGGAACTTTTAAAGCTTCCATTAACCTTCCATTTTCTTCAACTTCTTTGGTGCGACATGTTCTATAAACATTTATTTTGGAGAAATTTATGCAAAATAGGTAACTGTCTTCAGATCCAAACAAAAAAACACGTATTTTTTAAACTAGTCTTTCTTAAAAATTCTCGTACTTGATATGTGATACTCCCAAATATCTATTTCTGACTGCTTATGAAATCAACAGATGTAGTCAAAACAGAAAGTCATTTAAAGCAGCATAATTTAACTATGTCAAACAGTTGTTTTTTCTTTGGCAAAGGACAAAACTGGAATCTACATTCACATACCAGTTGCAGAATTAAACATTTAAAATGTGAACACACTAATTGGCATAAACCCCACACCTAAACCTTATTCACCTTCTGTCACTTGAAGATGACATGAGATAAACTCGGAAGTTTTACCTTCCTTTTTAAAATGAGGATATGAAAAAACTTCCCCATTCTGTTCACTATTTCCTTGTTTGTTTATTTATTTATAGAATTAATCCTTTTTTTCCTGTAAGACTGCACTGAGAGTTCATAAAAAAAACAAAGTTCACATGGAACAAAAAGCAAAGCTCATAACTATGGCCCCTCTTGATTCCTAGATTCCTTGATTTCTAGTTCCTTTTACTAAAATAAGGTAAATGAACAGAAAAATGAATACAAGAACTTGGTTATAATAGCTTTCTGTTTGTTGTGGGGTTTTTTGTTGCTATTGTTGTTTTGTTTTTCTCTTCAAACTGGAGCCACACCATGCAGGACAGGCAACAAAGAAAACTTGTAAACAAGTGCACATAGTTCTATCCTTATTACACACACTTCCTGTCCTCACACATGAAGAATGACTACTAGGCACAGCATGAATGTTCTGCATGAAAACAAATCTGACTTTAAAAGCACCTGTTGGCCATAAAGGGCAGATTGCTACATTCAACTACGATGTCTTTAAGGCAAGGAATACCTTTCCACATCGTAAAAGGGACCAACCCAGATTTAATTTTAAATTAAATTTTAAAAAGGAGGCCTACCAGAAATCTGGAGAGGAACTTTCTTTAACAAGGGCATGCAGGGACAGGACAAGGGGGAACAGCTTTAAACTGACAGAGTTGACACTGAGATGAGACCTTAGGCAGAAGTTCTTCCCTGTGAGCGTGGTGAGGTGTTGGCACAGGGTGTCCAGGGAAGCCGTGGCCGCCCCATCCCTGGCAGTGCTCAAGGCCAGGTTGGATGGGGCTTGAAGGAGACTGGTCTAGTGGCAGGTGTCCCTGCCAGTAGCAGGATGAGCTTTAAGTTCTCTTCTGACACAAAGCATTTTGTGATTCTATAAACTTTTTTTCAATAATAAGCAAAGTAAGAGATTATGTTCAGTATTTTCAGGTACAGAACAACAGACAAAAGGCATGCTGCGGTTCTACAGCTGAAAAGTTCAGCAACAGTTCCTTCTCCAGTGTATGCCAAAAACTTCTGACATGCTGAAGCCAGCCCAAAAATTATCTGAAGCGCTTTGAAAACAGATCTCAACCAAAGTTCCTCAACAGGACTTGCACAGTATCACTCACATGATATGCAAATGGTTTTCAGATTTATCCTGAAATCCCAGTGGAGGATGTGGCCAAACCCAGCAGGTTTCCACCTGTTTTCCCCACTACCCTGCTCAACAAATACATCCCCTAGAAGGGCTCCTCCCACTGCCCCCCAAGCCTGGGGCAGCCCAACACCGTGTGTCCCAGAACGAAACACCGCAGCCCCTCGGGGAAATACCTGTGCGGGGCCGCAACAGCTCGCGGCAGAGGCGCGCAGGACTCGCGCAGGCTGGGGCACGCAGCGCGGGCAGGGACCGCACCTTGGGCCCAACGGCCGCTCCCGAGGGGGCACCGCTCCGCAAGGCCCCGCGGGCACCCGCCGACGCCCCTCAGTGAGAACCCGGCGGGGCCCGGCCCAGAGCGGCCCTCACAAGGCGGGGCCTCGCGCCGGAGGCCGCGGTGAGCGGCGTTGGTCCTGCTCCAGCGCACCTGCCCGCGGGCCGCGCCGCCGCCGCCAGCCAGCAGAGACGAACTGCGCCCCGTTCACCGCCCCTCCACAGGGCCGGGAGCCCCAGGAGCTGCGCGTCCTTGGAGGGCGGGCTCCTGCCGGGCCCGTCACCGCAGAGCTCCGGCCACACCACACACCCGACGCAGAGACGGCGACGGACGAGCGGGCGGGGGGCTGCGGCGGACGAGCCGAGAGCGGGGCGGGGCTGGGCGAGCGCAGCCGCCCCGCGCTGAGGTGAAGAGAGGGGGTTCGGTCCCACCTGTCCCGCTGCGCTTGTCCGCGTCTCACCTGCTCAGGACCGGCTGCGCCCAGCGTCGCCTACGAACGTTCTCGGGGCGAACCTCCCGGCGGCAGCGGGCCGGGGCTGGGCCGCCTCAGGCCGCCCGCCAGACCGAGCCCCCCACCCGCTGCTGCCGCGGCGGACGAGGCCCCAGCCGGCTGAGGGGGGGGCGAGGGGCGGGACCGGGGAGCGCTGGAGTGACGAGCCGGGCAGCCAATCACAGCTGCGCACGGGAGCGCTAGCCAATCGGCGGCGGGGCTGGCACTGCGCAGGAGCCGCCGCCGCCGCCTGCAGGTGCGCTGCGCGTGCAGGGCTCTGCTCCCGCCCTCTCGCCGGCGGGCCCGGTGTGGGCGCTCACAGGACGAGCCCTCAGCGACACAGGACGAGCCCACAGCGGCACAGAGCAGGCCGCGGGGCCGCAAGCGGGGCTCTGGGGCGCCGGTGTTGTCCCCGCAGGACAACGGGCCCGTGGTCGGTCCCGCCCGCAGCCCGGCACCGGGCGGAGGGTTCAGACGCTCCCTGAGGGAACGCGGCCCGTCTTACCCCAGAGGCGGCAGATGGGTTTAATGCAGCCGCTCACGTTGGCCGCGGTGCTGACAGGAAATCCTCTTCTGCGGTACATGGAAGAACATCTCGATCCCCAGACCGAGCCCGGGTTCGGGTTCACAGCCCAGCGACGGTGCTGGAGACGCTCGGCAGTGAGGCAACGCGTTCTGCCACAGCAACAGGCAGGGCTTTGGGCTCTCCTGAGCAGACTTGGAAGAGAGGATATTCCCACCGTGCATGATTTACCACATTCTAAACGCGTCACCTCTCGACAGAGGTGCAGGACAGTGCTCCAAGCTGCATGGCAAAAGCAAGGTGCATCTTTCTTTGAATTACAGCTTCTCCACAAGCAGTGATCAGCGGGTAGGTGGTCTGCAAGCAGCACTGAAGGGAAAACATTTGCCCTGTGTGGTATTAGCTACATGCAGGATTGCTTTCTAGTCCATCAAATTAAGCTGCGGTGTTGCACATGACAGAGCAAAACCCTAGTGAGGGTACTTAGGGGCCATTTGAGAGATAGTATCATGTCCAGAACACATAAATTGTGTCTCTTGTGGTTTAAGCCCAGCCAGTAACTCAGCACCATGCAGCTGCTCACTCACACTCCCTTTTCCCCCTCTCTGGGTGGGATGGAGAGGAGAATTGAAAGAATGTAAACAACATGGGTTGAGATAAGCACAGTCCAATACCTGAAGTATAATGCAGAACTACTACTACTAATAATAATGGTAAGGAAAGTAACAAGGGGAGAGAATATAAAACTAAAGGGGGGGAAAGAAAAACAATAAATGCAACTGATGCACACTGCAATTGCTCACCACCCACCGATCAATACCCAGCCCAACCCGAACAGCAATGGGTCCCTTCCAGGTGACTTCCCTCAGTTTCTATACTGGGCATGATGTGCTGTGGTATGGAAAACCCCTTTGGCTAGTCTGGGTCAGGTGTCCTGCTTCCTCCCAGCTTCCCCCCAGCTTCCCCTGCACCTCCTCACTGGCAGAGCATGAGACTGAAAAGTCCTTGATCAGAGTAAGCATTACTGAGCAACAGCTAAACCATGCTGTGTTATCAGCACTGTTCTCAGACTAGAGCCAAAACAGCACTGCACCAGCAAATAGGAAGGAGAAAAAAGTAACTTAACAACTGAAACCAGGTCTCTCTCCAATCTCCCAGTTACTAAAGGAGACTAGGGGTAACTAGTAACTAGTTAACTCCAACGACTATCAAGTCCAGAGAAGTTTAAACACCTTCAGACATCCCAATTAATGTATTGAGCTTTCTTTCCAAAGCAGAAAGATTCTATCTGAAAATATACTATAAACATAGATTTGGGATCTGCTTGTGAATACTGATGCTCACAACTCCATATCCACATCAAAGCCAAATGCACTATATGGAAAGGTATTTTCCCTGCACACTATACCCCCAGAATGGCTGAAGAATTTAAATTAATTTCATATGAATCTCCAGTCAGAGATAGGCAGAGTTTATCCTGTTGGTACTACTAAGCTACATGCGCTTTCCTCTAAAACTTCTAGCATCAGCTCCCACTAGAGAAAGAGTACAAGATTGTCCGGGAAAATGTTTTCCACTCTGTCCTATATCAGAATGCCAGGGCATTATAATAGGAGTTCATGGGCTACAGTCCTCTTAAAATAACAATAGTATATATAATTACATACATTATAATAATTACATATATATATAGCTACTGGTATTTCTAAAGGATTCAGGAAAAAAGTATCTGAAAGGTAGTTACTTCCTATCCTAATAATTATGAGATTCTGAGATTCCAAACTGATGCTTAAAGTACTGCAAAGTGAAGATGTCTACTGCCACTGCCTAAATAGGTCTTGTGCATTACAGCAGGACATCCTCTGAAATCCTGGATATAAACACTGCCCTGCTAAGAATGGGATTACTTGGCAGCCGCTCCTGTTGAGGTTACTATAACAAAGGTTGGAAACCTTTTTTTAGTTCCTGTTTCAGGTTTCTCCTACGTGCAGCACCTTAAATGATCCCTAACTTATACTTTCAAAAACTGGCCAGCACCCTCTGGTGGAAAAAAATGCATAGGCAAGATTTAGGGTTGTACTGACCTGAGTTATTTGAAAGGGTTGGCAAAGTACCCAGCCACATAATGTCACTTTGGACAATGCCATTAGCCAGGTAATTTCCCAAAATTTTAATACAATGTTTCTGTCTATAGTTCAACTGACATTGATTGAATTTTCTTTTATTTTTCTGCTGAATCCATGCACAATACATTAGAAAGTAGGAAAAATGAACCAAATGAAAGTAGATCAAGAACTCATTTGTTATTTAAGATTATAAACTATCAGTTTCAATAACCAAACTTTTTTTCTGTGTGCATTTGTCTGCCAGCATTGCTTGAAGCTGATTTAGAGAAAAACTTTTTCAAGCTTTACCAAATTCGTGCTTTGGAAATAAGTTACTTTTGTTAAGCCAATACAATTCTCTCATTGGCTATCTGTGCTGAAGTAGCCTAAAGTATTGTCCAACTTATTAGGGACACTCTAAACAAGCAGATAAGTTGAAGTTTAACCACACATATTGTACTCTGGTACTGTAATTATTGCCATGGATTGCAATTTTAAACAAATATGAACTACCCAAGGTCAGTGGTGTGTCTCTAGATAGAACTAGATGAAGTTTGATTTCTATGCAGCAAAAATACATTGAGAAATGTTCACTAGACAAAAAGGGAGTTAAAGAAAAACCTGAAACATTTCTAAGTGCTAAGTGCAAAGAATATCAGAATTATTCTGGTAGTCTAGAGACATCTTTTGAATCTTAAAATAATGTACACCACCAGAGTTTCTCTTATTTCCACATCTTTGTGTGGACAACATGGACAAAGAAGGGGTCATTTGAAGCTATGAGCCAGTTTACACAGGCAGTTGACTTGTGTCATCTTGTATCTGAGCCCAGTGGAACTCCATGTCCTGTATCAGAGGAGTTCTCTCTACAGAAGGAGAGAAATCAATCTTAAGAGACTATTCAAATACTTCGAAGTCTTTTGATGTATTATGAATGACTCTTGAAGAGACAGACACTGTGCTTTACACTGTGTGAAATTTGATTGTAACATCATCACTTGAGCTTTGACTAGCTTGACAAGTTTTGACACATTAAACCTCCAAATACAGTTATCTAATCTCGTTGCGTTGGTCATATCCCTTAATTGTTTTCACAAGTTTTCTCTTCCAAAAGCAATTGTGTATCTTCACTTTTAAGGGCTTTTCCATTAATTCTCAATATATCTATTTTCTTACAATCCCATTTCACTTTTATCTAGCCAGAGTCACTGTCCTTTCCCTGCTTACTATGTTTTCAAACAAGCACCTCAGTATTGCCCTTTACACTGCTCTTTACTAATGAATTATCCATCGGCCTTGCAAAACTACCTAAATCATTCTTCATAGAAGGATGGGCATTTGTTTGGTCAAGGGCATTCCTTTAATGCTAGGTTGCTCCAAGCCCTGTCCAACCTGACTTTGTGCATTGCCAGGGATGGGGCAGCCACAGTTTCTCTGGGCAACATGTGCCAGAGCCTCATCACCCTCACAGGGAATAGCTTCTGCCTAAAATCTAATCTCAATCTCCCCTCTGTCAATTTAAAGCTGTTCCTTCTTGTCCTGTCACTACAGGCTCTCATCAGAAGCCCCTCTCCAGATTCTATGTGAAATTCTTAGAAACTTGCCCTTCCCCCATCACTCCCAAAAAGTTTAGTGTCCATATGAACAGTATCTGGTCTAAAGGGTAAATTTATCTGGAACTCCGTAGCTTAAAGTGCACTTGCACAGCACAAACAAAATCCAGCATGTTTGTTTTGTTTGACTAAAGCCAGTCAGCCATATCAAGGAGGAAACTTTCCACTTGCCTTCAAACAGCAATAACCACGAGATACTGGGGCACGTGAGTGATGCTGTGGTGCAGCCCCTTCTGTACACTTGCAAGCTAAAGCAATTTCCACAAGGTGCCCAGTGTTTTGTGACATCTGTGCCACATTCCCTTTGGGGACTATCTGCTGTAAACAAGTCTGTGACATTTATAATGCAGTTTTGGAGGATCATGTCAGCTCACATGGTTCCCAACTCACAAGTCTGCACAGGAAAGAGCTAAAGCTGCCTGTACGACTGCTCTGTGGACAGAAACCTATCATGAAGGAAACACAGCAAGTATTTCCTGAAAGAACTGGTGAGCAGCTTGGCTCTAAAAGCTGCATCAAGTTCCATGGACACAACCTTGCTGCATCTTATTTCTAACTTGGATGGCTGCCTGACAAGATGGAACAATTCTGCCAGCTCAAGCAAAACAAACCAAACCAGATAAGGAGGGGGATGCAAGAAGCACATTATGTTGTTTCCCTGCTCTCCCGGACAAAGCAACATTACATTTATTCCTCTCCTAGCGGTCATGTCTTCTTTAGCCCATTCTACATCACATGTTTTCAGTCCATATAAGCAAGGGAATTTGAGCAGATGTTTTGCTGAAATCTTCCTCAATCCGCCCATACCAACCAACCTCCCACCGCCCAAAACCCCAAGGCCAGTAAAGATAGCTACATCCTTCAGCCGCATTAGCATTAGACAAACACACCCTTTGCCACCACGAGTTTAAAACCTAGTTAAATTTAATTCAGCTTTATTAGAGAACAAAAGTCTTTGCTGGCATACATCTCTCACAATAAAATACTGGCAACGATGATGGTAAATTTGAACCAGATTTAATAGTATCAGCTGTGTTTCCATGAATATAAACCAAGATGCTTTCTGCAAAATTCCAGTTGTCCCAGGAAGGGTAAGTCTGTCTCAGCAAATCACTGGTAGTATACAACTTGGTTGAGGATATAGTAAATCCTCCAAGAAGCTGCTTGTTACAAAGGCACTTACAGAGCTGTCAACAGCCAGCTGCCATGAAGCAAGTTAAGGCTGGGCTATCAGCAGAAAGTAGCTTCAGTTCAAGATTGTGGGCTAGGAGGAGCTGTACCCTTATGCTTGCTGAGGACAGAATTAGCTCTACTCTTACATATGGCATAACATAAAATGCAAATGCTGCTGTCAAAAAGAAACATGACCCCCAGCCCAAGTGACTTGCCGCTGGCTCAGCACAAGGCAGATTGCCACCACCCAGCCGAGGTTTTGTTTTGCTCTGAGAGCTGGACAAGGTTTTGGAGCACAAAACTCCATCTGTTCAGGACTAAACCAGCAATGCTGGCAAAAAGGAGAAACTTCAGGTGTAGTTTGTCTCTCAGGAGTTGTGATTACTTGTTGGTACATGAGTATTAAACCACAGCTTCTTATGACACTTCAGGAAAAGCATCTAAAATGCAAGTTCCTTAGTAATTAAATACCTAAATGTAGACACTGACACCATATATTTGCTCTAGAAGCATTTTAATTTACAAACAGCAATTCCCATTGACTTTATACCATAAAAAAAGCAATTTACAAGCAAGAAACAAATTCATCAGAACAAAATAAAGCAGCACTGAAATATTCATGTCACAAATCTAAAACCAAAGTGAATACAAGAGTAAAATATCATTTGAATAAATATTTTAAAATTCATGCTATAAAATAATCCTTAATGGCAAGTTATTTATTGTTACAGCATCAGCTTAGCTAGCTTCATTTACTTCATATGGTGATGAAGTGTGGAGTTGTGAGGTTACCGGTTTATATTGCAAGATAATGACAAGTCAAGTCATTCAAACTGTTCAATTATTTCTCATGAAAAACAACCATACAAATAAAAGTTATTTAAAAATACCATTTTTCAGTCAGAAACAAACACTGTTAAATCGTGCAAGAGCTCTACCTCTAACCAGATACATAACCAGAGGCTTGCAATACAAGCCCACAGGCTGACTTCATAGTGTATATGAATGGGAGAAGACAGCAGTTTCTTGTAGCCACCAGAGCAGGAGTTTCATGAACTAGAAGTGAACCTGCTCTGTTCCTGACACTCAGCTTCACACCCCCTGAAGAAACACAGGACACGGCTCTCAGGCTTGTTTGTTTAGCATTTCTTTTAAAAAATGTAAACTCTCATAAGTTAATGCTGTCACAGGGATGTGCAAGTAGTTCTATATCTACAATATTAAATACAACTATCCTGGCACTTGTTAAAATATATGTAAAATGCACACAGATTATATAAACTTTGAACATTTTGAATGACTTTACTAAACTTCCGATTCAATCACTGAGTATTATGAAATTTACAATTCATGAAATAAACAGATTCATATAAAGAATTTACATAATTCCCGAAATACTTTCAAATATAAAATTTAATAAATAACCCTGACCAGTCAAAAAGCACCATTCAAGGGAAAAATTCCCTTGGAAAATAGATTAGGTGTTGCATATTTGAGTCCCTTTCAATGGTTTCACGTGAAACCTGTTTAGAAAAATGACAATAAAAGAATCACAGTAAACTAATACAAAAATTCAAATAAGATATATATATATATATTTAAAGGTAAAGCTCATTCGATCTTTTCCCAGCCCTTGATTTTATTCCTGCTGTTCTTCCCATAAACGTATTAAGAGGCGTCATTGTTTTGTCTGAAAGTAAACCAAAGGCTTCAGCATAAAACATGAATTTATGCTTGGGAAGACTGCATTAAGAACTATCAATTTAGGCCTACAGTATATTCTGCTGAACAGTGAACTGACAGTATCCTTTATGCTATTGAAAGATTTCACACTAAAATAGCTGAGCCAATCTTGAGGCCTTAGTGACCAAACTGAACTTTTAATTTACTGTATTTACAAAGCTGTTTTCTAAATGTATTTACAAGTTCAAAAGAAACAATGTGGAAGATAACTGATTTAAGAAAACTGAAATAGCTGTTTAAAACCACAAACATTAGCAAAGGTATAAAATCCTTTATTTTCACAGTTTGTCATAATAGGTTAAACATCTAGAGGAAAGGACACTGTCACTATTTTCACATTTTTCTATAATTAAAAAGGTAGATTAAGAAGAGACTCAATTATGAACCAGCCTATATAATTTCATGATTTATTTTGCTGTCAAATATTTCTTCACATATTTTTTTTTGACTTCTGCATTTATTGTAAATGAAATGTGTAACAGCTCTGTGCTAACTTAAAACTGTACAGATACATGACACTGTACAGTACTTCCATCATTTGCTTAAAGTAACACAGCATACTCTGTTTTGGTGGACTTGTGAAATGAACTTCAATCACATAATGCTTCATGTTCCATGACAGTGTTCATCCTGGCATACCACTATGTGACAAGGCACAATTCAATTGATGTTGCCAGGTTTGAAGTTCGTTTTCTACCAGAGTTACACACTTGGTAAGTGTCAATGTAAATGCTAGATGATGTTTTATGCTCACCTACGTATGCATCCTTTGAAGCACTGCTGGACTTTACAGTACTGTGTTATGGCTTGATAATTATTAACACTGCTAGCAGTGGAAAGGGTAAATGGCGCATCCACAAGAACAGGAGCAAGCAGAACTTGCACTGCTGAATCATGAGTTTGTAGAAAAAGTGATCATTTCCTGCCCCTTAACAGTCCTGTTACAATGTTTTGAACCTGAACCTGTACAATCAAAGTGATGTTGGTTTATTTTTGTTTGTTTTTTGTCAGAGACAGTTTTGGATAAGTCACTCTTTGGTAAACTCAAACCATTTTAATACATTTACAAATACAAAGAACTAGATTTAAATAATGTTCAGATTGTGACATGGAGAAATTCAAGAAATATAAAATTAGTACCCACATCCTGCTATTCTCAACTCATACTTCCATGGAAAAAGGTCACACCAAAGGCACCACAGCACAGGTCCAAGATAAAGGGTGAAGAATAACTGTACATTTCTTGGATTTTGCATGTCTCAAACTTCATTTGTCAAAACACATTTTTTTTTAATTATTTTTTTGCATTTAATTACTTAAAACAAACATTCAGGAAAAAAAAACAGTATCAGAAACACCAACATGTTTTTAAGTGGGTAAACACATAGACTACCTTCCCTAGACACAGACATAGATTTTCCCTTACTGGAAACAAAAGTTCTGTTGTTGCTTCAAAGAGAGAAACATCTCCCCACCCTCTGCCTCTGTAGTGAGGCAGATTTTAGGACAAAAGAAGCAAATCCTGTACTCAAATTAACTGCTCCAGTGGAGCAGGTGGGGCTTAGACTGTAAATCTGTATTGAGTGAAATTAATTCTTATTGCAGACTGTCACAATATTAAGAACTAATGTATTTAATAAAGCTACTGCACAAATATGCCCCAACTTCACGGGAGCCAGAAAAGCTTGACAAGGTAGGAAACCTACCTTTTTGCTCTCCTATGATTTAGGAATGAGCTTTTCTTTTCTGGATTTCAGGAGTTAAACAGTGTGTTCAAAGATGGATTTTCAATATTTGCTAAACAAACATTAAGGCCCAATTATACAAAACCTGTGTTTTAAAGAAGCACGTGATTAATTCTGTTCATCAGGTAGAATTTTACACAGTAGTGTTTGCCAGTTCATGCTTTTGAGGTCTCTTAGGCTATTACTGTTCTTTTTGTTGGGGCTTGTTTGGGGTGGGGAGTTTCTGGTTAGTTTGGTGGTGGGCTTGGGTTTTTTTTTTTCCTTTTTTTATTTTTTTCTTTTGTTTAACTGTTACCATTATGCTTCACATTTTATATATTATACTGACCTAAATGACAAAGTTAGCACCATATTAATAAAACACATTTGGTGAAACAAAAAGATTTAGAGTATATTAAAAGTTGTTGGTAGTTCCTTTATGCAGAAAACAACCACGGAAAATAGTAGGGAAGCCATAGCAACTCTGTAATACTCACACATGAAATAACAGACATATTGCTTGAAATTCCCGTAGCGTATTTGTTTTTCTATACAAAAAAAGTACAAATTCCAAGTGCTAACATATCACTTGGAGTTTTAAGTAGGAAGTCAATGTGCACCTGAAAACAGCTCTCTGTGAAGAGACCTATTAAAACACTGCTTGGAAATACTGTAGTTAACAACATCGCTCTCAGGTTTTAACCAACCACAAAGAGTGATGAAGTTAAATTTAGTTACCTGGTATGGTTCTACAGTACGAAATGAAGGTAGATTCTGAGGCCAGTAAAAACACATTTAAAACCACAATGCTACTTTTAGGTTTGCTAATATTTTTTTTTAAGATATATATATATATAGATATATCTATCTCTATATATATAAAAAGGTCAGCACCACAGGTTGTCCAGCTTGCATTCTGGACAACTAACATAACCCCTCAACAATTTAACCATAATTTAATAGATTTATGGCATTTGGTTTATATATGTTATAAAGCAAAGCTAGTAAACCAAGGTAATTCGCTTTGCTCACTTTTGCACACAAAGTAATAGTTGAATAAAATGAAAACCAAAAACATTCTTTTAAAACCAAAACCATCCTCCCAAAGTCCGAAGTTCTAAATCCTAAACAGAGAGGAGACCTAGCAGTTGTAAGAGTGGTACATGGTATAAACCTTGACATACTTTTACATTCACCTCAACCAGAATAGGAAAAGTGAAAGCATTTTATATATATAAAGCAAATTTATATATATAAACAGACTAACTACCAAAAACAATTAGTAAAAGCAAACAGATTTCATCCTGACACACAGAAGGAACCAAAGCTGTAATACTCTCTCTCCCCACTGCTGTGTAACTCATTACCAGCAATAGGGCTTCAGAAATAAAATAAGGGAAGATTACAGCTTCCTTGCGTATCCAGCAGAGCTGCCAATCTTTTTCTAATATCTTTCTCCACTGGAATTTGTGTCTTGCCAGATCAACCAGTAGGGACACTTTGGCAGACTCTTTCTATGCTTTCCCCAGCACACTGTCTTTAGATTTTGAGCATCTTCAAAAGTAAAACAAAACAAAACAACCCCCCTAACAAAACAACAACCAACCCAGCCTCCTTCAAAAACAAAGAATACTTATGTAGTCTTCTCCAGAAACCATTTCTGAATGATTTCCAGAAGGTCAGGAAAATTAAACGGCTGTTATACTTGTACTGAAGATTACTAAAAGAATAATATATTTTAAAAATACATTACAATGTGCTTGTTTGTGTTGCACTAAGAATGTAGTATTTCAATCAGATGCGTTAGACATTGCATGAATTTCCATACTAGAATCCATAGCTTCAGAAGCTGAAGCATCATTATCTACTTTCTGTTCCGCAAATGCTTCTGTTCTGTCTGGAGACTCTACCCTGGTTCTTACTTCTGTTACGCCAGGGTGATTTTTTCGCAAGTGCTGGTTGAGTGTACCCTGGAAAGGAAAACATTTCCCACAGATCTCACAGCGAAAGGGCTTGTCATCTGTGTGACCACGAATATGATACTCGAGCTGGTCCTTGCGGGTGTATTTCTTCCCACAGAACTTGCACACGAAAGGAGTTATTCCCATGTGCAATCGCATGTGTCGATCAAGGCTCCCTTTCTGGTTGAAAGACTTTCCACAGTAGATACAGATCAGCCTCTCATTGTATGGATACCAATGACCTCTTGCGTTTCTTTCCCGTGGACTGCTTTCATATGCTGGGTTACTCACCATGGATTCACTGTCAGCCCCTTGCACCAAGCCCTGAACATCACTGTGCAAGTGACCAGTGGATACCCGTTTCTGGCGTGCGCGACCCCCTCTGAAACAGCTTAGCATTGACCTGGAAGGACTTGTATTGCTCAGGCTTCCAAAGGTTTCTGACATACCTGTAGCCTGTGATGAGGCATGGGAAAACGAATAAACATGTTGTAAGACAGATCCATAAGAACCAACATTTACGGCTACCACTTGCTCTCCATCCACCATTTCAGTATGATATCCATCATCACCAAGCGAAGAGCTATCAGAGCAGCTCGGCCTGTCAGACTTCTCCATTTTAACTTTCACCTCTGCAATCTGACTTTCCCTTACTATCAGGTCTCCTTGCTCATGATCACCTTCAATCTGAATCTCATATTCAGAGATACTCCCACTGCTTCCTCGATCTGAATGCCCTTCTTCTTGCAGACGACTACGTAGAGTTTTGCCTGGAGTAGTTTCCATCCGAAGATCGCTGCCTGCTGTTGACTGTCGCACCTGAGAGCAATAGGGGGGAGATATCTCAATGGGATTGGCAAAGTAGCTGCTGTCCTTAACTCCATTGCGATTTTCAGGATTTTCTTCAGCACCAACAGTGACAGAGTCAACATCACCGACACTGATCTTCGAATGAATACTCTCCAGTATCTGTGTGCATTTATCAATGACACACTGCATCTGTAGAAAGCTAGCTGCAGTTAGAAAACTAACAACATCCTTCAGCTGTAAGGACATCCTTCCAGTGTAACAAAAAGAAAGCAACTGTTCAAAAACATTGGGGTTTTTAATAACTGATATTGATAAGCCACTCATGGTGCTCAGCGCTGAATGGTCACGGAAATACGGAGAACTAGCAGCTAAGACAGCTTTATGGGCTCGAAATGGCTGACCCTGAATATGCACAATTATGTCACATAGCTTCCCTTGCAGGCGGAGCTCGTTTAACTGGCTCAGAACAGTGTTGCTGTACTCGGGCACATCAAACTGAATGAAACTGCTGCTGTCCATTTCTACTGATGTAAAGAGTAACCTGAAAGAAAAATGAGAAGATTTGCAGCTGAGAATGAATTCAGAGTTTTCCATTTAAAAAATAAATGCTTGCACATTTTGAAGTTAAATCACCACATTGATCTCTTAAAGGTGCATTACAACAAAACAGTTGGTGTAAACACTTGTTATAATACAAAAAGTAAGTCTTAATCTACCCATTTCTTGTATTGCTACAATTTGAATTATCCCTCTGCAACACTCACAATTCAATGCTCATAATCCATCCCAGGGTGCCTGGGACAGTCTATGTCCTAAAAGGAACTCTTTGATTTCACTCTGATTTAATCCTAGGCAAGTGATTTAACTCTAGGCGAGTTAAAAACTTCAGAAGCTTTAGGAGGTGTTCAAGTCAGATACTACATTGATACTTGCATTGTTAAATTGCCCAAGAATGATCTTTGGAAGGTACTTTACGAGGCTTGAAAAACCTGCTAAAGGAAAGCGACAGGGACATGTGTGTGTGCACACACAAATGTGTTTTAAAAACATTTAAGTCTAGATATGTCAAGGTCATCTCAGAGAAGATGAATACACTGCACAGGGACATTTCTGTTTAAACATTTACCTCCTTAGAAATTAAACTGTGCAATTACTTTAAAAAGTAAAAATCAATCTTTCAATCTACACATCACAAACCAAGGAAATCCTGGTAAAAGGAAACGTTTAAGTGTGGACTCAGTTCCAAACTATTTACCCAGTGTGTCAGAGGTTCCCAGATAATACTGAAATTGGGTCAATCAGTAAGGCAGCGTTCGAAGGGAAAGCGCTGGAGCCACCCAGGGACTCACAAGCTTTTTAAATCTCCTTTTGTGATTTTTTTAGATCAAGCATGATGTGAATGTGGAAGCTCATCTGATACAGAAGCGATTTCCTAGCTACAATCATCTGACATTTGAACTCTAACCTAACTCAGAAGCCATGGGTACTCAAACTTGCCTGATACACTGGGAAAGGATGTTCCCAGAGGCTGTAGGGAGATGTATACATTTCAAAACAAGATCTAAAGGATGCTACCGATTTTTCATGGAGTATTATCATAAAAAGGACAGACATACTTGTCCCTCTGAGTGTGTCTCACTGTAGCAGACACCACCCTACATTTCCAATACTGGGCCCCTAATCCAGTGCCCCCAAATCTTCAGGCTTTTATTGATATTCTCATTCTTACTAATGCAGAACTCTAAACATAATATTGCCATCATACCTGTTTTTCCAACTGCATAAACAGATCTCAACATCATCCATTGACTTCTGAAGCAGGAAGCATGTCCAATGTATCACAACATACTAGTGGATATTTTTGTTCTATTTATGTCTTATGTTACATGCTGTAATGGGACATATGAACAATTTAAATCAAATGATGAAAATTCAGACACTCTAAAAACAAAATAAATGGATAGGAATATGGCAAAAAGCCTACAGGGAAGAGCTGGAGCTGTATCAGCTGACTGTCACTTAAAACTAACATTCATAATCTCCACAAATGGAACTTCTTTTCAGTAGAGAAACAAGACAGTCAGCTTCCTGACTTAACATTACATCTGACTTAGAAACAGCCTAAAACTCCCATAGAGCACTGAAAATCAGGTTGTCAGAGTTGCTGAACATGTTCTGTAAGATACCAGTGGGTCAGAGATTAAAATGGGTAAACCAGACGTCACTTGAGTTGTTAGTTGTTATGTGAAAGCAGGACAAAAGATGATTTATGTGCTCTTTCATCTGCTGAGGGAAATAAGGACTAGAAGGTGGTTAGCAGAAGCAGTATAATCACAGCTATCTATACAAAAATACCTTTGGCAGGGCAACAAAGCCACAAAATGATTCAGAGCTCGTGAGCTGATGCAAGACAGACACAGGTCAGGAATCAAACATTACAACAAACAAACCCCAGCCTAACAGGTGTAGTTAAGCAGAAACCTCAACTGTGTTATTGAGCATCCCTGCATGTGGTGCAGGGAGCCACTGCTCAAGCCCCTACCAGATGCACCCATGCAACTGGGAAGACAAGTTTCAGAAGTCAGGATACGCATTTGTCAACTTGTTGCTCACCTGACAGGGTAGCAGGCTTCCGTATAAACCCAACATAGGTCACTACCTTTAGGTGTGGGGCTTAGGAGTTCTGCACAGATGGGACACCAGAACATTCCTGATTACATTTCTCTTTAGTAAGCTTGTACATTCATATACTTTTCATATACAGAAAGTATTTGCCTCATACTTCCCTACAGGCTCTTACTCAGCAAAACGGAGAACACTGTAGTCCTACACAAAATATTAAAATACAAATTGTCACCACTTGCACCAGTCCAGACAGAAGGAATGAATGAAGGATAGGTACCTGAGTAGAAGAAAAATGAACATTTTATGCCTTACCATTGAGAAGAAAAGAAACGTTCTTTTGATCATGGCATTTTAGTATCTTTAAATGAATTCACATTCCCTAGCCAAACATTGAAAATGAACTGTGACCACAGCCCAGAGAATGCATGAGAAGCAGAAGAGAGGGACATAAAGAGGAAAGGGATTCGCAATGATCCTCACACATCACAACTCTTCTAGAACACCCAATTATGTCCATAGGCAGATATATGCACAAGTAATTTTACATCCTTGTTCTCAGATTTGTTTAATCTTTCTTTTGGGGAACAAAGCAGCTTATTTTCCTTAGAATGTTAGGAGTGAACAGCACAAATCCTGGTAGTGAGTGGGGAAAATGATGGAGCTAAAAGTCTGCAAGTGTGGCTGTCAATGTAAGCAGTAAAAAACCAAAAATAGGGATCAAGGGAATATACAGTATTGCTTTGAAAGCAAATGGATCAAGTACAGAAAACACAGGCCAAAAAGCAGCGGATAATGAGTTTCTCTATCCATCTGCTCTTAAAAGAAAGCAAGCAAACAAGCTACAGCATGCACTTGTGGCTACTTTTCCACCTTAGTCTCCTTGGAAGACACAGCCTTCCTGTGACCTTGAAAACATCTGTAGAAAGCTGGGGTTAAATGACAAGAATTTAGAAGAGCAGCAGCACTTGGCAGAAGAGAAACCCTTTCCTCACTTCCAGACAGACTCTGAAATCTCTAGTTGAAGCACTCCAGGAACTGGCAAGGATGCCAGTGAACCCCACATTCAGGGTTCATTCAGGCAGGACTGCAGCAGGAACAGCACTGAGACTACAGTGACTTTGCTGGAGTATTCCAACTTCATTGTATCAGTTTGGGAAGGCAAGACCTGAGAAAAAATCCGGCATTGCACATGCCAGAGCAGGCACCACTTGCAGTGTTTTATTGATGAATAATAGTTAGAAGAATGATCTTATTTATTCCTCCAATTTTTTAACAGCTTCCTCCAAGTTGAAATGTCTCCCTAAGCTCTTCTCTTGGGGTGAGGACAGTAGCAGAAAGATACCCTAAAGCACAAATTAGTTTTGAACATATCAAAAGTTCAGAATGAAGATAATTTTATTTGTATTATACAAATTCAAGCATTTGAAGGGTAGGGAGGACTAAGATAAGTCATAGCAATGTCAGGTACTCTCACAGTTAAAATGTAATGTATTTTGTCTTGCTTTAGCTTCCACCCCTGCCTGCGGCACAGTGCAAAGTTAGGTTAAAGTCCTGTGCAATTTAAGTCCACCCCTGGGCACTGGGCTATGAACAGGTACTCTCTCAACCTTTCTATATAAGCAGATCAAAGTATTTGAGGGTTTTGTAGATGTTATATATCCAAGAAATTGGCTAAAGGCTTCCTTGTTTTAAATCACAGGCCAGAGGAGGACACCAAGTTCACTAAGTCTCTGCAGGGCTCCTGTCTATTTCTGTAGGAGATGATCCAGTCACACCCAAAAGAATCATATCAATTCTCTTCACGCCTGCATTACACTTATTCATCAGGGTCTGACACAGCAAACATAGACCATAGTATGAATTTACTAGTAGTGGATTGCTGACCTGTGTCTTCAAACAAGTGTTCATTGCAGTAACCTGTGATCATGAGAGTGATAACATTTCACATTAGATTTCAAAAGAAACTTAATTTTAAAATTATGTTCTAGAAAAGCTCCTGTTTCACTTAAAAACCCAAGAATAGATGGTGACAAAACACATTCAGCATTTTAATTTTACTGACATCATACAGTAGCAGCGGGGAAGCATCATATAACTACAACATGAAGCTGTGTGTCTGCCAACGTCGTATTAGTTTCTGCTTCTAAGTCTGCACCTGTTTAATTTCATTCACCACTGATGCATGATTTGGTGTTATCATGGACAGGTGAGTGATACAAATTCTGCTCATCTGAACTCACACAAAGGTGTGAGAAAAGATCCAATGCATTTTCTTTAGTTAGCTCAGCAACATGGGTTCCTTGGGAAAAAACAGACATTACGAATCACAGCTGTGTCTGAAAACTGAAATACATAGAAAACTTAAGAGGATCATAACAAAAATTAAGACTAAAACAAGAAAAGTGCTCCACGGCACCAAGAATGGATACTCCATGCATTACTGCTCAGTATACAGAAAAAAAAGCAAGGAAAGAAACAACCATTTGTACAAATCACTACACTCCTCACTTGCATTTTGGAGCTTTGAGTGTTTACTACACCAGCTGTGAAAAGACGTCATTGCAAAAATGTATTCAAGAGAATCTTAACCTAGCAATGTAACTCTTTTGTCTGTGATCAGGGAAGATTTAGGGCAAAAATCTTCATCACCCTCACTCCTTTCTGTTTAAATTTACATTTCAAATTTGCCTTTGTTTTCAGATTACAGCAGCAACAATAATTAAGGCTGTACCAAAGGAAAACTACAATCAGGTACTTCACAGTCTAGGGGCATTTCTAAGAGTCCTCTTTAAATAATCTTTGAAATCAGGAAAGAAACCGATCATACAGTCTTTTGCTAGTTTCTACTCATAACATCGAAGTACTATATTCTCTTTGAAAAGCCAACATATAGCAGAGTGCCCTTGCATGGCCTTAATGTAGTGTGACACACAGCGCTGCTGCCTTGCTGAAAATCTGGCTCTGAAGCATGGTCAGCTTCCCTACAGTGAGGAGACAGATTTTAGTATCACAGGCATTAATAAACAAACAAATAAATAATGTAAAAGGGCAAGCTACTCTCCCAACAACGGAGACAATTTTGTGCAGAACTACAGCGTACTTATAATAATACAACAATACAGGCAGTACTATGTAAATACGTAGCATTGGGTTTTGCATCAATTCTTCCTAAATTCAAGCAGCCATTTTCTTAAGAACTCTCCAGCCTTTAAAGATCACGAAGGAAACTAAATTATATTTACCTCAGGTGAGATGATCAGATTCTGCTATTTTCTACAGATTTAAAAATCAATTGCACTAAAGGTTTTTCCAGAAACACACACAATGAATACTAAAAATAGAGCCTTGTGTATTCTCAGCTCATCCATGCAGTCTATTTCGTGCTCTGTACAACACACTGCCAGAGGCATCCTCCTGGTGACAGAAAATATACCTAATGACACACTTCTCAGTGTAATTTATGCACTAAAATCAGAGCCATGCCTAGACATCTATATAAAATTAGAACAACTCCTTCTAACCACAGAAAGAATGATTGCGGAAATGTTTCCACTTGGCACTTAAGGGAACACTTGGAGCTTAATGGAAGAGACCTATAAAATAAGTCTTTGTGTACTAACTAGATTTTTCTAAACTTTGACTGCACCACATATAACTAACATTTAAAAGCTCTTTAACATATTATTTATCATCTAAGTCATAGCATTCTGGCAAGCAAAAAGCTGTGGAAACCTTACTCTGTCTGAATACGGTCATCTAGATGTTACCTGATAGCAGTAATTCACAAGCACATGGTTATTAACTAAAACCAAAGAAAACACAAAGCAATAGGCTTTAAGATTGGTGATAAAATTGCAAGTATCTGCCCGACCACATAAAGTAACAGCTTCATCCATTTTCCTTCAAAGCTTCCCTCCAATGGAAATTAAATAAGTACGTACTTAGTGCTCAAATCTTTGTCATGTCAAACAACACAGTCTCCTAAATCACTCTTACTTATACTCTTCTTTTGTGAAGAAGAGTTTTCAGAGAATTACAAAGCTGAATTTTAAGTATTATCAGCAATAGAAGAATAAATCAAACAAGAATCTTTGCTTAGGTTGATTTGCATTCCTTGTTTTTAAACTCAAATACATTTAAACTTAGACACATTGAAGAGATTGCTACATATAGACATGAAAGTTTGATATCTCAGAATAAGTAAATGACAATCATGGACTCAGATGGAAGTTTAACAAAGGTGATATGGAGATCCTAAGAGATGCTACAGCACAACAGAACATTCTTTTAATATTTCTGTTGCAGCATGAAACTTCATTTTGTTTGCAGCATCCCCAGTAGATTAAAATGCACTTTATTTATGGCATCTTTTATACCTCCAGTGATCTGAAACCCCTTTACAGCTCAGTTCAACACATTATTCTGTTAGGTTCACCTCTAGCAGGTAAATAAAACTGCCAGGATGATTAAAACCAGCTTGCACAATCCTGTGTTTCTACATAAACTCCCTGCCCTCACTTTTGTTAAGCTCAGCACTATTTTAAACAGTCTGCAGTAAGTTCCTGATGCAAAAGCCATACCCCAAAAAAACCCTACATGAGAACTACACTACCTTTCTAGTAGTCCAATATCAGAGCAATACAAAAGTTGTGGAAATGACCACATCTCTCAAAAATAAACAGCTATGGAAGCAATTAGTTTCTTTTTTAACAAAATAGGATTCAAATCCTCATTCCTCCAATTGTCAACCACCTGCAAATCACTATAATTTTGATTCACAAAGTGTATTATGTTTGGGAAAGTCTGAACTAAGCAAAAAAAAAGTGGCCATTGGAATCAAAGGAAATACAGACAGTTCAGCCAGCACTTGAAATAGTGAATTACCTGTAGTAAGCTACAATTTCAAAGCAAGCTTTGAAATGAGTCTGCTTCACTTCTATTTTAGACTAAAATACAGAACCTGTAGTTGAGACTACATTAAAACTTAAAGCTTCAATAAATTCCCTCATAAAAATGCAGGAAACCCCCTGTTTCCTCAGAAACTGAAGCCAGTCAGTACAGGCTGAAATGTAAGCACTAGAAAACTTTGTTTTTGCACAATTTTGTCACTAGGTATCAGAACAATAACAGTGAAAGTCAAATGTCATCATCCTTCCTCTGCAGACACAGAGGCAACACTCAAAAGTACCAAACATCAACAGTGAAACCAAGGGTAAAAGTCCTGTCTGCCAGGCAAGGAGCATGGGAGGACACAGTCCCACCACTTGCAGGGGTGAGCAGCACATCAAACCCCTACACTCTGGGCAAGGGTATTTTTACTGATTCAGCCTTTTTCCTAACAACTGAAAAGTGTTTATTTTCACTTCACCAACATTCACAATGTGATGAACAGAAAAATCACTTGAAGGAGGGGGTGATCTTAACAACCAAATTAAAAACAATTGATTTATGTGTGTATATATATATACACATACACATGCCAATATCAATAATGCTACCAACCTAAGCTCAATGCTTAGCATGGTGCAATGGGAAATTATTAGAAGTGCAAATTTAGCATTTCATAGAAGAAAAAAACCAAACAACCCAAAGCAAAACAAATAAACCAGAAGCCTCTTATTTGAGCAAATATGCAAAGAAAGCAGTTGTGAAACTGAAGTCCAACCTTCGTCCCTTATTCTCAAATTGTCCTCCTCACAACTGCCTGTATGGAAGTGATTAAAAGAGTAAAAAATGAAACAACTATCGATGCATAAACAAAGCTTCACACAACAATTGCAACCTCAGTGCAAATACTCTCTACATTCTGGCTCTACAAATTACTACAGAAGTGATGTGACAAGACCCTACAAGTGACCATCACAAACTTATTTCGTGCATCAATTTCATTAGATATGCACTATATAAACGTAAACAAATACTGTGCACACTTTGTGAGCACTGACAGCTCTGAGCTGCGGGCTTCCAGAAGCCACTGTCAGTAGAAAGGAACCTCTTTAGCTGATAGTATGAGACTTGAAGTACATACACACCCCCAGAACTTTAAGTGTGGTGGGAGAGAGAGATTTTGTACCTTCCGCTATTGCAGTAAGTTATGTGCTACCGATGTAATACTTGGTTACTATTATGCATTTTAATCTATCTACTCGTTCTTTTATATTACCCTCAGTCCCTCTTCCCCAGATCACAGCTGTCAGGCACCAATGTTTCTTTTAACCCGGGAAGTACCGGTATTCTCTAGATACCAGCACCGTTTCTTGCAGGAGATATAAAGGAGCTCTGACAAACACGTTTCATGGCGCTGCCCCAGCCCGTTACTTCTGACAGGCTCAACAACTGCGCAGCTCTCATCGACCAGGCAACGAGGCAAAGCACATCCCAACGCCACACGCCGGGAGCTCTGTCACAAGCTGCGGTGCAGCTAATCCTGGCAGCCCGGCTCTCCCGTATCAGTGTCTCTCGGACCGCTCGGGCTCGTTCCAAGCTCACGCTCGGCTTCGGTTTCCTCTCAAACCAACCCAACTCTGCGCGCACCTGCCGGGGTTTTGAAGGGCGCTGACAGGGACCGGGGCTTCCCCCACCGCCCAGCAGCGGCCGGAGCGGACCCCGGCCCCGGCCGGACACCCGGACTCGGGCTACGCGGCGCCGGCTCCGGGCGAAGCGAGGCTGGGAGCAGCGCAGCCCCAACGGGAACCGCTGACACCGCTCCCGGACGGGCCCCGCAGCCGCCGCCCCGACGGGGTCTGTCAGTGCGCCGGGACCCCCCCCCCACCGCAGAACGGCTCCGTCCCGCACCGCGGCCGCCGCTCACCCGGAGCTGTCAGCGCCTCTCACATGGCGGATCCCCGGCCCGGCTCCGGCCCGCTCCCACCGCCGCTTCCCGCCCGCTCCCACAGCTCCTCGCACCCGGAACTGATTCCGCTGGCAGCGCTTCCGCTTCCTGGTGACGTGCGGCGGGCGGAGCTGCCGGTGCACCGGGGCTGAGCCGGGGCCGGCCGCGGCCTCCCGTGTGCGGACGGGGCAGCGAGGCCGTGCTGGGCAGAGCCGTTCCCGGAGCTCTCCGAGGTCGGGGCCCCGCTGTTAGAAACGCAGCACACGGGGGGAATGGCAGGGGATGAAAGCGGTGGAGATCACCGGGAGCGGCTGAGCGCTCCATGGAGTGAGCACGGCTGGAACTGCCTCCCGTGGGTTGAGAGTGCGGTGGGGTCTGTGCTCGGGATACCCAGCTCTGTGTGTGCAGAGAGGAGCCCTCACCCGCGGTAAGCTGCTGCTTGCACCGAGCAGTTAAGAGCTCACCTGTGTCACTCCACCCTCACCCCTTACTCATTGACTGGCATCCTGCACACGCCGGTGGAGTCACTGCTGCACATGGTGTGAGTCAGGAGCCTGGTGCCAGAGCACCCACACGGTCTGGCCTTGGACATCACCTCCGAGGGGTGTCTTTCTCTTGCTATAGAACAGGTGGAAGAGGTGTTGATGGGTTACCAGATAAAGGAGCAGACTGGGAGAACATCCTGACCCCAGGACACAACAGGCACACGAATGGCAACTACCTCAGCACCAAAGAAATGTGCCCAATTCCACAAATCCATCCACCTGCTGTGTTAGGAGAATCGGGTTTTAGTGTTTTCTTCAGCCAGGCTGGCATGTTCTCTGTTACAAGAAGACACGTTACTAGACACACTTTTTCTTTATATATTTAATAAAGTTATATATCAACAACTTTTGGATTTGTACTTTTGTTTGAGCACTTATCGTTTTGGCAAAAGTGAAATATTAAATACTAGTACTAGACATGCATTCCTTTCATTCAAGCTTAAGAAAACATTTACAAAGTTGACAGGTAACATTTATTAAAACATGTTATACAAAAAAGGGGCATGGGACTCTTCTATAAGAAGAAAATATTGAACAGTAACATTAAATTAAAACCATGCTGTACAATTAGGACAGCAATATTTATAGACAAAACTATCCAACCTCTGCAATACAGGCATAACATCTCACAAAATATCAAGATATGCAAATTTACTATTATAAATGACTTGTTTAGAATAAAAACTTATAGCTCATTAAGGAAGATACACTTGACTTGCATAAACAGTTACATTTCTGGAAGAAATATGGAATCCCATGAATAATAAAACAAAGGAGCAGCAATTGACAGACACAGGCTTCAAGCAAAAATCGGAACTTACAATTTAATCACATTAAAATATATCATAATTTTGTTTTCCAGCATCTTCCCCATGGGCACTGGCAGTTTACAGCTAAAGAAGCCTAGCGAGCCAATGAAGCATTTAAATGACAAAAAAACCCCAACTTTCCTAGTTGTTCTGAGAAAGGTTCTGATTCCATTAAAGCAAAACACTCAGTGCTGTAGATCTCATAACACAGAGATAGGTCTCCTTCCTGGTACCAACACCATGAGATTACAAGACATGAGGTGCCTCCATTCCTTCAGGCTCAATAGTACAGGGACAGCAAATACTCTTTGTGTATCAAGAAACCCAATCCATCAGCCTTTGATCACCTCGCTTCTGATACAGGACAAAGTTTCTCAACCCCAGGAACACTTTCGATGAACAAAAGCTAAGACCAAAGCTTGTCTTGACAGTACCGTCCAGAGTCTACCTGCTCACCCATTAGGCAAGGCCATGTTTAAAACCCAGAACAGCAAAACCCCCCAACAGTGAAGTGTGAAATAGGAAGCTCCTTCCTTAAAAGTCAGATATGCACCTAAGCAGAGATCTTAATGCTGTTAACAGTTGAATTTTTCATATTCTTACATAGTTTTTTATGATCAGCTACACAGATTCCATGGTAATTAACATCTTAGTTACAAATTGGAATGCAAAGGAATTTAGCTGTAGTATCATTTTCTTACCACTGACAGGACAATTAATGGCTTCATGGTAGCAGGGAATTCTGAAAGCCTCCTGCGTGTATAATGACTGTTTTCCAGAAGACATTCACCTCACTGCAGCCAACAGCAAGCAATATAAAAATGCACAGATGTTACTAAGCTGTCTCATTAAAGATGAAGCTTAAGGGAAGACTAATGAAATGCACCATATACATATGCACTCCTATTATCTATTTATAGGGATTGCTTCCTTCCTCCCAACAAACAAGAAGTAATTTCTTGTGTGTTGAACAAGACCACTCCATTAGCAAAGATCAAGAGCTTGACAGAAGCTGCATCTGCAGATCTTGGTTTACTCTGTACAACTTTATCAGCCATAAACTGCAGGGTTTCAGTAGCAGGGGGCTGCAAGACTGGCAGAGTATCCCCGGTTGGAAGGGACCCATAAAGATCAGAGTCCAACTCCCTGCTCCTGGCAGGACTAGCTAAAATTATATGACTAAGAGCATTGTCTGGACACTCCCCAACATACAGCAAGAGGTTACAAACTGCCCTGTGCTGGTCACAACAGATCCTAGCCTGCACTGAAGTGCATGCAAACAATCCACTGCATGCCAGAACTTCAGCCAGAGATGCGCACAGTGCCTCTGCTCAAACATGTTTAAGGAAGAGTGACAGCTGCTAGCAAGAGGTGCAAGGAGAAGACACTCCCAGGGAAACACATGTGGAAATGTGGATAAAATGAAGAGCTGCCCATGGCAAAACACGTGGAGAAGACACTGAGCACATGTATAGACACACACAGCAGGACACACTCCATGCCCAAGATATTCACTTCTGAAGGGACTTTGGCCTGTAGCTAAGCCATGCCAGAGCAGGTACACCTCCGAAGTGTGTGACGCCTCCAGGAGAGCCAAGCTGGAACAGACACATCCCTGATGGAACTACGTGGTGCCACAATGATCAGTGACAACAACCAGCCCAGAGCAGCAGAGGACACCCACTGAGATGAAGGGTGGCAAACAAGCCAGTGTGCCAATGAGCCCAACCTCCTGAGTGATCTGTCTCCTCACTACAAGAGCTGGCACAGGCTGAATGCAGCTCTCAATGAAAGCAAGGGAAATAGAAGACTACAAAGGCAAGGAGGAAAGGTGCAAGTCTTAAGCTGAGACTGAGGAAGGGGAAGGACAGAGGTTTCCTTAAGTGTTTAAGTAATTTCTTGTTATCTTTCCCCCCCCCGTATCTGAATCAGTGATCAGAGGTTTGTCAAAGGGCAATATAGCAAATTCATGAAAACCAACACAAGACAATTGTTTTGCCTGTGATGAGTAAAAGTAAGGATTTTAGACATGTTATCTCAAGCTTTCCCTACACCACCAATCCTCTCAACCTCATGACAATCATATCAATATTTTCCTGAAAGCAACTGATTTCATGTAAATTAACATCAAAAAAGCCAAGTGGTACAGAATCAGTGGAACAACATTTGTTGGACTTTTAGGACAATGTCATAAAATAGGGTAAAATAGTAATAAGAAATATTATAAAGTTACTATTCGTGCTAAGTCATTAAAAGAGGACATGGTTCTATAATATGATCTACTGGACCTGTTATAAAACCTTTAAAGTGTCTCTCGCAGTACATTTTATTTTAAAGCTTTATTTCAAAGTAGTCTAACTGCAAACAGGAGTAACGCTTAGCTTTGAAATGTCCCGTATAAAAGTCATTCCAAGCTGGTAAAAGAAACAATTTTGCTGGCAGCTCTGTAGGGTAGTCTGGGTTTAACAGAAAGAGGTGCTTTGCTTGACCATGTTCTTCAGCCTGGTGTCTCTGACCAGCCTTTTTGATGGTTAAATGGGAAGAGACACCCTTAACCTTTGTATGCAACACTGAAGTGACAATTTGAAAGGGGTTGAGAACTAATGTAATACACAAGATTATTCCCAAAATGAGTATGAGAATACCTTCCCTTGAGTGTGATAATGGTACCTGCAGAAATGACACCCTGCATGTAGTAAGGCCTTGCAGAATGGAAAAACAGGGCCACTGAGTGCAAGAACCCTCTTTCTTCTACACTCACGTAAACAGGCAAGCATTATAATTATTTTTTTCAATATTAAAAAAGACAGTATTAGCAGTGTGGAAACAAACCATAAAGGGAATATATTTCTAAGTTTAAAAAACATAAAGTTTTATGTTTTTTCCTTTTTTTTTGCTTTTCTTTTTAAATACAAAGTGCTTCTATACATTAAGCAGGTTACAGTGTTAGTGAGCAAATCCCTGTTTAGTTACCTTGATTACAAGGGTTATATATGGCCACCATGGTATATTGTAGAGTTCAATTAAGTGCTAAGAATAGGAACTCTGTGGTGCTGACCATTTATGCCCATTGCCAGCAATGGGTTCATCGTATTTGGGAATATCTGTTTTAACAAAATTCCATATGAAAAATATCTGAAGCATTAGAAGATTAAGAGCCTCTTAAGAAAATTAAAGTTTGTAAGTAGAATGGCAGAAAAGAAACTACAGTCATTACAGCCCACTGAGTAGTAAAACCCCAGCTTGTACCAGACATTCACATTCAAGATAGCTTGGTTGCAACTTAAGACAATTTGTAACTGGGAGTTTAAAAAAGCATCTAAATAGTAACTATCTTTGTGTGGTTTTGCTTCACCATACAGGGTCATCTGTTATGTATGTATTTGTTAAGTATGTTATACTGCATACCACAGTATCTAATATATAAATTTGGGCCAGACAGGCTTAGGCCTTTGGTGCTGGGTAACTTTCTCCCCCCTAATGTTACCAGCACTGTACCTGGACATCAACTCTTTGTGTCATAGTCTGTGTATGCTCTGAAGGCTCTTTCCTTTTTATGTTCCAGTAAACTACGAAAAGGGTTAATTGCTTTTGCACAGGACTGCATTAAGCTTTCAACCCCAAAATCCTGTTGCCACCTTTAAAATTGATGCATTCACTCTACCTGCAGAGCTGGCAGCATCTCTTGGAACTACAAATGCTCCTCCGTCTATCGCTAGGAATGAGAGCCCAGCATAAAGATCCTCATTCTAAAGAAAGCAGGAGCACCACTTCCCCAGCAAACCCTCAGATTTCAGATATGAGCATGGTACCATGTTCTCAGTACCAATAATAGATCTAAATACCATAATTCCTACTTTTTTTTCCACAAGCAACTTCATCTGCAGAGGTAATCAACTCCGGCTGCTTGTGATCACATGTACAGTCACAGTAGTTCAGTACCAATAATCTGTATTATAGTTCTTCCTATTCAAAGAGTAAAAGAATTAAAAGTATAAATACCTATCAATGACTAAATAATTTTCCTAAAGCAGGTTTCTAAAACTAGACAGAAGTTCTCAAAGAAGTTCTTGTACCAATAAAAAGTCAGTTTCGGAATCCACAGAGTTTGGTACTTGCTACTGTAGTAAACCACAAAACTCTGACCAGAAAACTATAGTTCGAATGTTTAATTATTTTGGGTAAGTTCCAAATATTACTTTTTTTCCTGACAGAACATTTATTACACACCCTGCTAGAAGCTCTCACGGTGTAGCAATCAAAATCAAGGCAAGCCAAGGGTCATATGGCATTAGGCTCTACAGTAGAGACAAATTATGCTTAATGCAGACTGATGTTTATATAGTGCTCAACTGTATTTAAATGCATTACAGACACTAAATAGAAATCAGCACAAAATTAGACATTTGTTTTACTGAAGATGGATAATAAAATGGAAGACAGATAAAGGAAAGCCAAACTGTATTTAACACAGCCTTTCATTAAGCATTATAGCAAAGGCTATTTAACAATGTAAACTATCTAATGATACACATTAAGTATGTTGGCAGTCTCCAGTCTGAGGTGGAATTCTAACTTTTTGTCATTAAAATGTGAATCATATCATCATGAGGGTGCTGAGGCGCTGGCACAGGGTGCCCAGAGAAGCTGTGGCTGCTCCATCCCTGGCAGTGCTCAAGGCCAGGTTGGATGGGACTTGGAGCAGCCTGCTCTAGCAGAAGGTATCCCTGCCCGTGGCAGGGGGTTGGAACTGGATGAGCTTTAAGGTCCCTTCCAACCCAAACTATTCTGTGGTTCTGTGATACACACCCTTGTTTTGTCATCCTAGTTCTCTTCCTCATTAAGTAGGGCTACTTTAATTCTTGCTGCATCTAAGCATTTGCAGGATTTAGGTCAATTCTGAGCTTTGAATTTAGAAGACTTAAGAAAATCAACAGGGCTTCTAAGTACTGCTTCGATTACAATAAACATCACAGAGACCTTACAGACCTCACTTTACAAGCACCTTTCAGATTAACCATTTGCACTTTGAACACCTGGAGTAATACTGTGGAAAGTAAAATAAAAGTTTGGTCTGTTTATACCAGCATAATCATTACAACTTGGAGGCTGGGGAGAAGACTGAGAATTTACAATAGCAAGTACCAGACATGATTTGCATAATTAATTTGCTTACTTTAATAAGCAAATGTAAGCACTGATGCCTTAGTTCATCTCAGTAGTACTCTGCTCAGCTTTAGAAGCTTGGTATGACTTGGTACAGGAGGTCACATGCCGATGGAAACTGTCCCGCCACATAAACCTTTTCCCACAGATGTTACACTCATACGGTTTTATGCCTGTATGAATTTTCATATGGCCTACGAGATGGTGTTTCATTTTGAACTTCTTACCACAGACACCACAGCCGTAAGGTCGGAGGCCAAGGTGCATGCTCATGTGACGATCTCTTTGACTTTTGTGGGTAAAGCTTTTTCCACACTGACAGGGATACAGCTTATCAGCATGCGAGAATCCAGTGAGGGATGTTTCTTCTTTAATCCCTGTAGCCATTTCAATGCCTTCACTATAACCTGCTGCCATCATAAGATCCTGCCTGTGAGCATTTATATTTCCATCTGCCCTTTCACCAGAAAATTCTTCCATAGAAGAGCCATAGAAGTCAACTTGCTCATCGTAATTACTTTCATCTGCCTGCTCATCAAATTCTGTTTCCATCTTTTTGTCACCTATATGAAAGTCTTCAACACCTGAAGACTGGATTGAATGATCTGCCTGAATGGCATTCATGGATTCAGACACCTGGTGTTCATCGTAAGGATTATCAACACCTTCACAGTCTTGTTCGAATCTTTCTGGTTTCACATGGATCCATCGCTTATGAGACATGATGCTGGGTTTGCTATACATAGGCCTGGTATACTGATAATCTGCACTATCACTAGTTCCTTCTTCACCATCCTGACTTGTCATTCCAGTGCTAAGTCTATCATGTTCTGTTGAAGAATTACTGGGAAGGTACTCGTGTTCCGTCAGTTGACATGACAGTTCATCCTTAGAGCTCTCTTCTTCGTTTTCGCCATCTCTTAGCTCCTGCCCTTTATGGAATTCCGGCTGTCCTCCAGAACCAAGTTCAAAGGTTTCAACCAGGCCATTGTAACTACTACTGCTTGGGGACTGATGATCACTGCCATGATTCATCTTCTGACACAGAACTGTTGGGTTCCCCTCTAGCACTTCAGTGCATTTATCCACCACGTGCCACATCTGAAGGAAACTTGCTGCTGTCAAATAACTAACAATTTCAGGTGCAGGCATTACCAGACGACCTGTATAGGTAGACAGAAGAATGTTTTCAAATACCCTGGGATTCATCACATCAGGCAGGACTATTCTTCTGCTGTTTTTTAGGAGAACCTGATCACAGAAGTAAGGTGAACTGGCTGCAAGAACAGCTTTATGGGCTCTGAAGAGATGGCCCTGAACTACAATGGACACATCACATAGCTGTCCCTGCTGGCGCTGCTGGTTTAACTTCTGCAAAATGGTGCTAGAAAAATCTGGAAATTCCACTCGAAAAGAGCTTGACCCAGACTCCATTTCATTACAGATTTAGTGCTGTGCTGCAAGGAAAAAGAAAAATAAAATCAGAAATTCTGATAGCAAAGTACTGACCTTTCAACTTTCTTCTACACTTTTTATGTTTAACAAATAACACCCAAGCAGACTCATATGGAATCAACACAGCATTTTCTGGAACCTGTGTCACTGCTGCACTTCTAGTCTTCTACCCCCCCAGATTTCTGTCATTTCTGGAACTTGTACCTAGGCCACAAATTGCTCTGCCAGCGTATTTTGTTGTGTTTCTTCTATCCAAGAGGACTCATCAAGAGGAACTACAAGAAGCATGGTACCCAGTTGAGATAAATTAAGTATTTCAAGCATGAGTTTAAGATAACAAAAACAGTTATTTAATGAAATTCTAACAGTAAAATTCTAACTCCAGGTTGTCCCAGAGTTTAAAACAGCAAATGAGAGATTTTGCTAACAAAATCATCTCACCCATCCCAAATAAGGACTGATGGTACTTTTACGACATATTCCACTTTAAGTTTTCAATAGTCAAGATATTTATTCATACAATGGCAAAGGCAGCACAGACAGAACCCAAGTGAGAAGGAGGCTTATGACTCTTCTAGTGACAATTTCTTGTCATTTTACTAACTGAAAGGTTTGATAGCAACATCTTGCACAGATGCAGGACTACAGTCCAATCGTGTAATTACAAGCTTTTTCAGATGTTATTGTAACATTCCTTTAAGAAAAACCTTACGAATCTAAAATGTTAATCAGGAAAAGGATATCTCTACTTTACAGAATTTTATCTGCAGGTACCTTGTATTTGTAACAGTGGAACAATTATATGCTAGAAGCTCAGCTAGTAACTTAGATTTTAATGTCTTTATTCCCACATGATCCAGGTGTCTTACTACAAAGATAAAAGTCTCTTAAGCAGTAATTACTTAAAATGTCTACTTTAAATTTTAAATTTGGGATAAACTTACATGATGTTATCATTAGAAATTAAGACAGAAATTTAAATGCAGCAATGAACAACTGACATTAACTGCCTGAATATGTTCAACTCATGCAATTTTTTAACCTGATAATGTATAAATGCAATACAATGGAATTTTAGAAGAGCCATGGAGCAGCAAGCAGATTTCTCTGACATTCATCCGTTTGTCATCAGTGAGAACGTGCCAAAGTTTTAACAGACACACCTGAGAGATAATACCTAGTAAATTAGCAGACAGTGTATACATACAGAACATAAAGCATTTTGTTAATATGGTGCAAAACCACAATTTGCACTACAAACAGTTGGAGAACTCTAAAATGAAAGTGCTTCTACAGAAATACAGAATCACGAAGATTATGAATCCCTGTTCTAGAGAGCCTGCACAACAACCGCAGGGCTTTGCAACACAGTTATGTAACCAGCTATAGAAAACTGTTCTTTTGGTGCACTTTCATGTTAAAACGCTGGCATGTCGGCATAAACATGTGAGTGCTGAGTGCAGAAGGAGCAGCAGAGCTTGCTGCCAAGACGCAGACAGCACAGGAGGGATTATGTAGCTCACTCAGTGTTTAATCAACAGCTCATGGTTGCATAATCCCTTCCTTACCATACTCATCTGTTCTCCAAATCATAGTCTTGACAGCTCTCTCCCACTCCCGAAAAACCTCAGTGCCCATCTCCAAAAGCTCAGAGCTAGAGAAGGGTGCCAAGCATATGGAGCACAGACTATTCACTGTTACCTTAAAGAAAGGTGAACAGGCTTTCCATAGCAAAGAGCATGGGAGTCAGAAAGCCATCGAGACTTCAATAAATACAGGCCCAAGCTCCTCATAAAACCAGTATCTTCTGCAGAATCATGAACATTCTGCTTTTAAGATTCCTTTTCATTTTTCACTAAAAGCATAGCATCAAACTGACTTTTATTAATGTCTCTGAACAAAACAGACTGGGAAGAATAATCTGTCATTTATGAAAGCCATTTGTAACCATAAATAATCATAGCAACAGTCCAACGAAAGAAGTACCTTTTTGGATCATTTCCCTTCTTCCTACACTCACTTCCAATGCTGGGTAGTGAGAGGAAATAGAAGGACTAAACATTTTGTAGTTGAACTCCATAATTTGCAGTAAAGTCACATTCACTTTACATTTTCACAAATCATTATTGTTCTACTGGCTGAAACAATTGTTTAACTTAGGAGGTGTTTACCAGCTACCTCAGATTTGATAGGAGGATCAGTCATCATTTTAGTGGGTTTTTTTTAAACAGGGGGTGGCACAAGGCAGTTTTCCTACAAACACCAACTCACATAAATCACAGGTAAACAGTTACATTCTCCTGAGACACGAACCAACATGCACCAACTGAGGAAACAGCTTAAAACTTGCAGGTTTAGTGCATCACTATTCTCAAGTGTTGTGACTAACAGTGTTACGAAACAGGAAAGCCCTTTACACCACAAACTACTACTCCCCCTTCAGACAGTTCTCCCCTTCAGCCCTTACAACTTGCTTTAAATATTTAATACTAGAAATAGCTTTTAAAATTACTTTGGAAAAGGAAGTTCTGAAAAGCTTGCAGGTCATCTGACGAAGTCATTACCTACATAACAATAGAACACCACCTTTAAACTTACTGTCTTCAGCACTCTTTTATTCTTGGAAGCATCAGCCCTGCTGTGCACCCACAGAACCAACCCACTTCAGGAGACCACATCAGCTACTGGTTTTAGTCCAGAGAGCAACAGAACACCACACCAACCAATTCAGTTGTTATTACCACTTTGCTTACAACGACTTGACAATGTCACTTAAGCACTTTTAACAGCTACCTTATACGTTGTAAGCATTACAAAATACCTATTTTATTCTTATCAAACATATTTTCTTATGCAGATGCAGCTCTTTACCTCCTTTCAGAACGTTCCCAGACTTAAGGCTATTTTTCAACACTTGCCTACAAAAGATAAACCTTCAGGACACATTCAACGGAAATTTAAAGAGACATGCCTATAGACCTTATCTAGTTACTGCTAATCTAAACTGGCAGCTTTCAGCCACCACTCACGAGGCCATCCCACAAAAAATTTCACATGGAAGCAAACTTCCCTACATTTTAAATTTTCATGTAAACGAAACCAATCAAAATGTAAATACAGTATTTCTTATTAATAAAGCCACATATCAAAAACACTTTTACTTCCTCCTACTCTGTCTGCATGTTATCCCAACTCTTTATTTTAAGCCCATAAAACCCCATAGCCTCCATGCTGCAACACTGAGTGACACACACAAGGCAGATACTACTAACTCAAGAATAAAACCCTCTCATACACGGCTATAGGCAGTTACTTCACCTCCCGTATGTAGATCTATCGTAGAACCACCTTATTTCCGTGCCCCAGCAGCTCCCGCACGCCACAGCCGCGGCCGCGCAGCTGGGGCCCTGTCCCGGAGGCTGCAGGCCCCGCACCCACACAGCTGACGAACAGGCCCCAGCACCCGCTGGGGTGGGGAAGGCCTCACTGTCCCCGTTCCGCCCCGCGCTACCCCCGCCCCTCACCTGCGGGCCCCGGGGTCTGTCTCATAGCGGGGATCGCCCCGGCCCAGCGCGCCGAGCGGCCGCCCTGCCTCCGCGCACAGCCCGGCCGACGCCGGAAGTACCCCCTCCGCTTCCTGTGCAGCGCTTCCGCCTACAGCACACGTGACGGCTTGGGTCAGACCTTTTGCTTCCGGCCTGGCACCAAGTCTCCCCCCTCTCCCCTCCGTGGCGGCGCCCCCTGCTGGCCAGGCGCATGCGCGGCCCTCGGAGGCCGGGGGGCGGCGGTGCCTTGAGGGCCCCTCGCTGCAGCGGCCGCTGGTCCCCGGCTTTCTGTGGGGGTCCCTGAGGGGGGAAGGCCAGAATGCGTTAAGCTAGGGTTTGAAGGACATCACACAGTGCACTGTGTGTAATCCCTCATGCCACCCAGTGTGTACCTGATGTAATCCACTTGAAAACAGGCCTTAATGGCAGTGATCGGTTTCTGCGGGTCACTTGGAGCTGCATTTAGTTCAGAAAGCAAATTTAATGCAAAATCGAGCACAGGAAAACAGCAGGAGCAGGAAAGTCACCAACAGCGCACGTAGTACACTGAAGAGATGCATTTGCCCCTCAGGGATTGTGATAATGTGTAATTGCTGGGAAGATGATTTACTTTCCATGGGTTGGTTTGGGAGTTGATGTGGTTTCTAATATAAGCAGTCAATAAGAATAACATTGTCACCACATAATTTCCCTGAGGAGTCCTGTTCTTCCGCTCCACTGATGTTCTCCATGGCAGTGCCTCCAATGCTATCAGAGGGGCCCACCACTGAGCCCACCTCTGCCTTGCGTCCTGCATGTGTTAAGGACAGACACTGATCCGCTATGGGACAAGGGCTGTTCTATGGTCAGACCATGAGCTGTGCAACGAGCACACACATGAACTTTTCAAAGTTGAGATTCCACAAGGACGATTTATGGGATGAAAGGAGATCAACAACTTTGAGCTCTCCACACAACCCCATGGCCTTCATAACAGTGTTATTGTGCTTGGATATTAAGGGAATTCATAACTCTGCAGGTAGTTCTATTTCTATCAGGGATCAAGCCTCTAAACAAAAAGTTAACAGTTTTGGACAGGAAGAGGGGTGACTGAATAACAGGCATCTTTTATAAAGTAAACGACTGAATTTGTGACTGTTGCTCTAAGGAAAAGCTGGAGCTGTTTGGTCTCTTGGTATGGCATCCTCTTGCAGTTGCCGAGACTGCAGCAGAAGACCCGCGTTGCCCCTCAGTGAGCAGCTGGTGAGCTGAGCAAGGATGCTGCCCCTCAAGTCTGGCTGCACAAGTTTCTCATTCAGTTCAATCAGAAAGAAAACACGATCAAATCTTCTTCACAGGCTCATTTTGCTGTCTTGCACACACAGTGACTCCCTCCACTTCCCATACGTGTCCTGTGCACATTCCCTGGGTCCATCTGGGAATCATGGCTCCAGTTTTAGCTGCACACGAGCACTTGGCATTCCTCGGTCTTCGAGGAAAACCAGTTGTGACTAAGCCTGCAGCGCGCTGGGACTGGGACAGCATCAATGCCGTTTGTGTCTCCGGTGCCGGGAGGGGGCCGGCAGGCTCGGCCATGCCCTCTGCCTCCCCAGCACCCACCGACGGCTCCGCACCCACCGACGGCTCCGCTTCCTGCCTGCTCCAGCAGGTGGCGCCCCAGGCCGGGCTCGCGCCGTTACCTCAGGATTAAACTGCCCCGAATTAGTGCTAATTCCGCTTCATCGCTTGAAAAGAAAGCGGACGATGACCTCTGGATTTTAACATTCATCCCAAAGGCTTCATCTGGATTCGGCTCCTCGCAGAACCGCAGCCCTCTGCAGGAATGTGGCACCGGAACGTTTGTAACTGGCCGTGAAGGAAGCGGCGCTCCCAAAGCTGTAACCCAGAAACCTGCCCAGCCGTGAGGCAAAGAGGCACCGGCAGAGCGAGGCCGAGTGCAGCGGTCAGCACACGGTGGGTATGGGTCATTCATAGGCTGCAGGTGTCTCATCCTGCCTCTCCTTAACGTGTCACCCAAGCTGGAGCAACAAAGAGTTACCTTGAACAAGAATCACACAATGGTTTGGGTTGAAGGGACCTTAAAGCTCACCCATTTCCCACCCCTGCCACCATGAGGGACCCCTTCCGCTAGAGCAGGTTGCTCCAAGCCCCTGTGTCCAACCTGGCCTTGAACACAACCAGGGATGGGGCATCTTGGAACACAGAAAGGAAGAGAGAGCTGTTCCAAAGGGGCTGAATTCCTCGAGATGGAATCCATACCTCTTTTATCAGGTATTATATCTTAATATTTGGTCTGTGCATGTACTTTCAGGTTTAATGGTGCATGTTCACAGGTTTTAAGTCCATATTCTTCCTACATTAATATAAACCCTAATAAGGACTTTAATGCAAACATGAAGAAAGGGAAAGCTTATATTTAATACAACACAATTATGTCCTTGTCTTTTGTAGGCATTACCAGACTACTTCAGCAAATTAAGCAATATATGAGAATGATAAGCTGTAGGGTGAGGAAGTTTTGAATGGGGAAAGACCTATTTTCAGCTGAAATTCAGAAAGGAAACAATTACATTATTGCAGCTGCTGCAGAAGAACCCGTAACAGTGATAGGGGCTGTGTCTTTCTCTTCTAAAAGCTGATTCTCCTTTGCCGAGAACCAGCTCCTGTGAACAGAAACTTATGGTGAGTTCAGCTCGTTGAGAACCTGCCTAAACATATGCCCTGCAATCTCGGGGCAGACTCTAATCAATACTTGAATTGTGTCTCTTGGTGGTAGAAGTCTATGTACAACCTACATGTTAGCAGCGGCCAATACAAGATGCTCACTACGTTAGACTTCTATAGTTACCCTTATCTAATGCTAATAGATAAGGCTCAAAAAGCCACAGAAATGTCACAAAAAAAGAGTTCTTGTTTCACAGTTAGACTGAAGAGTTACCAGCGAGATGGTCATTTTCCCTCTCTTGGCATTTTAACCACTGGAGACACAAGGCTAAGACACTGTGACCCTACCACTATACTTCAAGTTTTATTGTCATTGGATTTGTCTAACACAAGGTTGGTCCACGGGGAATCTTACAGTCCCCTTCCAATTTATGCAGGATTTACAGTATTTCTAAAAATCAAAAAGTAAATATAAAGAAGCCTTAAAAGCCTTCAAGTTTATACAGTGTGTTCAGCTGATGCCCCAAATAGATCATAAGTATGTATCATGCCTGTCCCCATTTGGTTTGGGGTTATTTTTTGTTCAGGTTTCGGTTTTAGGTGGTTTTGAGGTGGGCAGTCTCATGGACCTAACCTTCATGCTAGCAGCAGATGAGAGGTTTGGGGCCAGGGGCAGAGTGCTACTGCATGTTCTTTTGACAGACCAGATTAGCAGGTTTTGCTTAACATTTTGTATGCCAGCAAGAAAACTCCCATCAGGAAAGCAGGCCCTTGTGTGATTAGAAAAGGGTTCTTCCATCTTTGACAGGCTATCAAGTTATTGATATATTTTAAATGGCTTTTAATCAAGGTTTTCTATCTTTGCTTGTAATCTCTTCTGAAAGTTGTCTTGGTTATTTGCTGTACTGTTTGCTTGACCAAAAAATCTTCCTGATCATACTACCAGGGATGATTATCTCAAGACATCACATCTTATGGTTTTGCAGAACAGGTAGTGAATCAGCTGTTCTGGACCAAATTCCAGATGTTGGTTACAGATGCCAACACTTTCAGCTCTGAGCCAAAGAGGGAAAAAAAAGGATTAGTTTATTGGAAAGAGCTTTTATATGTGCTTCTGAAACAAGCAGTGCCAGGTACTCCTCTGCGGCTCATGCCACCCATCAAGAATTCTTTTGATGCTCTTTGCTTTCAGCCAACATATCAGAAGCGAAAACTTCTTTCCTTATTTACAATCACAAAGCACTTAATTTGTTAAAGAGCAAGTTTATGCAACCTTCCATAACTGTTTTTTTTAGATGAGAAATAAACTGTAGTTGAGAGATGAAGTGGCAGACAGCTAAGTGAAGCCTATGTTTTGGCCTGTTTGGAGGACACTGTGATCCCACAGTTACAAGCACAGTGTTGCAAAAATTGAATAATGATGATGCATAGAGCAGACGTGAAGGAAACTCACAACAGAAAAGAACTCAGCCCAACCTTTAGTAGCACAGAGAGCAGCAGAGGCTTTCTTGCCTGTCCTGGCAGTCCTTGTTGTGTGTTCACCACGCAGTCGAGAGAGGATTCAGTTTGCTCTTGGTAGGGGAGTCAAGCACTCCCTACTGGTGGGAAAGGATATTCAGATACAGCTTCAGGGTGTTAGCGCAAGGGTAATCTATTTTCCGCTCTAACTGATTGCACAAACCACTTTTGCACAGGTGTATTGTGGAATTTCTCTCTAGACTACCACAGTATTAAATCTGCAACTTGCTTGGCTTGGCAGGTAGCTTTGCAAAGCTTTTGGGTAGGAAAACAACCATGTAATCCACTTTTTAAATGACAGATTTCTGTAAAGAGTCAACAACTCAAGTGCAATCGCTACCATACTCAACCAGCTCCATCTGGTTACAACAGCAGGAAGCCCACACCACCAAATCTTAAGGTTCAGAAGATAGCCTCTGTGGTTCCAGGTTTATACTGCAAACTGGGGCCTCAGTGAGTCTCTTAAAAGCTCCTGCTGCTCTCTCTGCTGAATTAGTCAGATGCTGATGATTATTCACCTGCCAGGCTCCCATCTTTGCCTTGAAACAGATTCTGACTCTGCATTGTATAATCGAAGCCAGATGGAGTGGGATACATACCTGGTACAGCTCTGAACTGTGGAGTAGAATTCATGGTGAAGAATATCAGATCAAACCCTCTTTTTCTCCCTCATAATTCTGGAAGTTACTAAACTATTTTCTTTAGATGGGTAATTTTAATCTCCATTTTTACGTTTATGTGTCCCACCTGATTCTGTGCCAGTCAGAAAGTCTTGCATTTTCTTCCAGTTTAAAGAATTTATTCTATATGGCTCTTTTGCATACCACTGTCAGCAAAAGATCTGGAATATTACATTGGCTCAGCATTTATACTGAATTAGCACTGTCAGTTCCTGTTAGATTTAGGATCCTGTAAGTGCAGAGTAATGAATAAATGAAGGATGTTCCTACCCAAATATGTGTTGAAAAAGAGATGCAAAACTTGGCAGCAGGTTGCAGCACACTCAGTGGATAGAATAAGTGGGAGAAGGGCATGGTTGTGTGAGAATTATATGATGATGATTTGAAATACAGAGAAAATAATTCAATATAGTTAACAGACAGGCAGCACTCACTTCTTGTGTTAGTATCAGAACTGCTGTGCTGTGAACTCCCGCAGCAATTTACTTTGTAGGATTTAGGGAATTAACATCTACTTTTGCTAGCTTCTGCTTTCTTGCTCCTGCATTTCCTTCAGAAAAAAAACCCTGTTTTCAAACATAAAATCTTCCTGCAATGCCTGTAATGATCAACTATGAGCATGGCCCACAAAGCATTTTGGCTTTCCTTCATGTGACCAGTTCTGCAGTTACTGTGTAATCACACTGACTCCAGGAGTAGAGCTGCAGGGTCAAGGCTATCTTATTAAATCAGAAATATGTTTTACAAAGGAAGTAAACGGAAACAACATTAACTATTTCTTGTATGTTTTACTTTCTCCTGAGGTTATAAAAGTTTGGATCAAACTCCTGAATGGAAGCAAGTATATTACATTTTTGGCACTTTCTGGTGTTCCAGACACCTGTAAATAGTGAATCTTCAGTTTGGGTTCTGTGGTCATAAAAAAATACGAAAGCCTCATGGATACCAAACCAAATGTTAGAATTTTATTGTCTATTAGTGGCATGTTCAAAGTTTACTTTGCATTTCAATTGCAGCACAAACAAGGGCCCTAGGACTGGTGGTTGTTCTAACCAGTGGTTCTTACGACCAGCATTAGAATAGGAATAATAGAATTGTAAAGTATTACACAAAAAAGCAGTTTCAATTAGTGAGATCCTTGCGTTAAGAGGTCCAGCTGAAAGAGGTTTGCTCATAGCTTGAGGCACTGGAGCTTGCGTATTTGACAGCACACATTTGGCCTCCCTCCTCCTGATTCAGGTGGATGCAGTGCTAGTACTGTTCATGTCCTTCAGAAGTTGATGCTTGATAAATGGGTCAGATTCCCATCATGGTTGCTTTTGTTGTGATTGGTTTTGGTAGCTGTTTTATTTTCTCTGGTGCTTACTAAATGAAGGCACTGAGAAGACAAGGAGCAGAATATTAACTAAAAAGCTGCTTGGCAGCTCAGCTGGCCTCTTTCTGTTACCCATGCATGATCTTCAGAGACAAAATAACTGGCCCAGCTTACAAACTGATTATTCCTGGAGATCAGTTATGTGGAGGCTGCAGGTGGTTCATAAGCTTATCTCTCTTCATGTTTTTTTTAAGAAGAATGCTCTTAATTTAAAGGAATATTTGCCTGTTGGCTGTTCTGCTGGTTGCAGCCTTTGGGGATGTTGCCTGGTTGCTGCTCATGTGCTGAGTCCTGATGGTCACATATGTCTCCAGAGCCCACTGAGGTCAGCAGGAAACCAGAGATAGTGTCATTCCCAGAGCTTTGGCTGCACCATCCCAGAAGCTTGTGCTGTTGAGGGGACCCTTGTTTTATTCCCACATGGTACCATATGGCCACTCTTGACATTGAATTGAACAGTTGGAAATTTTTGCTTTTGCCTACTTTTAAACCATCTAAAAATAATATAAAGCATTTCCTTTTCCTGCGGGAGAACAGAAACACCATATCTATACAAAAGATATTTTGAAGTGTGATGCTTGTGATCTGCAAAGCCAAATACTTGAAATAGTCCTTTTGTGTAATAGCACTGCCAGCTGCTTAGCTCTTTAGAGGAAATACTTATTAAATGCCCTCATTGCAGAACAAATCCTTTGTAAGTGTTTCTTAAAACTAATAATAATTTTAAAAAAGACATCCCCACCCCAATTAGTTTTCCCAGAAGGGAAGACTGATTAAAACTTGTAGTTGCTTGGCATAAATGGCTGCACTAAGTTGGACTCACTGAATTATAAGTTAAGGCTTCGTGTCCTGTCATGCAGTTACACTGATGTTATTTTACACTGCTGAGAGAGAATAGTGGTGATAAAAATCACTGTTACCTCCATCGTTTGGTAATGGAATTTAGACCCATGGCTGAACTCCAGGTGAGGAAAAATCATGTGTTACTATGAAGCTGTGTCCTCTGGTGAGAGGTGCCAGTAATTATGGACAGTTCTTCATCTCATAGGATCCATTTCTTGTCAGGCTGAGGAAATTCATGTACAATTACAGAATGAAAAGGAGGACAGCTACGTTGTGCTTTGTTAGGGGCACAGAAGGTTTAATTTCCATGGCCTGAAAATCCCCTGCTGAAAACACTATAGCTAATGAAATATTTTTCTATACCTCTTGTATACCATACAAAAGCTTTGACACAGGCACCAGGGCTGGGCAAAGAGATTTGGGATGCTGGGTACTCCCCAGGTGCCACAGGAGGCTCCTTCATTCCCCTGTGGAGTCACAGAGAAGTCCTGTGAGCTTTGACTCATTTCTGTACCAGACTTCTAGTACAAGTCAAGTTTTGTTCTTCAGAGGCAATTTTACTTGAAGAGTGAACAGAAATGGCTGCACCCTGCATTTGGTACTCATCACATCTCTAGTGGGAAAACCTTTGAGAAATCTGAGTTTGAACTAGCACAGTGGAGAAGACAAAAGCTTTTATGCCTGCAGGACTTTTGTAACTTTTGTTGGTCAGTCTGCAATGGTACTCAAGAGTATATGGTGTACAACTGTAGCCAGGCCTACTCCATAGCGTTCCAGGCCCTGTGCTGGCAGTCAGTCTGTCCTTGGAGGAGAGTGGAAGAATCATCCTTGGGAGGAAACCAAACTCTGTAGCCTCTGCCCTGGGGAGATGGTGTGTAATGATTCCAGTGCCCAGCTTGGAATGTTTAACACAGCAACTCCAACTCACTCTCCATTCTTTACCAGGTCCCTCTTTTTCCCACAGTGCATCACCTGTGGGACAAAATGCATTTATCAGTTATTATGCTTTTAAATTTTTATTAAGTTGGAAAAATTCTTTGTATTGTCAAGGTTTAGGCTTGATTGCTCTGTTTTATTTGCTTCCTCAGGCAAGCCTGTGAGACGTTCTGACAGGACACACACTCACAGATCCGAGCCTGAATCACTGCTGTCCTGCAAGGTATGTAGGTGTCAGTACATGTACAGATCCAGTGTGACTCAGTGTTTTTCCAGTGTTATATGTGCTTTCAATAAACAAAATTATTTGGAAAGGAGAAAAGCAATTAGGTCTAATGCTTCTGATATGAACCCCCTAATATTTAACCACTAAAGTCACAAACATGAAGAAATACACAGATTGTACATCCTGAAATAGCAAAATGACAATGCCAAAGGAAAATTCTTCCATTAGATTTTGGCAGGAAGCAGAAGGCTGCAAGTATTTTAGAAAGGGTTTAGCCCTCACATACCAAGATCTGAGTGTTTGATGTGGATGGTATCTAGGAGTAGGTTTCAAATCACCAGTAATTTGGGAACAGAAGTCTGAGGTAAGTTCATAGCTGTCATTCTTTTCCTCTTTTTTTCCCCACTCACATCTTGATCATTCTAAGCTCAGAAACCACATTTTTTCTCCCTTGAATGCTCTTTTATAGTACTGTGGGTTTTTATCTCCTCTGTGTTCTCTACTATGATTCATTTAAATGATTTATTTGTAGGGTGGGAGGTTTCACGCTTTTTCTCTTAGAAGGGGAAATACAATGTTGTAAAAAGTCAACCAAAAGCTTGAAAACTGAATTCTTTCTTGATATTTGATGGGCTGACATGTCTTCCCAAAGCATACTTATTTTGATTTTGAGACAGAGATATTCTGCATCAACTTCTGTTGGTTAACAAAACACTTCTATTTATCATTCTTAACACAATAGCTTTAGTTGCACAGTGATGATGAAAAGAGGTATTTATGTCTGTCCCATAGTGTTTAGGTACTCTGAAAAGTTTGTATTCTCGTTTAATCTAATAAGATGACAATAGTTTGTACCTTAATGTATGAGTCATACTTTAACTAGCAGACTTAAAAGGGCAACTTTTGGAACCTGTGAATTCTATGTAGGTGCATGGAAAAGTTTCCTTTGCCAGGAAACTTGGGGGTTGATGCCACACTCCCTGCTCAGATAAATAACTTGTTCAGTGCTGGAGAACATGTCCTAGAGACTGGAGACAGGGAGTTGGGTTATTTTTTTTTTCTTTAATCTGAGTTCAGCTTCTTCATAGTCCTTAAATTTCCTTCTTCAAGAGAGAAGAAAAAATGTACACATCTGTAATTTTACAGGGCACTTCATTTGCATGTTGTTAAATTTGTGGTTTACATTTGTATCAAACCTTGTATTTCATCAGACAGGCACTGTCACTACATCCATTGCCGCACTATTATTCAGAAATACACTAAGCCATTAATCTCCACGTTATCTCATATCATTGCAGAATTCAAAAAATATTCTGATCATTGATACAAGTCTAGGAAATATTATGTATGTATCAAATATTTATTGTTTGCTCATAACAAAGGGAATGCCACAATGATAAGATAGATAACACTTTACAGTATAACAAACAATTGTATGTAAAATTTTATAGTGCTAATCAAGAACTGGAAAGTATTGAGTTCCACGACACCTTTAAATTTTAAACAGACACACATTGCAAAAACCCTTGAGCAAAACTTAAATAATACATTATAAAGATATAAATTTCATTCTGCTTCTACCCAAAAAGGGAAGCCTGTGTGTTGAGAAGACCAGCCTGTGTTGAAAACAGACTCCAACAAGGATGCTTACAGAAAACAAACCAACCAAACAAAACCCCATTTATGATTCAGCTATAGACTCGTCTTTATTGTACTTATAAAATATATATAGCCTTTTATTGAATTGCCTGCTGTCGAAATCTGCAAGAATTTTATTGCTTTTTACTGTCCTGGAGAGGAATAAAGCAGCAGCCTCTGTGTAATTTCATAAGAAGCAAGGACAGTAAATCTAATTTTGCTGGATATGGGATCGATGATAAAGAATCATGCAATGACCAAAATTCAGAAGTTTTGGAATACACAGTATCTGTATGTTTTTCCTCATTTGTATTTTCAAAACATCTTTTTATGTTTCTATCTGAACACATTTCACATTGCAGTGCACTGCATGAGCTATTTTAAGCTTTGTATTAAATATTCCCACGATAAGTACATTAGCCTGTTCCAACATTAAATCAGGGTTGGAGTCTGTGCACTTTACAGCAGTATCTCCTTTCTTTCACTTTGAAATGGGATGTAGTTGACTCTGCAATATGATGGGAATGAGGGGGACTTGGCCATTTAACAAAATTCTTTCCTTGCCTTTTGTTTCCTTTCCTCTGAACTGAATGAGGGATCAAAGCATGACACCCCCAAACTGTCTCCAGAGAAGCCAATATCCTGGAGTTTGAAAATCGTAGTATAATTTTAAACTAAGTGTGTAGCTTAGGAACTTTTCAACAAGATGTACAGTATGCTGCTGTTGGCTGTGTTTCTAACCCTGGGAACCCTCTGAGTCTTTCCCGAATTTCCTGGCTATCCAAGGGAATAGTGGGGCCAATTCATGACTATTTGCTTGTCACATTCTTTCAGGAATGAAATAAAGCTCTGAAAAAATTATTTGACTTCCTATATGCTAAATTCTGATGTTCAGCAACAAAGTCAGTTTAACAGTACAAGGAAAGAGTGGGAAGAAAAAGTTCTTTTCTGTTGTAAGTTCTGTAGTTTTGTGTGAGGAAAGGACATTCAGGAGCTGATGTTACCAGATATGGTCTATCTGCTCTGATTCTGGAGGATCCCAAAGCACTTCACAGCTTAAAAGTCCAGTGTAGATCAGACTGATTCTCACAACTTTCATCACTGGGAACTGAGGCTGTACAGAATCATACTGTGAAATTAATAACACTTCAGGACAGAGAGTCAAGAAGAAACAATAATCCCACTGAAAGTCTTGAATGCCAGGGGATATGAAAGGAGAAAATGTGAAGAAGGAATAGTGTAACGTAGGGATGGCTGAGGAAAGAAAATACAAATATCCTTAGCACAAGATGTACAAGTAGGAGACGATCTGTTGCTATCAGAAAACTACAGCACCGCTACCTCAGTCACAATAAAGTATGGAATGGTCTGGGAGCAAGATTTTCTTGCACCATAAGCTGAAAAGCCCTTCAGTCATAATAAGAGCTGACTGTGAGTCATAAACTTGTTGCTATCTGGAGTGCTGAAAACCCTGACTCATCTTTTTATCCAAATTACGTTTGGAAAGGCCATCAAATGTTAAATTTTGTAGAAGAAAAATACCATGCAGATCATACATGGCAGAAAGTTGATGATCTGTGATAAGCAGAAGCCCTGTAAATCCAAAGGTTTGCAGTCTGAAACATGAAAAAAAGATCAGATTGATTTAACCAAGGAAACAGAATTTTAAGGTGCCAGCCAGTCAGCACTTGTTTGGCATTTTGAAATGGGATCCAGCAGAGCTCCTGTTTTTCTCTGAGGCCCAGTTAGAGCCATGGGGAGTGCACAGGGCAGCTCTCATCAGCAGTGGTCCAACGTACTCTCCTGGTAACCAGCAGGTTCACTTTCAGCATGGAGTGGAGGAATGAGACAGTGCTAATGTGCAGCAATGGGGAGCAGCTCTCTTTCAGTTCATGGCAGAGCTGTCATCATCGGTGTATAGATTTCATGTTAAAAGGTTATGTGAAAAACAGCTGAAGAGTTTTTGGTGAAGCACTTGGAGTCTGGCACTCCCTCCCTTGAACCGAATTCTTGAAATCAATGATGAAAGTTTGGCTCCAGAAATGGTACTGAAAAGCTGAAAATGTGTTTTGTTTTCATGATGGACTCAACCTGCCATAGTCTTTACCACAGGGAAGCTGAGGCAACTCAGACGTTCACACAGAATAACCCTCTTGTAAAGTGTGGCTATTTTAAATGAGTTTCATTGAAACCTATCCAGAAACAGGCCAGTCTGTTGAGTGTTGCCTTTGAGGAACTGACATTACTGCTGAACTTCCCTCAAACAGCTGAAGCTGAAAATCCCTACATTGTTGTTTCTAGATTTCCAAATTTTCTTATTCTACTGACATCAGCTTTAGTCTTTTTGGAGGCAATTTTGTGTGGTTGCATGATCACTCTGGGGTTGTGTGTTGGTTTGTCTATGCAGCTGATGTAGTTCAGTGTGTTTTCAAATGGGTAAGAAATTTCAGCTGTGTGGCAGGGATTTTAGTCTTGCCCAAAGGGTCATTCACACTCATTTCTTTGTTTACAAGGAGACAGAAATGGTATTATTATGATGCTGGGGCTTCACATGAAGTAGATGAAATCTTCATGGAAGAATTTGGTCTAATTAGTTGTCTTGCTTTAGTTTCTGTATCTCTGGCTTTTGAAGAGGAGCATTCTGAGAGGAGCATTCTGAGGTTACATTCATTTATTCCTGTATAAGAAAGTTGAAGTGCTTTTGGTCACTAAAAAATTTTACTAGTGTATGTTCTCACATTTGCTACAATTTGCTTCCTGTTTTTCTTGGGAAAAAAAAGGAGAATTACTATCATGTAAAATAGTTATTTTGTAAAACACAAACCCAGCAACTTTGGCAACTGTTTAGTAGGGGTTTATGTAAAATCAGAGAATTTCATTCCTGGGAGAAACCTGCACACAGTTCCCAAGGAAATAGTTGGTTTTCATTTGAGTAAATGGAATAAATTCTCCCTTGGGTGAATTTGAGGATCCTCACAAAATTCTGTAAGAAGAAGTTAGTGTCTGTATGGGAAAATCTATTAAAAGAATCTATAAAGTAGAAAAACATTTTAGCTCAGCTTTAATGCAGCAGTTGGAGGGCCATGCATATTTGTTGTTGAGATGGTGTCTTTGGCAAATACATTGCTGCCCTGCCTGTCCCTGGTGATGGACAGGACTAGCGTCTCAAGCAGGCAGCAGATGCAGCTGCCCCATGAGCCTGTGGGTTTCCAAGGGATGGCTGAGGGGCTGGGGGGGAGGCGCTTTCCCACCCTGCACCAGTAGCAAGTGAAAAGGCATGTGCATGGAAACTGTAAATGTGGCTGGAAGCACTTTGAAATTCACTTCTGAATCCTGGTTCTTGTTACAGAGATTTTTTGAGGGAGGAGGGAAGAAATTTCTGTGTCTCAAGAAATGTTCCTTATTCTCAGACATTTCTTCTTTACACAAGGGGTTTGCTTCCTATCAAAATTTCTTTTGTTGCTCTTTCTGAGCTTCACAGGCACTGGGGAGCAGAGGCTTATCTGGGGCACCATGGACAAAAAGAATGTTAAAAAATTATTTGGCATCATATACCATATCCTGGTATTTTCAAGAAGCAGCTTGATGCCAAATGCCTGCAAGTAAATATGTGTTTAGGAATAAACTGATATCAGGCTCCTGCAAGAATTGTTTCTTATCAGATGCTGGCTCTTTAAAGCTCTCAGATACTGGATACCTGCAAAAATTCAATTCATTCTTTCTTGTGAGGCAAATCTTATTTTAAGTGTTTTGCTGTCTAAATTCTGTCATGAGGGCAGGAATGAGACATAGCGCATTGTATTAATACTGATGCTGTCTCTCTTCTTTTAGCAGTCTTGATGAAAAAGGAATTGTGAGGAACACAAATAGAACTTACAAGTCTAGTCACTGAAGAAAAAAAAGCCATGTTAACCTTTCCTTAGATACATAGCCCTGAAAGTTACCAATGTTCAAAGGGTTGAAAGTTTCAGCATGGCACTGGCAATGACAGTCAGAATGGGTCGGTTCTGCAAAAATCAAGTAATCACCCGTATGAATGTATCCTTTGAAACTTCGATTCTTAAAAGCACATCTCTGCAGACTTGTACAGGCTGCAGAATACACGGGGAGCTGCTTATGCAGGTGTGCTGTCTTCCTGGACCTTAGTGGCTGTGCAGTGGAATCAGCTGAACACCCAGGTCTGAGGGTGAGCACGCTTGAGTCCTACAGCACCACCAGATGTGGTGCTGGGGAAATGCAGAAGCAGGTTGCTCCCAAGGCTAAACAGCTACACAAGCCAACGAGTCAGCCATTCAGCACCAGAACTGCATTTTAAAAATACATATATATATATACACACATATATATTAGTTTTTCTAGAATGTGAAATACTGCCTTTAAACCCAGTCTGTTTGCATAGTGGTGATGGGATAATTTTTGCTTTTGTGAGACTTATACGTGCCTTACAACTATCCTCCAATTGGGGAGGTTTTCTAGCCATGGCTTGGTGCTGAGCAGAGCAGCATACAGCCCCTGCTAACCGCAGTAACTTCACTGATTAACTCAATAGATCACCCTCACTGTGCTGGAATCAATGACAGTGGTTAAAGGTCTGTCCAATTGCTGTTTTTCCAGTAATGAGTTTATAACAAAGGTTCCACCAAATAGTTTAGTGTCATGTGTTTTCTCCTTTATTGATTTCAATAAAAAGGCTAATTTGGAGATAGGCTGGATTGTCATTTCTGGGTGGAGGGTAGTTAATATGACTAATGGCATTGCTGGAGCACAATGGAAATATCAACCCCGCCTCATTCACAGACAGCAGAGTTTAGCAGACAAAGGAGGATGTTCCAGATGCTCATCCTAGGCTGGACAGGATGTGGCAGCTGCTGGGATGCATGTCGATTGAGCTGCACATGAAAAGCACAGCCAAATCCAGCAGCATCGTGGTGTCCTTGGTTCTGGAAAGCCAGTGCCTTTCTCTAGACCTTGTTTCCATATCTCTGTGCTGTGTACATGGCAAGCCTGCAGGCCACTGTCATCCTCAAGCACAACATCAAGGGTCTGGATCGCTCAGGCTGCCTTGGTGAGACAGTCGTAGACAAATGGATCAAGCCTTTGTGGTGCGTCAGGGTTTTGGCTGGTGTAGAGCTGAACAGTGGCTGTGCCTGGCACTCTGCTGTGGCACTGGTGCACAGTGAGTGTGGCATGCATGCCCGGCAAGTGCTGTGTCAGGGTGCTCTGTGCAGGGGACCCTACTGGAACCTGCATCTTTCAGATCAAAACTGCTCCTCTCCATGCTCCTGGATGAAGCAGGCTCCCTGCAGAGAAAACTGCTTAATCCTCTGAGGCAGGAAATCACAGAGAGCCCCTGAGTGCAGCTGGGGTGGTTCCTTCACCTTTGCTTGCTGCTGGCATTCAAAGGGATTATTTCTTCCTGGGCTCACATTTCCTTGGGTTTAGATCCCAATCTGTTCACTGTATCCTCTCATGAATGTTAGGATTACAGATTCTTACACTTCTCAGACTGCCATCACCAGTGTTTAGGAAAAGGCTGCCATAGCAGGAGTTGATGCAAGAATTGCCACAATAGTTTAAGAACACAGAACTTGCCTAGAGTAAAAAAGTTTTAACATCAGACTTCGTGGTATGTGGCTGTGAGCCATTTGAAATTGTGCCCTTAGCTTTTTACAGAATTCTGGCTTTAGAAATATTAGCCTAAGCAGTTCTGAGTAATATTTCGGGAAAGTATTATATTGGATTTAGCTACTATAAGTCCAGCATTAGTAACAAAACTCCAGTTAAATACCTGATGAAAATAAAGCCGTTCTCAAAAGACTGGATCCGTTTAGAACCAGCATCCACTTTGGCTATATTGAAAGTTCCCTTATTTCAAAAGAAAAGGATTAAACAGATTTCTTTTTTTTTTTAACCAAACCAAACTAAACATAGTTTGACAATGAAGGAAACCTGCTTAGCTGTGATCTCGTATAATACTAAGCTTCATGCATTGCAACATAATGGGAGCTTGCAGCCATCTGCTAGGGGCTCTGTGGTTTGCACCCCATGTCTTTCTGTGGCATGTTGAAAGGTGAATTAGTCCCAGTACCAGCTACCTGAGCAATGGTTACTCCCCAGGCTGACAGCCCTTCATAACCTTCTTTACTTGTGGGTAGAACAGAGGGCAGGTCCCTGACTTACTGTCACCTCCAGGAGGAAAGCCAGCAGTGGACAAATAGCATAATAAAGGTGCTTGCTCCAGGCAGCACTGAAAATGTCCTCTGAAATGTACCTTCCCTGCACTGACACCAGGGCAGGGTTTCCATTTCCAGCATTAGTACAATGTACCCTGGGCACTAGTAAGAGGTGGTTTTAAGGGCTGCTTACTGGTAGTCCAGAGCTGTGATCTGTGTTTTCCAAAGATGAAATGAGAGCATGGAGCTAAGACAAAGATTTGAATGGGGATGTGGCTTTCTTGTCTTGTATCACCAGAACAGGAAGACTTTCACTGTGACTGAACATACACAGGGGGGTGAAGCTTAGGGACACATGAAGGTTCTTCATATTCAGGTTTTCACAAGAACTGTATCTAAATTGCTGATAAAAATGCTCGTGGAAGTTGTACCTTTAAATAGTGGGGAGCGTGTGATTTAATATGGATCAAGAAAGATATGATGTCTTTCCTGTCTCTTATCACAGAGCTCCTGCACTGCCTCCTAAACAGGTAGTCCTGGTCACTTGGATATATAGAGACTGGATACAGGCTCATGATGTCTGAGATTGCATGGTACTAAAAGAGCCTCTCCTACAGTGTGCCCAGCCATGTTTTCAAGCAAGAGTATATCCAGTTGCACTAGTCTGTAGCTTTTGCTTGTGTTTTAGTCTGTCATGACCATAAGATGCTATTACAATGTGTTTGCTGAACGTTTTGCTTTTGTATGTTCACTCAAGGACACACTAACTGCTTGGAAACCAGTAGATGTGTGATACATCTTTGTGCAAATCTGCATACGTGTGGTGCTGTACTTATGTGTATATAAAGATGAGCAGCACATGGAGACCTGCTTTCTCATTTCACCTCATTTTACTGTCACACAAGTGGCCACAAGCACACAGGTGCATATCTCCAGCATACGTGGTCTGATAGGAGAGTTTTTATGTTTTCATCTCTGCTTATAAATGAAATTGGTCAAATCACTGTGGTTTAAGATAGAAAAATATAACAAAAGCTGCTCAGCTGAATGATTTTTGGCACAATATGAAGAAAAAAATAGATGCTGGCTTCTCTTTCAAATAAGTGCTGTGCTCTGCAGAGCAAAGATCAAGCCAAAGTTCACGTTATCAGCTCCCGTACCTCACCTGGGGCTCTGTTATTGATAGGTCTGTCATCCTCCCTAATATTGGAGGGGTAATAGCAGCCGATGATTAGGCCACTCTCAAGCTATTAACTACATTTCTTATCCCTTTTATAAGAGCTTCTTAGTCAGCTGGGAAACAAAGGCTGCCTTCAGCGAACAAGAGCCCAAATTGTGGGCCTGCATCCTGCAACCTGAAAGACACAACTGTTGCACTTAGAGGAGCCTCCGAAGGCAGAGAGGGGGTGGATGTCAAAGGTTACCCCGTGGTGTTATCTGAAATGAGCGGGCTCTGGCTGCCTCTCGTGCTGACAGAAGCTTGCAGAGAAATTACAGAAAATTGCCTGTTTTGTCAACATTTTCTCGGGAGGTTTAGGGAAAAAAAAGGATTCTGGTTTCAGAGAGTTAAAGGGGCTCAGTCAGCCTAGAAGTGACTGACAAACACTCTATTATTCATTTATGTAAAAAAGTGATATTTTATATCATTTCTTTGAGCGATTGTTAAGTGACTGGATAGTGACATTGACATGCAAGATAATCCCAGTAATATTTCCAATTCTTGTTTGAAGGCAGACTTGCACATTTGTCAGCATTGACAATAGATATTCAAAAACCACTGGTGATGAAGAGCCAGCTCCCAATATAAACCCGAAACACTGGGAGGGATCTGCACCCTCAGATCTTAGCACAGAGTGGATTGGAAGTGAACTGTACTGTGGTGGAATAAGACAGATATGCAACCTCCTTCACTAATCATTTCACCCTGGGTGAAACTACAGACAAACAGGACTTCTGCCACTGCAACAGAGGCTTGGGACTGCCATGCTTCCCTTCAGCCTTTTGCGTTAAGCAGAGCAGATGTTAGAGGTGACTTTCTAAGGCCTGTAAAGGCTATTTACAGCTTAGCTACAACTCATAAGACCATCAATAGGTTGTTGGATTTGCAATGTCACTGCTGGTCAGTGGATGTTGTCAAATTGCCAGATAAAATGTTACAGAGCAACTGAACTAAAAAAGCAATTTGGAATAAAGGCACATGAAGTTCCTTAGGGATGCTACCTGGGATCAAGTATGAATTTTATAATAAATGTGGCTTTCAAGTATTCTACTGATATACTTTTTGAGAAAATAGAACTTTACATTGGTGATAAGGTGCCTTTGGCATTGTTGCTGCTGGTGGCAGAAGGTTTGCAGTGAAGGAAAGAGATGCAAAAGCACAACAGAGAGATGTTGTTGAGCCCAGGATTGGCCTCTTGCATTGCTCCCCAAATGCTGGTGGCGTTCAAGTAAGTCTGCAGAGACAGTGCAAAGTAAAGTCCCTGGAAGTGTGATAGTGTGGACGAAGGGTGTCTGGGTGCCCTCAGACTTACACTGGAGTGAGAACATATTTTGGCTGCTAGCAAGAAGGAGAACAGGTGGTTTGGGAGAGCGAATTCTGAAGAGAAAGTGCAGCCCTGAGTCAAAGAAGAGTGGTAAATAAAAACCAGGCAAACAAACTAAAACCTTTTATAATTGTATTACTCAGATCCAAGCTCTGTCCACTTCTCATTCCTCAAATGATACAGTACAAAGATCAGTGAGTCCAGAGGCAGGCAACAAAAAGGGTTCAATTTTCCTATACATAACTTGGTTTTGTTGAAAGAAGAGATGAAAAAGAGAGAATGTAATAATGATAAGTCAAAAAAGTCCACAGAAAATCATGCTCCACATTTATCCTTTCTCATAATGTAAGAACAAATGCAGCTGAGGGCTTTTCTTCCTGGTTATCCTGTGGAATTCACAGGATGCTTAGCAGGTACTTAGCAGACTTTAAACAGTGAAAGAAATAACATCCACTGTTTCTTTCACATCTTAGAGATATTAAAAACTGTTGCTTCTGGTAGAACAAGCACTAAGCAGTGTGTTTAGGAAGAAACTGGCACTGCAGAGAAATTCAGATGAGACCCATGGAGTGTCTGACTGCCAGAATCATATGGAACAGAAGGTTTCACCTCCCCTTGACTCTCCTCTCCAACTTGAACTTCTCTCTTCTGTTAGTTTCATAGATATTGCTTCTCTCTTCCTGCCAGTTTTGCCAGCCAAAATGTGTAGATGTATAGAAGAATTAAACAAAAAGGTGGGAGAAATTGTGTGAATATCTTTGTCTCAGTCAGTTAGTCATTGTCTGCACCTTGCAGAGACTCATGATTCACTCATATTGAGCATATTGCTTTAAAAATGTTTGGCTTTCAAATCTCTTCAAAACCAGGGAATTTGTTGGAAGAATACTGTATGTTTAAGCACTGCATTCAAAGGGAACTGCTATTACGACCCATTTATAACAGTGGTGATGTGTATATGACAAGATGTCAAGAATATGCTCAGAAATGTGATACTCTGTACATGAAATCTCCTGGTTCATTTTATGCAGGGACTGTGCAACTCACCTTGTGACCTCTGCAGTAACATTCTTGGCTCTTTCGGAGCACCAGATGTCAGTTCAGTAGTTAACCATTTTGCTTCTCCTTGTAGCAAGGCAGTTCTCAGCCACACAGAATGTTCTTTCGAGAGGGCAAGCAAAAGAAAGTTTCAATAATGCCTAATCATTGAATCTTTTACTTTTGTCAGTACCAGCATTTTGCTCTTAGTCCACAGAAGCTGTCAGAGATCCAGATCTTGGATGCCAGTGCTGCAGCACTATATAACCATTGCCAACAATGTTTGGTTATAAAAATATAAACCTAGATATTTGGCCACCGCTTATACAATAGGCACTTAGTAATCACTGTCATAAAGGTCAAATCAGATAAAGTTTCTTGCATAACAGGATTAGCATGGGAAACCTTAAATTTTCTCCCTTGGGTAACCTGTATGTTAATATTTTCTTTCACATTTGTTTGTTGCCTGACACATTTTGGGTTCTGGGATAATGAATAATAATAATAACAGCTCTAATGGCAACATAATCTGTTAGTCTTTGTTCATCTTTGCAGAGGATGTTTTAGTTATTAAAATATATATCCCACCAAAGTCTGCCGATTGAAAGGCTGCAGAGTAAGATTTCCCACACATCTGGGCTTTTACAACTTGTCTTCAGAGTTGTTTCCATCACATCGAGGAGTTCGTGTGTGCTTTTACGAAAGTTCTCTCTGTTATTGTTTTACATCAGAAAGTCTGGATGACACAAGATTAAAATAACTGGCTTCTGATGGTGACCTCTTTTGGGTGAGATCCGTTCATGTAAATAACTTCAGACCCCTGACCACAGACTGCAGCAAAAGGACCCAGCTTAAATATGATTTTTCCTAGGTTCACTTCTGGCTTCAAAAACAGAGACAAGATGGGCACTTGGCATTCTGCAGAAGAGAAGACACATGGTCTGATGTGCTCCTCTTGCCATCTGCCTCACCAGGCACTGAAGATCAGTTTCTAAACCAGCTACACTATCCTTTCTGCAGTGGGAGTTTCATCTTTTTCAGAGGTCTGAGGATCCTTTCCCCTGGATGGATGGACAAACAGCACTTGCACGCCCTCATGTGAGACAGGAGTGTTTTTATGGTGCTGCACTTTAATCTCTCTACCAAGAGCATGGGTTTCCCTGCACGCTTTCACACTGTTAGCTTCAGTGGCTAATGGAGGATGTGGTAACAAATCCTCGTAATCTTCAAACACAAGAATATGTGTAATGCATCCACAGCTGCCTCATGTTTCCCACAACAGTTGAGAGATGGGAAAGTAGTTAGACTATTACTCATTTTGTAATGGCCACTGATTTATTCCTGAAGTGGATTTTGCTTCCAGCACTTCTCTAAGTGCATCTCATTCCCTCCCTGGTTCCTCTGGGCATACTGAGAGACCTACTGACTGATACTTCCCAGCTTTGCTCCTGTCTCATATCCTGCTCACATTTTCTATCCTGAGAAAGGCAGAAACAGTATCTGCAGAGGAATAGCCATGAAGTCCAACACTGGAAGACCCATCAAGGATTATTCTATTTTCTCCTGCATGTACTGTGCAGATCAGGATTTGTGATCATTGCAGGCTTTTACTACAAATGTTAGAATTTTTATTAGCATCCAAAATAATTCAGCTTTCATCAGCCCCTGCCAAACCCCAGGAAGATCCAGTCATCTTAGGTTAGAATCAGCAGCAAAGAGGAAGATAAATTAGGCATTGATGGTCTGTGGGAAAGTCATTGTTAATACCCTAGGGCTACCACAACCTCCAAGAGAAATGCCAGCCAAACAGGTTAGTAGTGAGACAGAAACGGTGCACCTCTGTCTCCTTCTGAAGTGCAGCAGTTGTTAGATTGCTAATCCTTAGCTAAACCTGGAGCTAGGAGCAGTTTGCGTCAGGATAAAATGAGTGGAAGTAACACTGCAGCTTTTGGGTAGCCTCTAAGATGTACCAAGTTGCAATTACCCAATTCAATCACAATGTGAATTTAGCTCTATTTACTGATAATGATTTTGATTTATAGATGCTTTTGGAGGAGCTGATGTTTTCAGTGCTGTGCAGAAGGACCACAGCAGGCAAGCAAATGTTTGCCCAAGAAAGTACACAGCAGAGTAAAGGAAACACAGGCAGCTGAGTTGCTGGCCAGTGAATCATGTTTCCTGATCACCAGTTTATAGGGGTTGTAAGGGACCAACAGCTCCAACCTCCCACAGAAAATAAGACATGGGAATTCAGAAAGTCATGACATTGGAACTGAAGAGTTCATTTTAGTAAGAACATATAATCTCAATAGAAAAAAAAGTGCTAGTAGGGAAAGTCACTAAAAGTCTCAGTAAGTTACTTGGCTTTCCTCACAGCAAAAGGGGAAAAAAGTCCAAAACCCAACAATGACATAGTTTTAGTCTGAATTTACACAGTTTCAGCTCATTTCTAGAGCCATGCCTACTAGGCAGTGGTCCTATTAACACATTATCTACGAACCACATTCAATCCACCTTACATGTTGCATATTCTTTTGCTTCAAGGTTTTTTGGGTTTCTACATTAAAATCTTGTCTTATAACAAATCAGTTACTGTAGAGAAGCCTCTTTCAGCAGCACTTGTATCAATCTTAGTAATCCATGTGGAAAATGAGGGATTTAGTCTCAGAATTATGCTCCATAAATTTCACTTTGCTGGCACTGATTCCAAGTCTACCTTTCCACCACTGTCAAAGTAATGGTGAAACTGACAACTGGTTTTACTGGCTTAGAAACCCTTGCACTACTTCATATACACTTTCTCAACAAAAGTTATTTATCTTCCAGACTGCCAAATGTTCAAAGGCCTCTTGAGAGGATTGGAATTGAAAGTTCAGGTCAATCTTTACTTATTTCTTCTTGAATGCTTGGATGCAAATGATTTGGATTTGCTGATTTAAAAGTGTCTGACTTTGATTATTGCTCTTTAGTAACCTTCAGACTGACTCTGATGAAATTTGTTTCATCACCTTCCATTAATATAACCATTTTTGGTGAATATTTCTCACATTTGGGCTAGAAATACATGTTGAACACAGTTTACCCTTTCCATTGGAAACAGTAAAATCTTCAGAACTCTCTGTAGCCTTGCTACATGCAGCTCCCCCATCAGTGTCCCAATTAGACAGGTATGTGACAAATTCTGAGCAACAGGGAAGAGCAAACCACTACCCTGTGAAACTACAGAAGTTCAGAATTCGACATTCTACCAGTTGGCAATAGGCAGTGACATGTTTTGTCACTTCTCTCGCTTAGCTTATGGAATATTTGCAACCTTATATGAAGCTGATTTGTACCTTCTGCTCTGGTACCTTTAGAAATTTTCATGTACGGAAAGAATTTACATTTAGAAATTATATACATGGGACTGATGTTCACTGGCACCTGTATTACTGTGTGTGATTTTATCAACAGAACAAGATTCTTTAATGCAACATCAGAGAGGCCAGCAGCGTTCTCAGTAACCACAAAATCATGTGCATAGTCAAGTCCTGACACTCTCTTGAGGGCTGGGCTTCCCTTCTTGAACTTCTCAGCAAGGGTAGTTGAGATCTACCTGCTGCAGAGCACTGGGGGGTGGGGGAAGTCCTCTGCAAAAATATCTCATTTTTTAAAAAATAGAAGCTTTAATGTGCTCTAAAACCTCTTTCTAACTCGAGTTTTCTCTCAGTATTATTAATTTTTTTATTACAGATCTTGTTATTTTCAGGGTTCCCAAAGGACCTATTAACAGCAGACTTTTATGGAAAAGAAGCATGGTTAAACTGGTGAAAATAACTGTGCACAAGTCATAAGTAAGTAATATAAGCTGCAGCAAGGATACTGTGTGTTGTTTTAATTTCCAAAATAGCAACAGTTCAGACATTTAATTGCATTTTTTATGACTTTTTTTCATAGCTGCCTAGTGTAAAATATGTTGCCAGTATTATATAACTGCTAACAACTTTTAAGTTTCTTAAGCTGGCATTAGATTTCTTATCCTATTGGAAAGGAAGGTCACTTAATGTACTCTTCATCCTTATGAGGAAAAAAATGTGGACGCTGAATGTATATCTCTGGTTTTATGTTCTTACAAAGTCAGTTTTACCTGAAGTCTTTTCTACAGTAAGAAAGATACAGGACAATGAATTATTTATGTCTTCTTACAGTTTTAGTTGTGTAAAGGGAGCCTTTCCACCAAAGGGCTTTTATGAGGAGCCAGCTTAGCTTCATTTTGTAATAGCTGACTTCTAGTGCCATGGACATGCAGAATCTTTGGTCCCTGTGCCCCTGTTCCTGTGCAGTGATGGTGCGCTGTGGTGTTCGTGTGTCCCCTGCGAGGCTGGTGAAACACTGCATAGAGGGATGAATGTTCTGTGCCCTTGTGGTGGGGCACAAAGGTGGATGGAGGATTTTGGAGTAGTGTTAGAAACCTATTCTGAACAGAGGCAGGGAAATTTGCTTCTTCTCATACATAATTGCTGCTTGGAGTATCTTTTGTGTGAATTATTCAGCCATCTTGGCTTGCTTCATGGATGGAATTAACTGGCTAACTAGAAAGGAACCTAAGTATGAAGTACAGATTATGTAGACACCAGTGTCTAAAATAAATAGGGAGCAAGCAGACTGGTAGGTGAGCCACAGGGAGGACTAAGTCCCATACCTGGAAACAGTCTGAGTATTTAATTTCCTTCCTTCTCTGCTTCACATCTTCAGTCTTAATGCCATTAAAGACATACACAAATTTTCTGAACTGATAGCAAGGCATTTGCATGAGCTACCCATACATCTTGCCACTCTCTCTTCCTCTTTGTCTTCCATCCACTGACTCCTTTCTAAATCACTGACAGTGTGCTAGGGAGTCCTTGTATTTATTAGGATCCAGTAACACATTAAACATTCCTCCATGCGATGCACTTCTAATTATTCCTTTGGGGATTATTCATGCAATCCTGACACTGGGAATATACATTACGACTGTTCAGGTTAATGGCCCAGTGATTCATTAGACAGGACATTCTTGGAAAGTAACTGATTGCATTAATTGTTCCACAGAGCAGTGTGAACCACAGCTGCTCCATGGCCTTCCAGCACTGGCTCAGAGCTTCTGCCTGGCAGCATCAGTGGGGCAAACTGCTGCTGGCTGTCATGCTGGAGGTGCAGTGGGTCTTGTTTTCCTTTGCCCAAGGCTGTTCTCTGCTGCCTTTGTCACTCTGACTCTCTTTCTGATTCCTTCAGGAGATCTGTGATGTTGTCTCACAGTAGAATAGGTGTTGGGGCATGGGGTAGGCACTGACCAGTGTTTGGTTACTGAATAGTTTTACTCAGTGAGGCTGGAAAAAAAGACATTTTGAAAAACTTCATTGCACTCAAAACAGCAAATGACTTGGTAAAAGTCATATTGCTCAGAGTGAAAGCAGCTATGGTTTAGATGGCTCTCACAGTTGCAGTGGAGGTGAAGACTTAAATGGCCTGCAATAGCGAGAGAGAAAGGAGAATGGCAGGGACTGGTATGACCATCCCTTACGTCAGCTACCCCATTTCTCACATGCCTGACCTAAGGAATACAAAGAATATGAGTACAGTTCCTACTATACCTGGGATTTAAAGCAGCATCTTGGGCTATGCAAGCTGTTAGTTTTCCTACCCTTCCCTACATCCGCTACGCTGTGTAGCTTGAGGTGAGACACCTGCCTTTGGGAGTTTGGCTTTAGGGTTAATACTAGTAAACGCAACACAGCAGAAACTTGAAGCCTGTGAATGCCTGGATTAGTTTCTGCAGGATCTTCCAGTCTGTGGTTCTAGCTGTCTCTGATGAGAGATTTATAGCTGCCCCCTTCTTAGTCTCGCAGCACAAAAGCTGATATTTGCATGACTCTAATTCCCCTCTGGGGGTGACTCATCCAGAGAACTTCTGCAGGCACTTGCTGGGCCCTGTGCATCTCTGAGGGCCAAATCTAACAGTATGTGTGTGACACTGTGTGGAAAGATGGGCTTTAGTGACATGGGGAATTGCTGCATCCAGGTGACAAAGAGAAGGTTTCTTTTTGGAATCAGCACACCATAGAACACCTTGTCCCAGTTCGAAAAGCAGGAACCCCCCATACTTAAGGAGCAAAAATTGGTGCTTTGTTCTATGCAGATTGCATGGCCTCTGCCAGGAATAGCTGTGCTTACAAGCAGCCTTTCTGAGATGGCATAACACAGCATGGCACAGCTCTGTGTAATGTCCCTGGTGTGTAAAGGGCACATATCACACAAAAAGAGAGGATGTTACAGAGGCTCAGAAGTACTCCTAAGGATCAATGCAGCCAGCACCATTCTCTATTTGCAAGAGGAAAATGTGTGCCAACAAAATAAATACTTACTGAAGTAAATGCAATGCAAGCCATGGCTGCAAACCTTTATGTTATTTCTGCCTCCCTGCTTATTATGGTGATAGTATTTCTGATCCTTACAGCACCTGGCCTTACAAAACATAGAAGGTATAATCAGGCAACCTAATTTCTGATAATTTTAGGGGTCATACCAGAGAAATTTGGCAATTCGTAAGACAAATGTAGCCCAGGAGGCTATAAATTAGGGTTACAAATTGTCAGGGACTTGGTGATAAGGAATAAGCAGTTGAAAATGTCATAGATAGTAACCTTTTGTAATTATAGTTTGCTTAAATACTCCCTTAGAGACTCCATCATTATAATTTACTCTTGCTCAGAACATTATCTTTGAGAGGAGTCGTGGTGATTGATTACTTGGTGACTATCTGAGCAGCCAAATACGGAATAGTTGGGTAACTTCTAATGGAGAGGGAAGTAGAATCCCTAAATCCTGCAAATTCCTTGTCAGGACAAGGACAGTCCTCTAGATATTGTGTACCTGATCCAACCACTTTACCTGGTATATAAATAACATTGCTAAATCTATTAAGGAAACCTGCACATCTTCCAGGTAACATTGCCCACACATTTGAACTTTGCTCTGCTACACACATAAGGAAAGCACTATTGAAAAAACAGAACAAACCCAAACTGGACAACATTTTTGAATTTAAAGCTGCAGCTTCTGAAATGCCTCATTATGGACCTTTTTCTTCCTGAAAATCAATATGAAACTGTTTCTTGCTAATGGAAGAAACAGTTTCATGTGTCTTGTAAGACTACTGGTTAGGGAACTGCCTGGAAGCCAGGCATTAATGACCACTGGTGTTTCCAGCTATACTGGTTTGGACCAAAAGTCTGTGGGCTTGATGCTGACAGTGGCTGTCATGGATGGTGAGGAGAGACCATAAGACCAGAATGTACAAACAGCAGTTCTTCCCAAGGTATACCTTAGACTCCAGAGACAGTGGTCCAGGAACATCACAAAGCTGGGAGCAATCAGCACAGCTCCTCTTGTCCAGGGTCCCCATTGGCCACTGGGAGCTGTTCAGGCTGTGGAGGAACTGAACTGTTCTTTGCTGCTGAGTGAACATATGTTTGTATGTATGTATAAAAACTCCATGTATTTGTCTGTGGGACATCTAGAGTGAAGTAGTCTTTCAGAGACATGCCATAAGACTCACTTCAGGGAGAAGTCAAATAATAACCTCAGTTAGTCTGAATTTGGAAAACAGAATATGTGTTTGTTGTATGAAAATGGAACATCACTGTCAAGAAGCAAATACCACAAAGATCATATCATTATTTTTTGGTCACTGAAGAAAGTTATTTGGTACTTTGGAATAAATAAATTTGTCTTAAATGATGCAGCCCAAGGCAATCCTAACTAATAATTGTTTAAAAAGGTATATAAAATTCAACAAAAAGCTTTAAAGAGAGATATCTTAGACACAATATCAATGACAGGGGAGAGAAAAATAGTCTTTGAACTTCTTGCCAACTGCTAGTCACTTACTGAAGTTTTATAGCATTAGCTTAGTAGTGGCAGCTTTCTGTATCTGTCACATCTTGTTTTATTTGCATCAGAGGCTATAATTATATTCATACAAACTTTACCTCATTTTAAAACTGAAAGCAGCCCCTGATTTATGCTCCCTACAAGGCAATTCTTTCTCTTCTGGATGTAATATGTCACAAAAAAGTGAAGCTGCAGCACTGCTGCTATCCCTCTGCCTCCTCCATGCATGCCTTCAGGATACTGCAGATACATTAAACAGTGACAGCAAGCCCTGGCTTCTTTCCCCTCTTGTACAGTGCTGACACTCAGGGATTGCTTGAGCCTTTGCAGTAGAATTTGTAAGTGGTGACTTCTCAGAAATGCTAAAACATGTTCCTGAGAACCCATATATGCTTAGTCCTCTGCACTCACAGGAAACCCCCTAGGGGTACAGCAAGGCCTAGGAGAGTAATCAGTTGCTCCGTCTCATTAGCAGAAAGGTGAAGAGAATGAACAAATGCAAGCAGAAGCACAGACTAAAGGCCAAGTGAAAGGGTGTGCTTGACTGATCTGACAATGTCTTTGGGGACAGTTACCTCTCTGTATGTATGGATGTAAACTAATGGTATGGTGAGGACTGATGGGAGGGCTGTGAAAGAGCTCTGGTGGAGGCTGGGGACAGTGCTGTGATTGCAATGAGGCTGCAAGTGTAAATTTTAAGGTATGAGGAATGGGGAGGGCACGGGACCATTGCAAACTCTTCTGTCCATACTCTGTCTGCTTTTGGCTAAAGCAATGACATCCTTGTTTGATCTGTAACTTCACTCATAAAACCTCTAAAATAAATTGTGGGCAATAAAGCTTTTCTCAGAGAGCAGATGCACAACACCATTGCTTCCCTTTCAGAGGTGCTGGTGTGAAGAATTTTGCCTCTAAACTACTGAATCTTCCTTCAGTATCCCTTACTTCTCTTTTACAGAAATTCACCCTGTCAAAATGTCATTAACTGACTAAAAAGGTATGGTTTTTAGCTAAAAGATTAAATTGAAGATTTATGGCCCATGATGCTTCTCCTTAGGGTCATTGCCCAAACTTCCATGCAGAAGTGGGGTGACACTCTCTCCTTTCCATATGTATGTTTTGTTGCTTAAAACTCCTTTAAAAACAACTTTCTGAAACCATTTAGTGGTATCAGTAAACATGAAGACAGCTTCCAGTTGCTGAGCAAGGACTTGTCTGAGGTTGGCTGGTATGTGAGAAACAAATATTCAAATAGGAAAGAAAAAAGAGCCTCTACAAAAAAATCGGAGCTGAATAGTCACAGAATATATTTCCTATGCATAAATATTGCATAGCTTGAAGTTTCTAAATGAATCAGGTTGTTACATTTCTGTAGAAACAACTGGAAAAGGAAAACCCAACCTTAGAAACTATCTCAGTAAGTTACAACACACGGAAATGCTAGGCTTTGTGACTTCTTGCTTCTTTTTATTTTACATTGTTAACATGGATTAATGGCCTAATCACCTCTCAGAATACACAAGTAGCAATCATAATAAACGAAGAATTCAGGGACCCTGACCAAGAAAGGGTCCTTAGATGCTTGTGACATGGGAATAGAAGGCAGTCCCTTGTCCTGAGGCGCACAGCTGAATAGATAAGACAAGGAGTGAGAGTACAACTGGTGTTGCTTGACTGAACAGGAACCAAGGATCACAGAGTTTAAGGGCTTGAGACAAAGTTAGCTGCAAGCAGGGTCAAACCCAGACAATTTTTTTCAAATGTGAATGACACCTGAAGTGATTGACCCAGTACTATGGAGAGGGGTGTTATTGGCCCTGCACCAGAACTCTTAGTTGTCTCCCCTGTTCAGCACTTCTACCACAGAATGAGCCATGGTGTGTGCATGTGTGTGTGTATTTACTGGAAAATAGAGCTTTTCCAAGTGTGGAGGTAACTGGGAGGAAATTTCCAGCTTTATTTTGAAGACAGCCTCTCACATGCTGCCTTCCAAAATCTCAGTAACTGGCATCTCCCAACTGTACAGCTCATTGGCTTGATCTGTATTTAAGAAGCTTCTGCCTTCTTTCTTCCTTAGCTGATATCCCTGTTTGGCATTTAAAGGACAGCAATTTCCTTTCTTATATATCAGAATTAGAATTAGAAACATCCCAAGCACCTGTCCTGTGACACTCAATGGCATTTTGGAGTGCAGCATCACTTCTCTGCTGCTGATAATGTTCTTTCTCAAAGGAGTACATCCACATAAGCAATGTCTGCAGCAGTAGCATAGAGTTAAAATTCACTGAGTGACTCGGGAAACCTTAGAAGGATTAAACAGCAGAGAGTTTGCTGAATGTTTTGAAAAACTTGGGAACAGTTGTAAAATCTGCATGATTCATCCTGTGCATCAGCTTTCCCTGCCTAGATTTCCTATTAAATGTGACAAGCCTGATAAGGGCATGATTTTATCTGTGATTTTGGTGTATGTACAGAAGTGAACATATGGTTTCTTGTGGGTACACACAGGGGTTAGTTAAACATTTACAAAGGAAAGGTGCTCATTGAGGAGAGTGTGGTGTGAGCAAACCCCCCAGGCTGGGCAGTGAGCCTGTGAAGCTGGGCCTGCACACTCCTATGTTACATTTACCCGTGCTCTTCGCATAAGTCGCTTGAATGTGCGAGAAGCATGGCTGGAACAGCAATGTTTAGATCCATTTGGCAGGTTTCTTCTGAGGTCATGACAGATACCTTCAGAAAGGAAGCAGCACTGGCTGTGCATCAAACCCCTTGGATTTCTGAGCTACCACTTGACCCGAATTCTCCAGCATCTCACCAGGCAAAAAGGTTCACTTCTGAAATCCCCATTTCTGCTTCCAATGTGTCATTTCCCATCAGCTTCCCAGACCCTCCGTGGTCTTGGTGAAGTTTCTGAGGAAACATGGGTCATGCAGAGCTGCAAGAGGATCAGGTCTCCAGAGCCGGTGCCCAGCGAGTGGGGCTGAGGAATTTACAGCCCTTCTAATGCTCACACTTTATTTCTCTCCGCAGTTGTTGTTATTGTGCAGCCATGTGAGCCTTCTGTGTTGTGTCAGCCAGAGACCTCGGACACAGGAGGAGAGCACTTTCCAGTGCCTTGTTCATTGCTATTATTCTGAGTTCCCCATCTCTGAACTCGGGGAATATTTCAGCTCCCTCGCAGGGTGTATTGATGTCACGAGTTCAAGTGTTGTGGCTACAGTGAGCGGGGGGCTTGTTCCGGGGGGGGTGAAGGTGTGTGCGGCTGCCATCCATCCTGCAGGGAGGCATAAACCAGAGCCAACCACCTCTGCAGCCTGTGCTTTCCTGCTCACTGCTGACCTCGGGCCAGGGGGAGGGGGACTGACAGCCCTTTGCTGTTTGCCTCCACCGTCTTAAGACAATATGCATTTCTGCATTGCTCATAAACAAATGTATCTAAAACACCACACTTTATATCCACTTACAATTCTGAATACCTTTCCATTTATCTAAAGCTTGCTGAGGTGAGTTCCTATAAGGGAAGACTTATTTCATTTCCATGAAATGTTTATATTTTCTGGGAAGTTTCTCTCTCACCTCTTTAAATTTTACTGCAGTTGGCATGCAGCCTGCAGCAGGGTCCTCCCAAGGAAGCTGGTGAGGCAGGGAGGTTCAAGAGGGACTATAAATTTCAAACTCTCTGGGTTAGAATAATTTAAGTGCACCAAGTTCTTAACCTTAAAGGATCAATACTGAGTTAGTTTTTTTCTTGCAGTGCTGTAAAATTTGAGCTAAGGAAAAAAAAATCACAGAAAAAAATAATTCCCAAACTAAAACCAGCCCCCCCCAAAAAAAAACCCCAAACCCAAAGTAAATAAAGATTGGACATGAACGGGGGATTGATCCTGAGCTCTGATTCTGGAGTTTCAAATTATATTGTCAGAAGGATGTCTGTTTTGGCTGTTCCTGAGAATAACCATCTCGGGAAGGTTTTCTTTACAAAACAATATAAAGACCCGTGACCCAGTACTCATCCTTGCAAAATGGATGTAGTTCTCTTTCTGTGTCTAATTTCTTTGTTTAAAGCCCAGAAGGGACTTGGCCCTTTCAGCACTGATTTTTGGAGTGGATTAGGGCTGGCAGATATGATATGTCCCCATGGGTGATGGGGCCGTGGCTATGCAGACCACTTTTCCACATTTCACCCTGCTGCAATTACATTTTCTGACTAGTTTGCTGAGTGTCCAACTTAATATCAAGCACATATATGCAGGTTTTATGTCTTCTATCCTCTCATATGGCATTTGTATTAAAGAAGGCACTGACTAACCTGTTTTCTTCTCAGAATATTAATGACTTGCCTCTGAAATCTCCAGCAGTATATTCAAGCATCCATATTTATTTGGGGGAAAAATCCAATACCTTCAAATGTGGCTTTACACAAAGCATCCCCATGCAGTATAAAATCTCAGATGTTGTTTACCCGACAGATGTGTAAGGTAAAAGCATCTTAAAAGAAAAATTTAAATACCACATCCTGTTTACTCTTTCAGCCAGAACCTGGGGTTAGAATTTTCCATACATTTACTGGTGACATCAGAGGCACCTAAACCAGCTTTTAAAATCTTATTTCGGCAGAATATGTGAGATCATCAATCTAATATGGGAAATACAGGACCCTGAGGTCGATATCTGACAAGTCAGTATGGGAGAAGCTATTTTATAAAATACAAATTCATGTTTAACCTCTAACCCTACATACAATCTCCAAGAATAATTTTCAGTCTGAAGCAGTTTGGTCCCATGGCACTCCCCCAGCCTCCAAAAATCACACCCATCTTTTATACTCACCGAATGCAAAGATTCTTCATTGCAGATATTATTAGACACCACAACATCAGCTCTGCTGCAGACTGAGTGCAGTGCTTATGGTGGTACCTGCAGCTGCCCCTGATGAGGATGCTGCTGAGTCCTCCCTTCCCTGGGAAAAAGCGGCAGGGGGGCCAGTTGGCAAGTGCCAATACGGGCTACATTCATGGCAGTATTTAAACACTTCATGGTGCTGGAATTCATTCATACCTTGAAATGTTCCCTCCTATCTGCTCCTGTATAGCATGGCTACTCCAGCCCAAATGGGTCTTTGCTTGCTTTCCTACCTGGCACCACTGGAAAGCCCTTGATTAACCAGTCTCCCAGTGGAAAGTTGCCTGACATGAGAGACACTATTGTGAGTCTGACACAGTGGACTGAACTTGTGCTGTGGTGCTAAGTGGCTTACCCTCTTGTTCCTCACAGCCTGACCCACAATAAAAAGGGGGACCTAAATAGAAAAGAGCAAACCAGAGTCACAGGGGGTGTTTTGGGTCTCTCCAGGAGCAGCCCTATAGAGAAAATTCCTAAGCTAATCTTCTGGATGCCCTCACTTGATCTGGGATTAAAGAGATGAAGTTCATTTTGGCATTTTACCTAGAAACTCCATTTGTAGATGCCAAGAACTTCTCACAAGAAATAAAGGATACCTTGTGTGATAGTGACAAGGCTTTCTCTATAGAAAGTATCATCTTTACAAAGTAGATCAGTAGTGCAAAACCACCCAGTATGCACTCCACTGGGCTTTTCACATAGCCTGCAGATCCACCTGCCTGGCTGCTGCTTTGTCTGGCAGCACTCAGTGCTGTACCCGGGGAAGGTAGAAGGTATGCACCACCTCTCTGGCATGCTGGGCTGCAGGTGTGCAGTGATGATAGCTGCTGATCCTGCTTCCACTGCTGTCAGTCTCTGGAGGCTCAGGGCAGCCAGAAACACCATCTCAGAAAGGCACTTTATTTTCCATGACAATCCTGGCTTTGCCAGGCTTTAAGAAGCATAACTGAATGCAATCCAATCTCTGTAAAAGGCTGGGAACAAACTGTACTGACACCTCCATCTTCTAAGCGCTTGGAATACAGGATAGAAGTGGCAGTGGTTCTCCTGATAGAAACATTTACATCGTAAGAATTCAGTCAGTGCTGAAAAGGGACAAAAGAAACCAGTGTATTAGATTTAGCTATTATCTAGTAATCCTATTCTGTATATTTTCTGCCAATTTTTTTCTGGCATAGTTTGTAACTCCCAGAATCATCTCTGGGCAGTGAGATAAACTACAAATTCATACTGAGAATCCCCCCTTGACCTCTGAATGGACTTTCTGATGAGCCAAAAAATAGCAGAGGTAGAGCAGACTCGGTGTTTGTGGTGCTTCTGGTCATGTCAGTTTCAGGTGAGATTGCTCTTACCTGTCATTGGCCAGAAACCAATGCTGAAACCAACAGGGACCATTTACCAGCAGTAGGATCCACAGCTGGCTCCCCAATGCACGTGCAGTCACTGCCTGTGTGTTTTATCCATAAAAAATACCCCGGACATGGTCTAGCTGAGCATATTCTATGATCCTGCATTCAAGCCTGCCACAGCCTTTCCAATAGCTGACTGACAGCATGGCAGGGCAAAGGTTTGCAAAACTGCAGCCTGCTGTTCTGCAGGAGCATGGCAGGAGCCAAAGCAGAGATCCATGCTAATGTAATTTGTCCTCCCATAGCTTTCAAGATAAGAAGGGAAATGTGGTATTGATTTACCTAGTAAAAGTTACACCCCCCAACATGCGGAATCCATCCCTGCTTGTCACTCAGTACTGCTCTGCCTTTTTGGACAAGACCACTTGTATGTGTGAAGTTATTAAGCAGAAACACATTGGCCAGCCTGACTATCTGAGCCAGCTTCATCAAGGGCAGGTGTCACACCAGTTCAAAGAGCATGTGAAAGTCCAAATGGCACTTGGCAGTAAGCTGCAAATCAGGCTGCAGGAATGTATACAGACACCTGAATCTAAAGAGACATATTTCTATTCCTGGACATAAATCCCAAAAGATGATTAATTAGTGATTAATTCAGGCTGTTTCTAATCCATGTTTTGGTTTTTTTTTATCCATCAAAGCTAAGGAGTGGTATGCTTATGAGCTTATACTAGGGAGAAACCTTTATAGAAGAAACAGCTTAGGGTGTCTATTCACAGTTATGTCTGTGAATGTACCAGGAAGCAATGCAAGGAGGCTGCAGCTTGTTCAGGCTGAATAGCCACAGTAGGCTCTGTAGGGAAGTATCTGAAGGTAGAAGCTAGTAAGCTCTATGATAACACTGAATGTAATAAATATGTGGGATTAGTGAGATAATTTATAGGCCTGTGAGACTGACAACGGTCACAGGAATGATCTACATCAGCTGATATGAGATTCAATCAATAGGAAGGCAAAAGACAAAGCTGTTATTAATGCCGATTGCCTGAGTTATGAAAAATAATGTTTGTCAACTATCTGTGATTTCTTATTTTTATTATGAGAAAACATGGAAATCCATAATTGACAGTTGATATGAAATTGGGATTTATCCTGGGGAAGGCTGGTCTATATATTTCCCCTCAGTACTTGCTGGTGATTGTGGCTGGGCAGGGGATGACAGAACAGCAAGAGCTGTAGTCTGTAGTAGTGATACAGGCAGAACAAACTCTAGTACTTCATCTTCTTTGGTACCATCTGCCATTTTGTTCAGGAAAGCAGAATGTCATAAGCATGCACAACACAGCAGATATTATACATGGAATCTGAAGTGGAAACGGGGAGTTTTTACTTACCTTTTGTTTGGCATTGTAGCTGAGGCTGGATACCTTATTCCTGTCTTAGTTCAAAGAAAATATGTGAAAGAGCAACAGAGAAAATCACCCAGCTATGGAAGTGTTCTGAAAAGTGTGTCTTGAGCTTTTGCACACCAGTGCAATCCTCTTGCTGCCTTCCCTGCCTACAGGGTTTGACTCTGGCTTGACCAGCCCTTGGGAGCTCACCCTTTGGGCCAGGTCCTCTTGCAGAGCTCCACAGCAGCAGAGTCCCACTGCAGGGTAAGCTCCTTTGTCAATAGGATTTCCCTGATGTTCTACAATTAAACATAGTATTGGTGAAGAGACTTAAGATGGGACTTGATCAGGTATTCTTCACCTTTCTCTTGCAGCTGCCATCTCCTGACTTTGTAGTCATCTTAACCATGCAAAACTACAGTGAGAAAACTATTTGAAATCCTTTCTGTAAAAGAGATTTTCTAGGACAGTTAACAAAGGTGCTACTTGCGGAGGCCTTGCTTACATGAATGCCTCTAGTGAGAAGGAAAAGAGAAAGGGACACAAAGGAAATACTATTGGGAGCACAGTTATTCTTAAACTGAATGGTTTTCACAGTTACTGGGGATCCAAGGGTCAAAGATGAGCAACATCTTAAATTTTCTTGCACACAACTTACTCTAAGAGCAAAAATTTCCTTTGTAGTGGCAAATAATGTGAGCTCCAGAGCAAGATGCAGAGTGTTCTCTCAGGTTACCTCTGCTGTGTGATCTAGCATAGCAGAATGAGCAATGCAAACAATAAATAATGACAGAATCAAAAAGCATGGAAGCCCTTTTCCTGTAACAATATATATCTTTTAGTGAAACACTCTGATCTCACAGAAGTAATGCACCATTATGCCCCTGAGGCCACTCCTCTGATTCCACATTTTATAGACTAGCTCTTTATTCCTGAATTCAGCAGATGCATGGCTTATAGCTGGTCCCAGCATGGAATGCATCACAAGCAGCTTGTCTATTACAAGTGACCTGCAAAAAAGGAGAATTAGTGTTTTTATCCTCTGTAGCATTTTTAAGGCTGAAAAAGAAGACTTGGAAGATTTTTATTTTTTTTCTGGATCCCTCATATTGCTCAATATGAAGTATCTGGAATATAAAAAACCCTGAAGACCCATCATTCATTTATTTTTCTGTTGGAGGGATGGAAACAGAGGATGATAGTGGAAATCCTTGGGAAGGGCTCTGCTTGAACAGTAAGACAACTAGAAATTATCTACAACTGCTCTCTGGGATTTTGGCTGAATAATCCTCACATGGAATTTTAAAGGCTTTACTAACAGTATGATTTTAAAAATAATCTGCTTAAATTTCTGTGGAAAGTTTTATAGGGTCTTTTTTCCTATGATTTCTGTTCAAACAATCCTCAGTCTTTTCCTTTATAATATGAGATTATTGTATTGCTTGTTATTATAGCATAATAGACACTAAGTAACCACAGGAGCCTTCTTATGTCCTTAAAAGTGGTCTATTTTACAGCTGTCCTGTTTTGGAGTACATGGTCTACATAATGGTTAGAAACACAAGCATTCCGGACCAATGGAAACTAAAGACTCTCACTGTCCAAGAGGCTTTTATTGTCTTGACTGACAAGCATCTGTCTCCCATGGAAATGAATAAATGAATACAAGTTAGTTTCTGGTCACTTCTGGGTTGTGTTTCTGATAGTGGCTTGGCCATGAGCAGCAAAGCTAGTCTCCTGAATGCAAGGTCATATTGCTTTTTGGCAGGTAATACTGAACTGGCCACTGCCAGAAGCATAATAAACTCCAAGAGGACCTAAGCAGCATTACTTCAGCATCTTTCCACTTCCAATGTTTTTCATGTTGTTCCAATCCCAGAATCCTGCATCTTAGCCATAACAATATAGGTTGCTCTAATGGCTTTCTCCAAATTTTCTTCATCAACCCCTTGTCCATTTCTTTCCCAGAGCTTGTATACAGCTCAGCTTTCTCAGTGCTTTTGGACAAGTATTTCAAACAAGCATTCTGGGCCTGGTCAAAGCAGACATTGATGTGTGAAGGGGATGCTGAATGAAAGAGAATCCATGTATGCATATGCCCTAGTTAAACACCACCTGCATACTGTGTCATGTCTCACCCTGGCATTGTATGGGACTCTGATTTCCACTGTAGACTGACTATTCTGTAACAAGACACCGAAGCATATGGCACAAAGCAAAGCTAATATTTTCTTTGTCTTTTGTTTGCCTTCTGCTGGCTCCAGCAGCCTTCTCTGGCCTACCCACAAAAGCCAGCTTTGTACATGAAGACACAGAAGTCCAGTGGTTTGCCTCTATAATTCCTGCATGGAGATAAAATAAAAGGAGAAACAATGGGAAGCTGTGAATTAAGGAAGGCAATATACTGTGTTATATTTACTGAATGAACATGTGTACCCTAATCAGGTGTATTCAGGTTTGATAGAAGACAGGCATAATAGAGAACTGGTAGTTTTGATTCCTTCACAGGGAAGACTGGAGCTGTGTTCTGTAGTTAAGAAGTACTGATGACATGAATATGTAAAGAATGGACTTGTTACTTTCTGAAGTCAAGTTTCTTAACTCCCATGTCCTTATGGAGAAGTCAAACCATTCTAAAAAGCTCTATATTACCAGATTGCCCAATTTGCTCAGAGTGCTACTAATATCAAAGAGAGTCTGAAATTCTCTCTTTATGAGTGTTTGCTGCGGAATGTGTACTACAGTTTACAAAACAATACTGTTTAAGAAAGATAACATGATGGGGAAGGGAGAAGGTGGTGAAAGAACTAGTTCCCAGGTTATGGAAGAGTCTAATCTTGGTTACCTGAAACCATATGGGCATCCAAACACAACAGAACTGCAGCAGGAAAAGGGAGGGAGAGCTCATTTCTTCCCTAGAATGGAATGACATGTCTCAAACTAACACTTGGCCAAGAAGCTTTATTATTGTTGGTGTGATTTCAGAGTTATAAGGAAAGAGTTCTGAGTGCTGATGGGGAGGACTTGCACTCTTGCTTCATGGTACTTAAAATTTTAAACTAATCCCTTGAAAGAAGAGCACAATTGGAATCACAGTTCAATGTGTTGATTCTTCTCCCTGCAAAGTCTACAGAGAGCCTTACTAAAAAGGGGAAAATCGTCTGTGTGGCCTTGAAACCTTATATAATGTTTCTGTGTTGGGCCAATAAAAAATATCCTCACTGTTATTTTGTCTGAGCTCAAGTCTTGAAGGAAATGTTGGGCTGAGTAGGAAAAAAGTTCTACGGTTACAGCTCTTATAATTCTCAGAGCTTTCCCCCAAATACCCCCTACTTCCAAGCCCTGTCTCCAAACACTCAAACTGTGGAAGTGATAACCTGCAGACTTGGCAGTGTACATGACATTTTACTAAGGGAGCTTACACAAATATTATCTCAAGTGAAATGAGGGTTTAATTCTATTATCTGTGGCTTTTCTTTCCCTGGGGTCAAAAGTACAGAAAGTGGTCATGTTGTCTTTATAGCCCAAGAAACAAAAGACCTGTTTTTAAACCAAATAATTAGTCATCCAGAACTAATGTCCCACAGCACTAACCACTAAGGGGGTTTTAGAGTGATCTGAACCAGTTTGCAGTTCTCCAGACACATCATTTCAGAAGTGCTGGTAAGAATGCATTGCAGGGGATTCTCTGGAGATGGCTGACACTATAGTCAGGGAAACAAGGAGCAGGGACTCTGCAGGTACTGTGCAGAAGCCTTACAATAGCCTGTTTTCTGTGACAGACAGAATGCTGTTCCTTATGTTACACTGAGAAATTCCATTCTCCTTTGCTTTGTCTTGATACTGTGCAGGTTGCAGGTGTGCGGCTGTACATGGCACACCAATCCAGCTCAGATGTGAATAGTGTGTGGTCTGGCATTCTACAAGGCATCTTAAATCCTGCAACTGTGATCAGAGCTGTTTGGAAGAAGAAACCTTCCACTCTAGCACTCCGAATAGGGATTGGCATAGATCTTACTCTTTGATTTTGACTAGTCACTTGCTTTTAGCAGTTCTTGTGCAACACAAAAGGAGTCGAGAATCAGTTCTCTGTGTTTTAAACTATTTGTGGTCCAGATTTGGAAATCCTGGAGTTTGCAAAAGACTGGAAAGCACTGAGGAAGATTTTTTAGCTATGTAGTTCACACACTGATTATTATTGCTTGGAAGAATGACTCAAATATAGCCAAAGCTTTCATAATGTGTCCTTCTCAGATATACATTGCAAGGCTAAGAGGTGGATCTTCTTGTTCGCTGTAGGTTCTCAAGGAAGAGGTGCTTAGTTAGTTTCAAATTGCTTACTGTTTTCTCTTAGAAATCCTTATTTTATTCCTAGCATCCACTATGACTGCATACGATTGATCCACAAATTTTACAACTATGTTATTGTACTGGGTTGGCTGGGATGGAGTTACTATTCTTACAGTCACTGGTAGAGTGCTGTGTTTTGGATCTGTGACCAAACCAGCCTTGATAAGCTCATGTTGCAGTTACTGTTGAGCAGTTCTTATGCAGCATCAAGCCCTGTTCTGTTAAACTCTCTTTATCTCAACCTAAGAGTTTTTGCACTTTTACCCTCCCCATTCTCTTCCCTATCCCACTGTGGTGGAGCTGTGAGTGGCTGTGTGCAGCTTAGCTGCCTACCAGGGATAACCAACAACCCTTATATGGCAACAACTGAGACTTTCAACTCATATCACTTGTCAGGTACAAACTGCAGTCCTCTCTCAGAGCTCAAGAGATACTCTCTCCTACTCCCAAAGTCATCTCAGACCCAAAGCCATCTCAGAGCTTTCTTTCAGATTGTTTTATCTCAACACTGCATTGGGAGCTCTGAATGAATGCAAAACATTCTGTTTTAATGACAAAGAAACTGCTATGGCAGTTACAAGCGAAATAGACCTTCACCCTAAAAGATACTATGCAGACTGTTTGTTCAGATGGCACACTGTCCTTTCGGTCTAAAGCTATTACTTAAATTTTCCACATAACAACTTCCCAAAGATGCCTTTGAAAATTTCTAAAGACAACATGTACTTAATACTTTAATATAAGCAGGTTTGATTCAATACAGATTGTTCAGAAGCACCAAATATCTGTGGATGTATCTTAGGTTGTATCTAAATCTGTACTTCCGTGCATAGTTTTGTGTCTGAAAGCAATCCCAAGCCACATGGTCTGTGAAACAGCACAATGAGCTTAGTAGAAATACGAACCATGTGAACTATGATGCCACTAAACCACAGATCTTCCTTTTGTCTGTTTTGATAGCCCTTGATCCTCCAAGGACGTGGAAGTATTTTTCAGTCCAGCAACTGAAAAATAAGGGCACTTTGGATTCTGGAAAGAAAAACATTCTGTTTAAATCCATCCCTCTATACTTTTGTTTTCAGACACTGTCTGTCAGTCTAGCCTTTGAAATTAGCACAAATACCCATGAGAAATATAATCCTGCTCAAGGCTCTGAATCAAATACATTGCAGCCGATAAATAGTTGCCCTTTGACTTCCAAATGATGTTTAATCTCTGAAGCAGGTACAGTAACCTTGGATAATCTGCTCATCAGTTTTCTAGGTTAAATAAATGGATATATTAGTTTCCTCTAGATTTCATTGTTCTGTAATAGCAATGGGAACATAAGATCAGCACCACAAAAAAGAACCAAGGATTGTCTGCTATGCTTTGTGGAGTCTGTTAATGGGCCTCAGAAAAAAGGATCTTTATCACCCATAAAGTGACTTTGTCATGCCCAGTGAGACAGTAGGCATTTCTGGGGTGAAGAAACTGCTATAGGAGTGTTATATCTGCCTTGATCAGATTTAACTGGCTAGCAGAGTTGTTGACTGTTAGACTGAAATACCATGTGCTTTGTCTAGGGCCACAGGAGAAACTGAGGCTGGCACCTTTACTCTGCTTGAGGTGGAAATGGTATCACTAATTTCTCTTTTCAGGGTTTGCATATTCATTGTCTCTATGCTGATATCCCTGACTTTGCACAGTAACTTGCTGGAGACAATTTACATGGAAGAAAGCACAGAAAAAGAACACTATCACTTTAGATGTTTAAAGAAGCATTATAGAGAATATTCATTAAAAGACACTTACATAACATTGGGCATGCTCAGTAAGAACTTCTTAGTCAATCAAAATAATGTGAACATATTTAGATGAAAATACTTTGAAGACTCAGATTCAGTTCAGAATGAACTGCGTGGTTGACAGAACCCGTTAAACAGTCTGTCGTAGCCACACAGCACCTGATTTTAGTGTTTGTAAGATTCTTAATTTTTATCAAAGAAAATCAGGAAATAAAAATGAAGCTCATCTAGTACAAAGTGTTCTTAATGAACCTTAAGGACACAGAAGTCCCAAACTGTGAGCCTTTGTGCTCCTGAGATGGTGTCCTACTGAATTATCTATTGGTATGACACTGTAACATATTGCTTTGAATGCAAGTGACAATAACCAGCTTGGCTTCCTTGTCATGTAAGTCATCAGAGCAATTGGAGCATGTGCAATTACCTGCCTGAAATCTATACTTATGTACGACAGTCAATGGGGAAACTGTGTAAAATTCTTTGTTTAATGCAATTTACAGATCATTTGGAGAGATGATTTATGGAATTATAAAGGTCTGACATTCACTGACCACTGAATTACCCTTTAAATTATTCAGTACTTTGGAGATTATTTGCTGACCTGCTGTGACCTAACTTGAGTTGACTATTGCAGCAATGAAGAGCATTGTGGGCTGCTGCAGTACAGGCAGGTCACATGCAGATTTTACACCCTGTTGGCAGTAAAAACAATTCATTAAGTCCAAACTGGTTTTGCAATATAAAGCTATAAAAAAAGCATTAAAGTCAAGGTCATATCAGGTCAAGAGTCCCCAAATCCTCTTCCAAAAAGAGAGCAAGCTGCCCACACCTCTACTTTATTGAAGCTGAAACCAGGTTAGTCCCTGTTTGCCAAATATAACAAGCAAAACCAGGCATTTTTCAAAAGGCAGTAGAGATGCACCATGCTTCTATCAGCCTGAGCGGGCAGTAATCACCTTAACCTGACTATTAAGGAGGTTTTGTGAGAAGGAAAGCAGATGGAACATGCCTACTGGCAGTAACAGTGGCACCAGCTCTCTGCTCCAGAAGCATGTGCTTGCTACAATAACAGGTAGCTATGGCAGTTTTAAATTCTTGGTTGACAAGTAGGTCTCTGAAGCCAAAGAAGAAAGCAACAGGAAAGTCTGAGCTGTTTTTGTCAGTGTGAAACTTGGACATGAAATAGTCTTGCTATAGTTATAGAAAAATATATTTGAAAGCTTTGTAGTTAATTTCAGACTCTGCTAAAATGAAAGCATTTCCATCACACACATAAGGAGGTTGATGGAGTTTTGCTTTTCAGAGACCCACTGAAACTGTTAGAAAATGAACAGGCATTTAGAAAGATCCATGCAGCAGTTACTGGTCCTGATACAAGCTGTCCACAACTCACACCAACAGGGAGAAGTTAATTGGAGAGTAATGTCTATGAAAAGATGACAAGCTAAAGCAGGTCTGGGCATATGGGTGGCAAAAGGCTATCATGTAAAAAGCATTTTGGTACAAGTGAAGAATCCCCCACAGCTATACTAGTGACATTTACACATGGTGGAAGCTTGATCAGAGGTAGACTTGCCCTGTTAGCACATGGAGAAGAGCTATTACTTTGATGAATACTTGTGAGGAACTGTAAAATAAATTCCTTCCTAGATAAGTTAGAAGAATGTGCTTTTTAGATTGTCTATTGCTCCCTATGCCACACTCTCCCTGTGTTTGAAATGGACTCTCCTGCTAAATATTTTGATCTGCATTATACTTACTCAGTTACAGTTTTGCAAGTCCTCCAAACTCACAATCTATAGGTATTTGGATTTCACAAAAGCAAAATACTGTTTCCTTCTCATCTCTTTCCATCCTTCTGTGCACAGTCTGCAGGGGAGATTGCTAACACTGTGAACAACAGTAAGGACTACAGAGTTCTTGGTCTGTGCTGCTTGGGATGCTACAAGTAAGCCCAACCACAAGCAAAAGGGCTGGAAGCATTTGGGACAGCGTGCTTTCTAGTCATTATTTGTAATGACAAGCAGCTATTGCAAGAGATTCTCAAGCTGCTGTGCTAGCCCAGCACTGAGAGGCAGAGCAGGCTCCTGGTTTGTGACAGAGTGACGTGACACTCAGGTACCAGTTACCCAGAGACCCAAACCAGTATATGGCATTAGACTGGCTTAGCTCCTGAGCTCCCCTTAGCTGCCTATGTGATGACACAGTGAAGGTACCAGTTGCTTAACACAAGTCAGGTACAGGGAAATGAGGGACGGGTAACATTTTCTATGAAGAGCCACCCTGATCGATAGTCTTACCTCGAGAAAGGATGAGGTGTTAGAAAACTTGTTAAGACACTTTGGAGAGTCTGGATGCTTACTTTCAATTTAAAGTTCCTTGGGGCAAGAACAGGATCTCACTAGGCATGCATACAGCATTTAGCAAGAGGAGCCTGCCTGATCCTGCCCAACCTGTAACAGCTTACTTAACCACATGTAGGTGAGTAGGTGTAAATGGGCTTTGACACTTGTAAATACTGCATCTTGCTAAAAAGCAAGCTTTTAAATCAGTTTATTCTGCTGTAGCCTATGTATGGAGGAAAACATCAAAATGTAAATTTCTGCAGTGACAGATCAGTTCTGACTGAAGGAACAAGAACTAGAGACCTCAGAGGTCTGCTTACAGACACAAAGCAAGGACTTCTAAACTTCTGGCTTCTACCGACCATTAATCAGTTTGGGCCAGAGTTCCACATTCTGTCCTTAGGTATTCTGTAACGTGAATGCTGTTTCTTTACCCCTCAGATTTGTACGGTTCATATGCAGGAATGTCAATCTGTCATAATGCAATAAGTATATTTTGTTCTTTCATACTCAGTGACTTCAGTTACAGGTACTCTAATATGGACTCCTAAAACCTGGGCTGATGGCTAAAATTTCTCTCTCTTTAATGACATCTGATGTTTTTACACAGTCTGAATTTGAAACACCTATGTTTCCTCACTGCTTCTAGCCTAAATGTAAATATCATAGACACTTGCATGCATGCATGTTTCCTCCATAGTCTGAAATACAGCTGCATTTACTATAGAATGTTATGATTATTTTTAACTCCATAGCTCCTTCAGTCTTAGGGAAGTGTGTAAAACAGATTTCTGCTAACTTCCTTCACATTGATTATTTGATTTAAATTGTCACAGCTGCCATACGTAGTTGGGATGATGTCTCTTTTTTTCAAGTATATAGCTGTAGAAGATTCTAAAAAAACTAAGATATATAATAAATAACATCATTACAGTTGAATTAAAATAAAAATATTAAATAATTCATATATTTACTGAACAATATTTTTCAAATTAAGTGTTATTTGAATAATAAATCCAGGTTTTGTTTAAATATTGCTTCTGTTCAACTTCACAGCCTGTCTTTGGTGGTTATCACATAGTCTGTGTGCCCTTTCCCTCTCTCCACTTGCATCTGATGAAGTGGGTGCTGAGAAGCCAGGGTTGTGCATAGAACTGTTACAGAGAGAAGGTTTATTTCACAAACTATCTTAGCCAACATCTGTGGTTTTGTTTTCTTATCTTTAAACAACATCTTGCAATTCTGGTTTGCTTGTACAGATTTCAGACTATACTCAGGGCTTTTTATTCTCCTGCACTAGAATAACTTGGTTTCTAAGAAACTAGGTTTAATTTAACATACAGTTGGCATAAAACACTCTTTGCTTTATTTTCTTTCTTAAGATCAGCTGGGGGCAGGGGCTGAGGGGTTTGGGTGTGATATGAGGTGCCTGATCAATCTTGCCAATGTTTGGGATTAGGAACTGACAGCTCAGACTCAACTGCACGGTTCAATTCTGTGTCTGTCTCTGTAGTGTCAGGGTTGGTATCATCACTAGCCAACTGCAGGAAGAGAAAGCCAAGGGCTCCAAGTCACCGTTAGGTGGTGCCCCTGCCTTTTGGGAAAAAGGAAACAGAAAGGCAGGACACAACAGACTCTGCTCTCCTCATTTCAATTATGCAAATAGGAGCAGCGCTTAGAAAGAACCTGTAAGGGAAGATTAAGTTCTAATGTGTGAGTAAATGATATATATATAAATATAGTTTTAATGAGATATATTTTGGCTGCTAAATGGTTGGTAGAAAAGAGTTGCTTCTTGAATTGAGCTCAGCTATGATGCTCTCTGCCAGAGCCAGGCTAAGTGTTGCCCTGTTGGCTCTGCACTCACCCTCACCAGGGCACTTGTCCAGTGTGTTTATCTCACACCTCACCTTTCCTGCTGCAGTTCATGCCAGGTGCAGAACTCCAGCATCCAGGAGGGTGTCTCTCTGACCCACAGAGAATCATTTTACACATCAGAGTGTGTTTTCTTCTGTGTTACCACCTAAGCTTATATATTTGTCTGTATTATTTTGGGGTTTACCAATTTACCTGTTATAAATCCTGTAGGAGTGACTTGCCCTATAACCTGCTGATAGGAATGCCATGCAATAATATGACTTCTTTACATTTATCTCTTACTGATGGATTTTAATTTTCTTATTGCCTGCCCCCTTGCCTGGTGGTGACAGGATACGCCTGTTATTCAGCAGACCAAATCAAGCTAGTGATGCAATTTCTCTAGTTGTTAGCAACCCACACAGCTCAACGTGATGTCTTTTACATGTCATCTGCAGACAGCTGGCATTGTTTGCTTTCTTCTGAGGCTCAGCTCATGGGATGAAGTAAATGAGCCAAGTAGTGAACCTTTGCTAGTGACCACCAGTGGAATGAAACTCAGAGCTGACGGCCACCTGAGCACCTCTTTAATCCCAGTCCAGCAAAGGCACCTGAGCAGCTGCATCAGTTGAAAGTCTTTTGGCTGCAACCAGGGAAGGTTTTAAGAAAACTATTTTTCTCTGACTTAGCAATTTTTGTTCCAGCTGCTTCCTAGTTAAATTCTACTGTATAGCTGAGAAAATGGCAGGTTAAAGTAGTGGTGCTGCCCAAGATATTTCACCCTGGCTTGGTTTTAGACCTTATTTTGCCTTTCTGAACCTTTGTTTCCCATGTATGGATCCAGGACATTCTGCCCAGCTTTGCAGGAGCAGCTGGTAAGAGCAAAGAGTTGAGGAGGTGCCCAGTACTCCTGGGTTCCAGAGCAATTCCAGCAAAATCAACAGCTTCATTTGTGCACATCAGCTTTTCTGTTAGCATAATTGAGAATAATGAACTGAACCAACAACCCCAAGGTTGACTAATAACTACAGCTTCTCTGGTGATGAAAAGCATTCCATATCCTATTATTAGCAGATCAATGGGAAAAACTGGCAGACATACAACAAAAGCTACTGGTCGCAGAAATTTCATTATGGTTTTCAAGTAAAATTTCAGCAGCTCCAACTTTATGATTTAAATATCATCTCTCTGATTTAATCTCTTGAAACATTCAAAATTACTATTATTTTTATAATTTGCTTTCCTACAATTACACAAATCAGGACCTTGTATGTGTCCTATCCTCTTATTTCTTACACTTGCATTACTCTCACTATCCCTGTGCCTGCTGCTACAGAACCTACATGCCAACACTGTCACTCTGGTATGAGGATCAGCAGAAGCAGCAGCTGCTGCCACTGTGTGCTCCTTATCTCAGTGAACTACCCACCGTGCTGCTCACACTCTCCTGGAGCCTGTACTCAGATTTACCCAGTAATTTCCTTAGCAAGAGTGATTTTCTGCAGTTCTTCTGGCCTCACTGTTGGGGAAAACTATTTTCCTTCCTGCATGTCTGCTGAGCATAAAGCTGCAGTATTCAACTGTCATTTTCTTTTTGAAATAGATACCCAGTCACCTGCAAAACTCAGAAAAGCTGGCATTGGAGACTGGTGCTTCCTCCACTTAGCAGGTTGTTGGAGGTTGTACCTGGATGAATGGGCAGCTCCTCTGCTTCACCTTTCCTCTCAGCAGATCCAGGGGTTTTGAATGGGCTTTGTGGGAAGAGCTGCACAAGGAGGGAGGGCAGGATTGCTCCTTCTAGGACTGCACAAATTGCTGCTGCATATGGTGTGTGTTGTGGTAGTCTCGGGATTGGGAAGATGATGTGAGTTTGGATGGGGCTGGTAAGGCACATGTACAGCACACTTAGCACTGTGCTGAGCAACAGGGCTCATGAAGTCCTCATGCTGGAAATTAATTGTTTCAGCCCCCTCGAGCTCTGGCAAAGATGGTACCTAAAGGCATGGGGTGAGGAGAAGTGGGAAGAAGTATTCACTCTGAGACACTATCGCTTTTATCCCTCTACTTGTCCCTCCAAGCTTTGCAGGATCTGAGACAGCATTTTACATGCAGTTCAAGCTGGCCGTTCTCCCTGTCCTCACCCTGATTGGAGTGGGGTTTGACCTGAGTAGGATGTGATCAGCACTATTTATTCTTTATCAGTTCTATTTATTCTTTATAATTTATCCTGTGCTTTATTTTTTAAATACAGCCTGCTCATTTTTGGGGTAATTTCTTTTTCCCTTTCTTTAGGTTCCCCAAATTAGTGTAACTAATATGGAAAGTACCTTGCACTAGGAAATTTGCAAGTGCAGATGAAAGTATGTATCTGGTGTTAGTCACCTGAACCTGAACCTGACCCTGACCCTGACCTGTGTATTGACCCTAGATCTGCCTCATTGCCATGGACTTGCCTGATGATCGGGACTCTTTGCTGACTCCAGCTGCCATCCTGGGCTTGTCCTGCTCTGTTCACCCTGCTCAGGTACTCCAGGATGGCCCATGGCTAAAAAAGCCTCTAAACTGGAAGCCCTGCTGTCATGCTTGGCTCCCACCCCTTAGCAAGCATCTGGCTGTCATTGCTTCTTGACACCTGCCGCATTTCTAATCTGCATCATGTCTCCAGCTGTGTGTAGCTGGTTCTATCTCTGGCTTCTAAGTCTGCAGGGATATTTTTAAACAAGCTCCTCTGAACTTCCAAAACCCAGATTTGATGTTTCTGTGGGCCACTTGTGCCTTCTATTTGAGAATTTCCTGGGAATTATAACTCATCTTTTGCCCCAGGAAGTTTGCTGTGCTGATGCTATGGTGAGTGGCTGCTGTGCCTTAGCAGCCCAGTAAGACTGTCCCTTTGTTCCCTGACTCTGGTGGAAACAATACTCAGGAATGTGGTTTGCACCTGTGTCCTTTCTCACATGTCATCTTTGGAGATGAACTTCTAGGCTGTGTCAAACACAAACAAAAGCTGTAGTCATTGCTGCAGGATTTTCTTTCTTGAACCTTTTCCAAACTCACTAGCTTGCATGTTACTTCATCTGCAGGTGAACAAGAACATTCTCTGGGGCAATAGTATGCTCCAAAGACAGCAGCAGTTACTGCATGTCTTTAACATGAGGATGTGAACCCGCCCTGATGCCAAGTGAGACAACAAAGGTGCTGTGACAGGAGGACTCTCTGAGTTTGCTGTCAGTATTAATCTCAGCAGTGCAGCTCCGGATTTAACCAGAGCTCCTCACTGTGGATGGGGAGACTCAGCAGATACCTCACTTGTCTGGAATACCGGGTTTCTACTAAATGAGGGTAGAGGGGTAGCTGAAAGGAAAACAAACTACTTTTCAATAAGTATGGTGCAGTTAACATCCAGCCTGTGCTCCTTTGAACACAGTTCATTGAAGTCCATTGTTTTCTTCTGTTGAACCTAATTATCATTGAGAACAAGTTCTGAAATTTGTAAGTCAAAATTGCCTTCAGCTTCTGTGAAGATGGGCATATATGTCTCCTGTTCTTTACCTTGTTTGTAACTTTTTTTTCCTCATTACTAGTTCTTTGGCCTAAGTGAAAAGCTGACCTTGTACAGTATGACTGCCTAGCCAACTCAATTTAATCTGGTGCTGGAGGCACCTGGTGGAGCTATTCATAGAGATGCTAATCTGTGCTACAGACCCCTTAGCACCTATGTGCCCTGGGCAGGGAGAAGGCCCTGGAGAAAGCTGGTGGTTCTGCTCCTACTGTACAGCCCGCAGGTAAACTTGGGAGTGTGTGTATTAAGCTCTGGGTATCTCACCTAGACTTTGTGTCTAGAGCTTTCCACAAAACAGTGCATGGATATTTGGTTATTAAAATCTAAACTGTGGCTGTCAGGCCAAGTGTATGGAATCTGCTTCTGAAGTCACATAGGCAATCAGTTTGCACCCGTAAATCAGCCCAGCCAGGTGTTTCCTCAGTGCATTCAGGTTTTTTTCACAATTCAAAGGGCTGGCACAAGTTACAGTCTTTGACTTATGAACAACCACATTCTGGTGGTGGGTTGAAGGTGGGGGAAGTGAGGAGAGTTTCTGCCAACAAGTTCCTGAGGGCCTCTGGGTCCCAGGAATGACCTGCTGAGTGCTCAGGAGTGCTGATGCTGGGGGGCAGAGACTGAACACAGAGAACTCTCCAGTGGGGAAGGGCTGCTGTGGTCAGTGGACCAGGAAGCCTCTCAAAGGCTGTCTAACACCAACAATCCTGGCCTGAAAGGCATGGGCTTGTTGAGAAGTGTCCAGAGGGATGATGGTAAGACAGAAAGCTACTTTGCCTTTCAAACAAAACTTCCCAGGGCACAAGAATACTTGAACTCTAGTCTTTGCCCAGTGGGCTGCATGTCTGGAAGGTGTCAAGGAAGCCTTTACCTGTTTAAGTAACCTTAATGCCATCCTTGGCATGTTGGAGAAAGGTGACATTGGAGCATGGCTTTCATTGATCTAGCTCCAGAGATACTAATGATCTTTATAGAAAACTGGTCTGAATGGGGCAGGAATGTCTCAGGTTCCCCATGTTTCCATCAAACCCCACAAAGCCTCAGGGCTGGGCTATCTTCTCTGAAATGGGTATTCTACCCATTCCTCCCTTGCTTGCTTTCTTGTTTCTGAGGCTGTGATAAAGATCCAGTGAAGTAGATGAACTTTTCTATGATTCTTAGTCATTCGAGACAGTTGCTATTTTCTGCTAAATAAAACAATAACTCCTTGCAGTTGAAAACCTTCGACAGAAAAATAAAGTTTCATCAGAATTGCCTTTGTGACAAAAAGCCTTGTTATAATAAAGTCTTTTCTAAGCAGTATCACTGAAGAGGCTCCTAGCCCTGTGTTTGCAGCCGTGTCTTCTGCTTCTGAAGGCCTTGGCAGGAGAGGAGACAATTTATATCAAATCTTGGCTTACTGTAGGCTGACTGCGCTGCAGGTTGACTTGATGGAGTAGGAAAAAATCCACCTCTTGTGGAAATTTTTAGCGTTCAGACATAATATATTGAAATGTAAAATGCATTCAAATTAGAGACTAGGTGTAACAGCGTTAGTGGCTTACCACAGCTGGAATTCAGTGCTGAGCAAGGGAACCCAGCGCAAGCCTGCTCTAATTTGGATCAGATGGCATGCCAGAACATGTGTGCTAAATCTGGAAGGTTTTCTGTGGGTATGGCAGGGGGTAGTCTACACCACAATAGCAGCATAGATCTGCAGTGGCCAGCCCTGCTCTCTTCCATGAGACCTATGTATTCAATAGGTGGGTCATACCAGTAAATGAGACACACATCTCAGCAGGCTGGCCTAGGTAAGTGATTGTGTGTAAATAAACAGGGGGTGTAAAATACCTTCTCACTTTGCCAAGGAAACCTGGACTCTCCCAGCATGGGGCTGGCAGGGCGTCACTGAGGAGGTACAGGCAGGATGGCGGCTGTGTTCTTCAGCATCAAAGGCTGTTACAGGGAGGTGTCTTTGGCAAGGGAGTGAGCCAGGTCAGGCTGGTTTACACCATTATGGGCATCTGAGTGTTTCCTAAGGCATGTCCCCACCACGCTTCAGTAGCTACGGCAGCTCAGGTCTTGCACACGTTTCCCTCACTGCTCATGCTGCCCTGCTGCAGGCTGAGGGAGTCTTGACCAAAGCTTCACACTGCTCTCCAGTAGCAAAGGCTGCTGGGCATGGCTGTGTTGTAGAAATACCCTGTGTTTCTGCAGAAGAGCAGCTGCCCATGCTGCCAGGGTGCAGCACAGGGTGCTTGCCACTCTCCCAGATGTTTTGCCCAACTCTGAATCCTGCTGAATATCCATCCAAAAAAGTCAAATAGTGCTTTGAATTACCAGAACATAGGGGGGGAATTCTTTGGCGTCACTCATAGAATGTTGTAACAGATCTGATGTATACGAGCTCACAGCAGTTGCTGTTTCACTGGTCTCTGTGTAGAGATATAACAATTAGGCAGTGTTGGGCTGGGCAAAGCAGCAAGATTAGATTTGGGGGTTTCAGGCAAGGCAAAGCGTTCTGGGTCTTTTGCTTTGTTTTGCTGCAGAAGTACAAAGTGAGTCTCAGCACCTTTCCCTCTGTGGGGCTCAGAGCTTTTGTTGTCGTTGTTTCTCTTTGATTTTCAGTGCTGTGTGTGACTTCCATCAAGGACCATCTGCACTGTGCAGCCGGGAATCAGAGCTGGTTTCGGTAGGCTCCCAGCACAGCTCCTGACACAGACTGTGAGGCAGCACAGCAGGAGCTGTGCACTGACCTGCGATCAAAGGGAGATGCTGCTCTGCTGGCCCAAGTGCCATGTGATCGTGTTTTAACTTAAGAATGTCAAAATAATATGGAATAAAATACGTGAGGAATGATCTCCCATAGCTCGTGAAGGGGAGGAGGGATTCCTTCCTGCCTTCCTGCAGAGGCCTGTCAGAGCGGAGTCCCGCTGTGGGAAGGTGGAGAAGGAAAAGGCAGGAGAGAAGAGGAAGGGCAGGGAGGAGTCAGATGGAGGGGCGGTGACCTGCGAAGGAAACGCTGCCAGTGGTGAAGCACAACTTTAGAGGAAGCATTTCCGAAGGGAATTGCCCTTCTCCCAGCTCCTAGAAGGCTGCGGGAGTTGAGAGCAGGTTCTCAGCAGTCAGGAGGATAATGTTTAGCTGCTACTGACAAATACCACATCTTCTTCCCTGCTGTTGTGGGTGAGGATGGCCCTTCTGACCATGGTTTGTTCATTTTAAGGTGTAGCTTTTTGCCCGTTCACTGACCCTTGCATGTAAGGGTGGTGGAATGGTGCTGATTGTATCTGTACTTATGTGTTAGTGCAGTATTGATAGCCAGTGGTGCAGGTTCCCTCAGGTGCCATCAGGGCTCTCTCCATCACTATCTCCTGACAGTATTCTGTGCAGGAAACAGAAGAAAGTTGGTCCACATTTTCCATGGCCTCCAAGAAGAAATAAAACTCAACCTGTAGGAGCAGACAGCTTTTTAAACACGGGCCTGCTTAACCTAGCCACAGCAGACAGCTTCCTCCTTGATTCTGACAGCTCTTGAGTTCAGTCTTCAGCTCCATCTTCGTGTGTTTTGGAAATGCTCTTTCATGCAAAAGAAAGAAAACTGCAGTTGTTTTCCGGCTTCCTTGTCAGGCCATGTGGGCAGAGAATGAAACATTTTGTAATGGGATCACATTATCTGCTATTGCGCTTTCTGCTGAGAGGTGCTGCGGGACACGTACTCACTTCTGGAAGGTTACTAGCTCTTGCTAATTGCAGCTCATGCCCCAGCTGAAGCAAGCAACAACATTATCATTTCTTGTTAGGTGAACTTCATTAGGCAATTCTTGCCTTCTGTGCAGAAGTGTTGAGCAGTGCTAGAACTGTAATGGGGCAGATATGCAGCAGAGGCAAAGAGTTTTAATGTAGAGAGTAACCAATCAGAACATTAAGTGAAAAATTATTTTGACCCCCCTGATAGTGCTTTGACACAGTTGTTGAGCTTGGTTGGACAATTGGGCTTTAGTGCTCTCTGTAGGTTTTGCTCGAGAAGCTAAGAAGTGCCCTGATAGGCGGGCAGTGAAGGAAACTCATCTGACTAAATTTCATCTATTGCTCTATGAAATGGCCAAGTGCAGATCTGAAAGCTGCATGTATGTGTGAAATGGGAGAAATCTGACCACTGTCCCTACCCACAATGCAATAAACCTCTCCCACTAGCAGAGTACAAGACTTTTATGCTTTAATAGCTAATTACAGGCAGGAGATTCATTCAACGCTATTGATAATATATTACTACCTCCACTTGATACTTGTCAAGAAAATATTGCACCTGTCTTGGAAAGGAATTTTACCACATCCACTGAAGTGGGAGAATTGCAAAGTACCCCCATGGTAAATAAACACTGGTATCAGAACCTGAACTAAGCATTTTAATTTATCTTTTTTGCATTTTGTGCCTGCTTTCTTTATCTAATATGAGGACTCCAGGGATTAATTTTCAGCAAATAATTTCTATGACAAATTTATTCTCATTTTCTGCCTGTGAAATACCATGAATGTACTGTGCTTTCTAAAAGACTAACTCAAATGCTCTTCCATCTTTTGTGCTAATGATTATAAATATTTGGAACTCAAGCTCTGCTGCTTAACAGGGAGTGATCAGACAGCTTCTGCAGTGCTTCTAGGTTTTCTTTCTCGTATAGACAGAGTTAAGAAATCGGGTGCAAAGACTTTTAACATATGGAAGTTCACTTCTATGTGAGATCCCACTTTTGAGACCCTACTTGAAGTTCTGTGTGCAGTTCTGGTGTCCTAGCATAAGAAAGACATGGAGCTGTTGGAGAAAGTTCAGAGGAGGCCATGAAGATGATAAGGGGGTTTGAGCACCTCCTGAATGAAAACTGTCTGAGAAAGTTGGATAGAACCTCAGGTAACACGGTCTAGTGTGAGTCATCCCTTCCCATGGCAGGGAGGTTGGAACTAGATAATCTTAAGGTTCTTTCCAACCCAACCCATCATACGATTCTCTGATTCTATGCAAAGAATGTGTCTGATGGTCTAATGTGTGGTTGTATCTTGGGAGAAGAAAGAGTAAGAATCGCTAAAGTTTCAGCAAATTGGTTTACTTGGAGTTTAACTCCTCCTTGCCTTGATCTAGGATCCCTGCTAGCTGTTAGTATAACCACAGCTGATGCCTGTGGTAGACTCACTGACTCTGCCTTTCTTGATCTCAAGTATCCTCTGTAACTTCACCTTTATTCTGCTAAATAATACAGCCCTTTGTCTGCAGTTCCCCTCAAGACATTTCAAGCAGTTCTTAGTGTCAGCTGTAATTCTGTCAGTAACTCAATCCAGGATGGGCTCTCACTGTTTAGCAATGCTCTTGAACTCTGTAGCTCCTTGAAAGCTGTTGCTAAATTAATGTAAACAATGCCCTTGGGATAATAGACCATATGACTTTTGTATTTTTTATCTGTAAATAAAATAAGACTCATTTCCAATGGGAATGCAATTGGGCTGGTAACGTGATCCCAGCCTGGGCTAGCTTCAAAGCCCACGTTTCGTTATCAGAGGAGGAGTCAGTCCTCAATATGAACCTAATCAGGATTCCACACTTGGAAAGCACAGCAGCTGGGATAAAATATGGGAATAAAAATATGGGATGAGATGTCATATTTTCCTTTCTTGAGAGGCTGAATGTGATCAATAGATGGTTTCAAGAAAATGAAGCATGTGGAGAGCTGCCAGCGCTTCTGTGTCAGCTGCTGAGCAGTATTCCTGTTCACCCAAATCTTGATAGATTTGACAGCCTGGATCAGCAGCTACAGAACAGCCATCCTCCCAATAGCTTTCTGTGCGGAGGTGAGCAGCCTCTTCCCTGATCAGGCTGAGAAGGAGTAAGGTGCACCCACACAGAAAATGTGACTACCTGGGTAACTGTGTTATGCAGCACAGCAATAATTCAGTGCCAAGATAGGTAGCATTCCTTTAGGATATATCTGTGCTGATGAGGAAATCATGCTTGCAGGCATAGCTCTGTATGAAGATCAGCAAATAATAATACCTATGGAAGACATGTATCTTCTCTTTAACCAGAGCAAACATATGTTAATCCCATCGGCTTTAGCAAATTACTCACTCCAAAGCTATCAGACTTGGCTTCCATTTGCTTTGAGAAGGTACTGCTGCATCCTGGCTAAACAAAGTTTTGAGGCAGTCTAATCCCCCTCTTCCCTTTTGTCTGAAAAAGCAGACATGGAGTTTCAACTGTGACACAAATACTTGTCTGAAATGTCTTCTTTCTGTATGAAATTTACTCTGCAGCTCATCAGTGTGACACCTGGAACCCACCAGCTTAAATGGACAGGCAGTAGCAAAGGCTCTCATAGGATCTTCAAAGTAGTTCTGTTTCCGGGGTACAGAAAGCTGCTCTGGGGTTGAAGGGGAGAATCTGGGGGAATATAGCTGACACTAAGAGGTCTTATCTTTGGCAAAGGTACTTGTGTTAGGGTAAGTAATACCCTGTCTCCTCTGCTGTGCATCCCGGTTCTCAAATGCTGGAAAACACAATGTCTAAGCATGCTCAGTACAGTGGATGCACACTTACCGAAAGCGGATTAGGAAGATTCTTTATAACTTCCTGAGAAATTGCTCTCTCCTTCAGTAAGTTTTTACAAGTGTCTTGGATGGAATTTTTAGGATTTTTCAGGGTTCTTGAGACTGTTAATAACACTGCACAGGGCCTCAGGGAATGAACAAGATGATCTAACAGGTTGTTTCCATCTCTTATTTCTGTGTCTCTTTGATTTAAGGATTTTCTGCATTTATTGGCTGCTGCTTCTCTTGGCCACTTTATACACTGTGTAGTGATTTTACCAATCATAGGTAATGGCAGAGGCTACTTGAAACACCACGTTGCCATAGAAACACAATAGCATCTAGTTGGGTCTAACCTCTCGCTCGCCTATATCAGCCCCCATGGGAAGCAGAAATTCAGCCCTTAAAAATTAATCAATTTGATGTTAAGTTTTAGAAGTGATTTTCTTTTGGTTGCCTGGGTTTCCTGCTGGACCTTCTCCTGCAGATTTAATTATTTACGCTACTAATGCTATATTAAGATTACAACAGCTAATTATTAGCACCAGTAACACCATAGTTACCAGAACCATCATAACTCTTATTACTTCTATTGTTATTATTGTTGTTTGCTCAAAAGACTAACTGGATTCCAGTCTCAGTCATCTACTGATGCAGGCATAGAGGAAAACTTTCAGGATAATATAAGGAGATGTGAGCCCAGGGAGACCTGGACAAGACCCTGGGGGATGAGGGAGGCTCATTCCCGTGCTGGAATGTGCCTCAGCCAGGGGCCTGGTGCACCAGTGCCTGCTTGGTCTGTTGTACTGAATCACATTTCTTGTGCTTGCAGATGCTGGTCGTAACTGCTTCCCAGCCTCCTGCATCCTCTGTTTAGCACACAGTACTGCAGCCTCATCTTTGGAGATGTAGATCTCAAGACTGGTTTTCCCCATTTTACTGAGAATTTTCAGATTCTAGTTCCTTTTTTGAGGAAGCACAAACCATCACATGGACTGCAGCCTGACACAGGCCCTGTAGGAGCACCTGGTCATGATTCAATTATCACTTTAGCCTGTAGAATTCTGTGATTGTCTCCTTTTACTCCTACTTAAGAATGGGAATATTTGCAGCTCACAAGGGAATGAAAGCACCTTTATAATAAAAGTGCTGGGGAGCACTGTTCCTACAATACTTGTCTCAGATCAGCAATATGACTTTATAATTGGGTGTATAGAGAACAGTAATTTCAGGTAATATTTAATAATTTGCAGCTTCAAGGAATCCATGGGAACCAGAGCTTTTTGTTGTATTCAGTCCTTGTGAGTTGTGATGTTTGGATCAGTTTACTGACATTGCACACCCTAGTGAGCACATACTCTGGCATCAAAGAGCAGGCTAGTGCTGTGATACTTCAAACAGGGTGGGAAAAAACCATGCAGCTATTGTTTTAAATTGCCATTACTGATTACAAAGAGATACCAAAGGTCTCTGCTGGGTGAGTTCTGCATCATTAAGAGCTGAGTAGATCCAGGCCCATGGAAGATTCTGTACTAGGAAAGGTACGTTACTAGAACTCCTGCTTCTTCCAGTTGCTTTTCTACAGCAACTGCTGCTGCCAGAGAAGGCTGGAGAAGAAAACAAATTACAAAGGATTTGCAATATGAATGGCTTCTGGCAAACAAATACCGTGTCTCAGTTCACTCAGAGATGACATCAGGTCTTGCAACCCCTTTCTTGTTCTGATCTATTGGAATAGGAAGTCTTTAGGAATTTTACCTAAGAGTAAATTCTGAGTAATAAGTAATTCTGACTTTTACAGAATTTCTTTAAACTCTAGGCCAATAGTTCCTCATGGTGAGAACACTGACAAACTTATCTCTTGTTAAATAAAGGAATTCCATGAGGAACAGGCCTCTAAAGAATGGTTTATGCTGCAAAAGCTTAGTCTTGCCAGGACTGGATTAGGAAATCACAGATGCGACTGTAGGGCCCCTGTCTCCTGTGCTCATGATTAGATCAGACTGTAACCTTTCAATACAAAAAATGGAATCAGAGTGCATCTCTGAAGCACTAGGAGACAACTTTAGAATACCAATGGAATACAATCAGCTGCCTCAAAGTATAGAGACAGCCACCTGTGTTTGAGGAGAGTCTTAGGCAATAATTTTGACATTGCAAGAACTCCTCCTGTATTTCCAAGGAGTGTTTAGCTCAACAGCTCACAGAGGATACCTGTTCCTTTCTAGCATGGAGTGTGCGCAGCCAGTAGGAAGAGTGCTGATGGCTTGGACATGATCAGAAGCTAATTGATCATGCTGCCTGCTTAGTGGAAATGCTGGGAACATGCTACTGTTTCTGCAATGGCACAGAGCCCAGGGCCCTACCGTGACATGTTGGTGCTGAGCTTTGCTGACAGTCTTATTTCTGTAACAGAAATTTTTATGTTTTCCTTTTGTAAAAGCAACAGCACTGATGTCGTTGGTGTTGTTAAACTGAATTTTATCTCTGTAAAATCTGTATGTAGCTCTTCTGGAGCTTGCAGTTCATCTGCCCGCTCTGTATTTCTGCGTTTCTTCGAGAGTTCCTATTACTTTACCCTTCCCTCTCCAGGCTAAAGTGTTTCTGATCTGTACCAGCCCGTATAAAAACCCAGCAAGGAGAAACACTCTCTGCTCTCTTTCCATAAACTGGTAAACCTCTTCCTGAGACTTCACAACCCTTTGGAAGCACACAAAGTACATTTCATACTTTCCAGGTACGGTGCATGAAAATTCTGCTAAGTAAACACTATAAAGTAGGTTTTGAGAAAATATTAGTCACCATTATGCAATTCCAAAACCAAAACCACAAATAAAGTGCTAGTATATTTTGTTTTATTGGTTGTGACTGCAAATACTGTGTACACAAAGGAAACCTTTGAAAACCAACCAGCTTACAATTGTATGCATTTTACTCTTACAAGGCAATTTGTCTAGTAATCTTAGTGTTAATTTTTTTCATCTGGTTGATCCACCGGACAGCGATTTCTGTAACACATCTGAAAAACCCACAGAAGAACCCACAGAAGATGATTTATTGCTGATTTTTTTTGCTTAGCTCATTCTCCTTTTTTTATTATTAAATAATCTTACCTGCCCTTTTATTTCATCTTTGCTATTAAATATAGTGAAAATGACGTTTTCATACACTGTCCTTTCAAAGCTTTCAAAGTAGATACAAGCAATGTGCACTCCATTAGAGAAGAAAAAATGCACCAAGTATCTAAATCCTAATTTCTGAGGCCTGCCAGAGCTGCATCTGTTTAAACATGTTACTTATGTGCATGTGTACAGTACAGGAAGCTGGAGTGCTTCTCAGAACTGCCTCGAGTTGTATCTTTTTTATTCTTCTCTTTCTCAAAACAATTTTCAATCTACAAGAAAGGTCAGGGGAGGTCACGATTCCTGACCCAATGCTGAACTGAGGTTGCCTGTACCGTCTTTTTGATGCTCCGACCAGGGTCACTGAACTGGGAGTTATTATTGGCTCCCTGTGTCTATGAGGCACAGCCTATCCCAAACAATTTTTAAATTACCACTGGCATGAGACTGTCAGGAAGGATAGTAGCTGGGAATGTCTAGACACTGCCGCCAAGACAAGCTCCCCTATAGTGGAGACACCGTGCACCAAGGGGGGTCAGAGAGAGGGGCCGGGAAACTGCCCTCGAGCCCCCAGGCTGAAAGACAAAACTCCCACCATGCGCCCCGCAATTTGCTCCAGGGGTTTAGCCAAAGAATTTCAGATAAGGAAATCTATAGGCCTTACAACTGGGAGAATTTTTAACTGCTTTATTGCTTTCCATAGATTCTAAAGCCAGCTGTCTGCTTTTATGAGCTCTTTAAATCACGCATCACGGTATCTCTTTGCTTCAGTCACACTAAACTGTCTCTGAATTTATACTGATTCTTCTTGACTTTATTCTTCAGAAATTAACATTGGGCTATGATTTAAAGGTTGTAGCAAAGAATTGGTGTCCTTCTACAAAGCTACAGCACTTTCCAGCACAGGTCAGCTGTGTTTTCCGGTGTGTAAGACACAGAGAGGTCACGGGAGATTTTAAAGGGCCTTTTTCCTGTTCATCACCCTGCTTAAATAGAACTGATAGGGAAAAGAGAGATTAAATCCACTTTCTAACCTTTCCAGCTCAGTGTCTGCGGTTTTACCTTGGGTTTCACTGGTTTGGTTTTTGGTTTTTTTGGGTTTTTTTAAGGAAATTTCATCCAAGATGTGCTGACAACTTATTTAATAATGATATTTCCAAACTTATTAATATCATAAGTCACACATTAATAAACACCATATTCTTTATAACAACAGTACTGTTATTTTGAACTTTATACTGAAGGATATTTTTAACAGAAAAATGCCCTTATCAGTCAGGTTAGATTGTATCTATTACTAAACTTTCACCCCATTTGAAACAAATCTAAAACAATATTTTTAAATAGAAAATAATTTTAATTGAGAATTAAATTTAACTGAGAAGTTATTGTTTATTTGTAAAAGCTCTGCCTTCTGACAGGTATTTACGAGATGTGGTGTCTGTAATATCTAATTTAGCTGCAGAGAGCAGAGGTATCTGCCATAACGCTGCAGTTAATGAAGAGTTGATAAAAGCTCTCTGATCTGTGGCTGCATTTAGGATGCAGCTGATGTGACCCTATGCACAAGCAGGTTAGACTTTTCTCATACTTATCTATAACGAATAAGAAATGTTGCATAAGTGAATACACCTTAATCTGTCACTTGCAGCTTAGTTTGGGTTAGAAGGGACCTTAAAGCTCATCCAGTTCCAACCCCTGCCATGGGCAGGGACACCTTCCACTAGAGCAGGTTGCTCCAAGCCCCATCCAACCTGGCCTTGAGCACTGCCAGGGATGGGGCAGCCACAGCTTCTCTGGGCACCCTGTGCCAGCGCCTCAGCACCCTCACAGGGAAGAGCTTGTGCCTAAGAGCTCAGCTCAGTCTCCCCTCTGCCATCCTAAAGCCATTTGCCCTGGTCCTGTCACTAGAGGTCCTTGTAAAAAGTCCCTTTCTAGATTTCTTACAATCTCCTTTTAGAATTGTAAGACTGCTCTATGGAATACTTCTCCAGGCTGAACAACCCCAGCTCTCTAGCCTGCCTTCATAGCAGAGCTGCTCCAGCCCTCGGAGCATCTTCATGGCCCTTCTCTGAACTCATTCCAACAGCTCCACATCCCCCTTGTGCTGGGGGCCACAGAGCTAATCTACATGCCAGTGGGTAAAAGACTTTCCATTCACATTTGATTTCTTAAACCCACATTTACTTATATTTATACTGTGAAAGATTCAACATAAAACACCTAACACAGCAGAACTCCAGTTCCCTGTTACCTTAGGCACATTGTAGTTAAGCACACAGCAGACTTTAACACACAGCAATAAGGACATCAGTTTGCTTAAAATGGAGCAGTAACTTTGTTTGGCACACCTGCTACAAAGTGCACTCTCTAAGCAAGTGAAACATCAGTGCTCTTTGTCACCAAGTAGAAAACAGCCTAATACAGTAAAAGCCAAATTTGCAGCATAACTTAATTTACATTTCAGTCATTAGCTTATGTGGAATTTAATAATGAAAGAAAAATAATCCAGAAAGATAATACTACACATACTAATAAACTTTTTAAAAAATCAGTGGCATTAGGGAAGTGACAGTTCTTACCTTGCTCCCAGCACTAACCTTTCAGTTAAGCAATTATCACATCCGTGCCTAAGCCACAGACTGAGGACTGCATATGAATTTATGGGATGAAAGGAGAGATGCTTCCACTCACCTACTGCTGCCTTTGAGCCCATCTAGAGCATCACTGAGGGTGTACTGCAGGACAATGGTTTACAGTCACTAGGCTTGTCATGGTCTTCAGAGGTCACAGGTAAAACTCTGCTTTTGAGGTGGCATTTTGACAGAAGGGAGTAGCTGTGATGTGACTGTTCCATATCCTGCTGGTACCCCAGGGGCTTTTCCTACTGCCAGCTGCCCACATCTGGGCTAGCACTGGTGGGAGCAGCCAGGAATACAGCCTGCTGAAGGCTCTTGATGACTGGGGAAAGAAAAGCTGTCACACAAAGTCTGAGAACAATTTTTACCCCTTACTTTTGCTGAACTATACTGGGAAATTAATGTATAGTAAGTAATGCACTTCAAATTCCCCACATTAAGATTAGCTCATTCTATGGACACAAAGATTTTTAACAAGACAGTCTTGTTCCTCTGTTACTTTCATCCATTTTTTAAATGGTCTCTTAGCTGTTGAGGAAAAAGATGCTTTTGGGCCCTCAAAGGGAGTTAATCAAGAGTAGTTGAAGCAAGTTCTTTACCCTGGCTGGCTTCAGGAGTTTGCCTTCATGTGCTGGGATTTTCAGCCCAGGTAGGACTACAGGTCAGTGTATCTTACATCTCTTCTTCTTACGTCCTGCAATAATGATGTAGTAAACTAGCTTTTTTCTAAAGTTGCATTTGGTTGTGAATAATCCTATTTCAAACCAAGCCTTTTTGTCATAAACTCAAGTATAGCTTTGTGTGGCAACAGATCCCATTTCAGAGGATGCAAGAAAAATTAGACTGCTTCCCTTAAGGCAAATGTTTGCAGAGAAGTATGTTGCTTAGCTATGACCTGCCTATTACTGCTTCAACCTGTTAAGATCAGGATGTTAAGCACACATGGTAATAAGGAGTCTTTTGTGGCTGCCTTCCCTGCTCACCCTGACAGCTCCTCTCTGGTCCATCAGATCAGTGCTGGGCCAGAGGTTCTTGACTGCTTGCACTGCAGGCTGGCCACCAGGTTACCTCTGACTTCCCTGAATTCTATGGATAAACCAAGTGACAAACTATAGTGGGTCAAATTGACCCAACCTACAGTTTCTTTCTAATTCTCCACCTGTTATTTTCCTATACAAAATCCTTCCTTTTATATATACTACCCTCAGGATTGACTCTTTCCAGGACTAAATATTTTCTCTCTTCCAAAGGACACTGGAAAACACTTGAGGTAAAAGCACCAGAACTGTAACTCTCTGTGGCATACAGATACTTCCAGTTTCAAAAGAAGAATAAGTTTTCCCAACAGAACTGTTTCAACTTTTGAAATAATTTACTTAACAACCAGGTCCTCACCTTGCAAAAAACCCTCACCAGTACTGTGGCACCATGCTCATCTGGAGGTACTTCCCTGTGAGTCACAGCTCAGGTAACAGTAGTTTCTGCCAATACTTCTAATGAGGCAAGAGAGCAAATAGTTTCTCCATCCATGAGTAACAGCACTATAGTGAGTCTTTTGCACTGTGAAAGCCAGAGATAGACTCCCTAGCTAGCTCAGCCCACAGTATTGTTTACTGCTTCTATCTTTCCTTCTGGAAGGACCTCTGCTCCGGGGAATCTCATTTATAGCCAACAACCTAACCCCCAAATAAAAAGAAGTATCACAAACCACCATGAAGAAACTCACCGAGCACAAACTACCCTAATGAACTAATCTCTTCCATCCCAGCTGCAGCAGGCATGAAATATTTATATTAAAAACACCTGGTGCACAAAACCTGAAAAGAGGCACCATTGGTAGGTAATTCTTACCTTAACAAGGGAAGTGCTCTCAGGTGTGTGGGGTGGGAGGGAGCACTGGGTTTGCCCCAGTGCTATTAAGATGCTAGGAGTGGTCTGTCTGCTGGGTTTTGCTTTAGTGTACTGGTGGGATTGGTGGTATGGTTGTGCTTGTCCTGTGGGTAAGTTCATGGAAAAATTTATAGAGTGTTGAATATTTTTTTGGTTCTTCTCATCTTGCTTTTTCCCCAGGTGTCTGTGAGAGGTGTAAGAGCAAGGTTTTTATGTAGATGCAAAGAGAAGCCTGTGCTTTGCTTTCTGGGAGCCTCATCTGAGGCAGAGCTGTGATGCTGTGAGCCTGGGGTGGGCAGTGGGGTTGCTCAGAGGCAAAAGAAGAGGTAGAGATGACTGGGGTGGTCTGTGGGAGAGATAAATAGCTTTGTTTTCCTTCTATGTTCAGATTTGGTGAAACTAAAGGTGAGAAATCTGAGTAAAAGTGGCTTCCTTTAAAAAGCTGTACTATTAATCTATGAACTTAGTATCCCAGAAGATCCTGGTGTTGTTTCAGGTGTCAGAGGAAGATTTGAAAGGTGTGTGGGTAACTGGAATGTCCAGCTACTCGGAGATGTTGCACTTCTCCCATGGGCCATGTGCCAGTCCATGGTGGGAGCTGGGAAGAGGTTTCTTTGTGGGTCAGTGTTGGGATCTTCTCTGTACTAGCTGTGATGTCCACAGCTGAAGGGAGCAACCACCACTGACCCTGCTTTATCTGGCAGTTTTATCTACCCATGGCAGAGACCAAACCTCAATAATATGGCAAACTCTTTGTACTGCTAAGGAAAACATCATGTAAGTTATACTCTTTAGTTACAAAACACCCATATCTGTAACAGAGCATATAAAGGAGCTTGTGAAGAACCATTCCAGAGCCCTTCCCTGCCCAGGGAGCTGTGGGACTGTCTTATTTGCAGGCTTTTTCCTTCTCTATGTTTATTTAATTTTTCCCCCTCTTTTTTCCTCCGTGGGTTTCTATTCTTGTTTAGACATAGGCTTACTGTGTCTCTGATTTGATGCATGAATAGTACACTTGATGGGATGGATGTGTGTATTCTTTTTTTCCTCAGAGGCTGTATCTTGCCCTGGTTGATGTTCTCTCCTGGGCAAATATTTCAGTGTTACGAATAGTTTAGAAATTCCTCTGGAAGTTGCAAAATAGTTGTAGCAAGTGAGTGAAATACAGCAAGTAAGAGAAAATGAGCATTTCTCTGTAGGTTTCTCAGTCACAGAAACCTCATGCTTTTAGTGAAGAAATACAAAGCAAGAAGCAGAAAGTTGCAGGTTTAGCATTTAAGTGTTTTGAAATTCAAAGAAATCCTTATAATGAATGTACAGAATAAAATTACAATAGTTTGTGTAAGAACAGTTGTCCTTTAACATCCACTTTTGGAAAGACTTTCACAACTATCTCACATATTGTATATGAAATCGCTTGCACACCTAAATGCAGATCAAGTCTTAGAACATGTTGGGTTTCTTTTTCCTTATGTGGTCTGAAAATGTCCAGTGAAAAAAACCTTAAAAAATAGCCTCACTTGAATGGTGCCAAATTGTTCCAATCCAGGTCACTTGATTTTGAGCTGCAACACCTAGTCTGTTGTTTCCATGTTTGTTCTATTCTGATTTCTGTTGTATTGATTACTGTTAGCTCACAGTAAACTAAATCTGAATGCAAGTGTGTACAACAAGTTTTGTCTCACTTCACAGGCTGCAAACTAAAGACATTTTTTTGCCTAATCAGATCAACCCCAAAGCATTCTTATTACAGTGATAATTCAAAACCAAGATCTTTTCATGGAAGCAAAGTATTGTACTGTATAGCACTGCCATAGTGTAATTTCATCTATTTTTGTTGGACTTCTGTATTCTGATTTTTACTTTTTAAAGTACTTCAGCATATGATAATATTCATATTTTATGCAGGGGGAAATAAAAGGCTTCAAATTAACTAATTTTCATTCTTTAAATCTTAAGAGCAATTTCTGTTATAATACAGCAGTTAGAATTTGCTATAAATCAAAGCCATGCTAATTATATTGGGTGTGATTTAAGGAATGTAATTCCTATTATTAGCATGTTTAATAAAAAAACCCTCTGAATTCTTCCTGTGCATGACTATCAGATCTATTTGCTCTGAAGATTTTAGTTTCAAGCCTAGTACACATTTCAAAATAATTAGTATTTTATTGATCTTCATAGGAAGCTGTATTCAGTTTGAAGCTTAACTTGGGTGATACATTTTAAAACAAGGTGACAAGAGTCTTGTTAGATCAAATGCAGACTAAATGCTCCTAAATGGAACAATCCCCCTAAATCATTAGGGATAGGGAGTGTCAGTCTCTTGCCCTCTCACCTCTCTCCAAACTTGGAGGATAGAACTTGATTTCAGCATGTAATAGGAAAAATTAATTCAAAAAGCCTATGGAACTGGATATGCAGTTTGACACTAGTCATGCAAAAGCAAGAATTCCTAATGTAAAATTAGGGCAGTAAAGTGGGTTTGTCACAGTTTCTTGTCATGCTGATACTCCAAACAAACACACTGCATGGTACAGAGAAAAGGCTTTTAAAAACCTCTTCTTCCCTTTAACTTCTTGTCACTGATCGGCTGTGATTGTGTGCTTCTACCTATATGATTCAAATTACACTTTTGCTCAGATTTTAAAACTCTAACAAGGTGAATTTGATTAAACATGTTTTTGAAAATAGTACTCTAAGAACGTTAATATTTGAGAACGGTTTCTTCCCTTTAAGTATTTTTTACACATCTTTTCGAGATGCATTCAAATGTAATTTGAATTAAAGCAGATGCTGTGATGAATTGCTTTCATTAGATAATACAGAGTAAACTTCAGCAGACTATTTTAGCATTTTTATCTCTATCAGTGCTGTAGTTCAGCAGATAAATTAGCATCAGATGAGACAATTCTCAAAGCATTCAGTTTCTGAAATCAGCATTCTAAGCCAGCTACATTATTTTTATTTTTAGAAATTAAATGTTATCTCATACATTAATTTATTGGGGGAAGAAATAATATAAACGTTGTTTCAGCCCCACAGATTTTTGCATTATGCTTTAGGAGTTCACACAAGGTATCTAAAGTGTCTATTTTGCCTCTCTGTGTTCAGTCTGAATTTAATATTCATTCCTACTGAATCAAATTCTTCAAAGTCTGTAATAAGCTGATTCTTTGTTGTTAATTTTAATGTGGGTGAACTTAATTTTTCAGTGGACAAAGAAGCTTACAATAAGTAGTTGTGAAGTTAAATAGGAAACCCAGGGAGCAATATTTATGAAGAAGGGTGGCCAAATGCATTTTAAATGCAGACTATTTAAGACATTGCGAACCAGTAAATCCTTTCTATTCTCTGGTTAGCTACAGCAGCAGCTGGTGATTTTTCAGTTTACAGGTACAGTATCAGTAGCATAGCATTTATTTTGTGACAAAGGAATATAAGTTGCCTTGGAGATTTTTAATTAACTCTTCTCCTGTAGCTCTGCCTGCTTATCATTTCAGTAGTTATTTAAGCTTCACATCAGATTTTGGATGTTGTTCGTCAGAAATGTCTTCTTAATCTCCCCAAATTAGCATTTCAGCAAAACAATGTTTCCATAATGCACCATTCATTCCACCTTTTTTTTAAAGGTACAGTTAGCATTTACAGTCATTAATTCAGCCTTGGAAAGCAGAGGAATCCTAAAGAGGGGAACCTGTATGAATTCTGCAGCTAAAACAAATGACTGTTCTTATTCTGCACAAGAGAAGTCAAGGTGATTACTTTCCTACTTTTAATCAGACTAAGATACTTCTTAATCAGCTTTTCTGATTTGTTCTTGTCAATAAATTAAGGTGGCTAAATAATTTTTTGAGGAATTGGGATTGCTCAGACTATTTAATGCTGTATTAGCAAATAAATTTACCTTGCAGAATCTTCACTTGCTTATTGCCATTTTGGAAAGGCTAATTCTCTCAACCAAGTGGGTAAACAGATGCATCTTTTTATATACATAAAAATAAACAAGAATAAAGCTGAAAGAGACAGAAAGCACTGCTTATGACAGTCACATATCCAGATGTAGAAATTTTTTCCCTATACTGTTCTTTTTGGAAGTATGAAATTTACTATCATCAGACCTGTTAATGTCATTCAACTAGCAGCTGGGCTTTAGGGGCTTTTGGTTTTTTTTCAGCTGAATTATAAATGTCATAAATGCTTCCAAGAATATAGAATCAGAAGCCTTTTCTACCCTGAAAATGGAGGGATGAGTATAAGCAAATATGATTTACAGATACAGGGTTAATGCCATAAGCTAGAGGGAGCTCCACCACAACGAAATACAAAGGTTCAGCTTCATTTATCAATGTGCTCTCCTGGCTTTGTCTGCTTCTGAACATAAAAGACCCAGTTTTATTGCAGATATTATCTACACCATTCTGTGATATGAATGTTATTGTTTAAGCTGTTGCTGAGACATAAAACAGCTGAAACCCTCTACCAGCACCATATTTATGCCAAACCTTTTGATAAATACACAGTTCTTTTTGTTCACCATCACTGTCTTTGTCTTCATCTTAATACTCAGCCATCTTTAATGAAAATGCATCCTCTATAAATCCAGGGCACAGATATGCTTCAGGAACTGATCTTGTACCCTTAATTGTGCAAGTTAATGTCCATCAGTGGTGCAAAAATTCTGGGCAAGCCCCAAGCTCAGTGTGGGCAGGTCCGAATATCCTCCTGTTTCCATTATTTCACAGTGCTCTTTCCAAAGTAATTTACACCACAAATTCACACTATTGACAACATATTTTATTCCAAAAGCCTGGAATTTTAAGGAGTGATCAGTAAAATGGGGTTAGAGTGGCCTGCTTTTAAATTAATCGTGTCTATAATATTAATAACCTGTTTTATTGAGCATCTTGGAGATAAAGTAAACCTATTAATAGTCCTGCTAATTCTCTAGTAAGCTTGTTACCTGTTCCATAGTATTGGCTGAAGGACAGTATTTGTTCATTATTAATTTTAGACACAATTTCAGTGGAAGAATGATTTGTATTTTATTTGCATCTCTGCCTCACCTCTGCACTGAAATTTCCTAGCCTGCGTTTGAGGTCCTTCCTTCTTACTTCCTGGTCCTTGATCTAAGCAGATGGTATTACTCTAGTCACAGAGATAATAAGAAAACACCTAATATCTTCTCATTGATTTTTGTTAATGAAATACCACTTCACAGAGAAAGCAACAGCTGAAACCATCAAGGCTGGGTTGTGGTTGTGTGAATGAACTTCATTTTTGTCTATATTGGGTGTGTAACTCATAGTGAATCATTTCTTAAATGAATTTGGCATCTTTCCTGTTTGTGGAATACCCACAAGCAAATTATGACCTTATTTCACTTTTTTGGAAACCATTTTATTGTTTTCTTCTGTGAATTTTAAAAACTTTCAGATGTAATTGACTGACTCTGTCCTCCCTCTCCATTAGCACAATGAAATGTGTTTGTTGGGCACAGTGTTGTCCTATTGGAAAATAGGAATAAGCTCTCCAAACAACATTGCTGCAAATGTTTTCTTGGTATCAATTTAAAATTGCCTAATCAAACCCCTTGTGTTTATCTAGCTGCTAGTTAGCTCCTTGTACCTGTAAACCAAGTAGCTGCAACCTTAAAACAATATGTAGCTGGTAATCTTAAATGTGATTTGTTTTCTACTTTTAATGTTTCTTTTCCAACTTCTAAAGAATGCCTGAATGTGAAAGGCAGGATACCTTTGTCTCCTATATCTTATGGGATATGTGAACTTATTTCTGTTCTTTTTTAGAAGCTGTGGTAAATTTACAGAGTTGCCCCTTACCCATAGGTATATAATTGTGCAGTACTTTTTATGCCTGTATGCTTTTAAAAATCAATATAAGAAAATGTGGCAAAAGCTAAAGTGAGCGTATGAAGCCTGAGATATGAAAGCTCTCTAAGAAAATGGAGACTTCTCCAAAATGGTTAGAAAAAGAACATTAAATGAAAATTCGACTTTTGTTTTGAGCCTTTCATGGTGGAGGTACCACCTCTACACCAGCCTTTTGTAGAGTGGAAATTCAAATGTTGTGTTGCACTGGTGCATTTTCCAGCAGTGGCTGTGGTTGTGAGATCAACCCAGTCATTTATGACTGCAGAAAGAAAAGTAACCTCCATTAAGCATAGGAAGGGTGCTCCCTAATACTGAGGATGTGTGTTTTGTGAGGATCCTCAGTAAGACTAGTTGTCTCACACGAATGGATCAAAATCTTCTAGAAAGCCTACAATTTAGGAATTCTATTCTGAGAACTCTAATAACGCTATTGTCATCACCGCTAGATGCTGTCCCTCTGCTATTACTGAGGACTACACTGCATAATGAAATTACAGTTCTGTTTTGCAGAGTTTTCAGGAAAGAGGCATTTGAGGCTGGATCAGCAAGTTACATATAGCAGATCCATCTTGTGCTACAGGTTTACAGTATTGGTAGCGAAAAGAAATAAAGACCTACTATGGCTTGTCAGGAATATCAGCCCAGGAACTGAGGCACAAGTACAATACAGCATTAGAATTAGAGGCTTTTCTGTCCCTTTATAGGTTTTATACTTTATTTATTGATAGAAGTCTCTTTTTTTTCCCAGGGGAATTTCTTTCTGTGTTGCCACCAAATCAATCACCTGGAAGCAAAAAGGCACACGCATGTGTTCTGCCTTGTTACTACCCTGGCCACACACCTGAGTATCTGCAGTACAGCACCAGTTTTGCTGAGGAGGTGGCAGTGGTGAGTAAACTCCTAGAAATTTCTGTATGCCCTGCTTCTTACATGACACTTAAAGGAGAGCTGCATGCTTCATTGGCAGTTCTTGGATAACCTGTTGTCTTATCTTCACTGCCACACCCGGTTACTTTGATAAGCAAAGTAATACCCTTTACCATGTTAGGAAAGCTTAGATGAGCCATCATGTCAGATGGGCTCCTGTATGTGAAAGTAACTGAGATTCTAATAGTTACAGATTTGATATACTGATATGAAGACCCTTTCATTTCTAATTGAAAACACAAAGTGCATAAAATATTGTTTTAGTTGAGCATCTTGTTCTCATCTGAACTGATAAGAGTATTCAGACTTAAGTAGCTTAGGCTGCTATCAAAACTGATCAAATGGATTTGCCAATCTAACCAACATCTATTCATTTTGAAACTCTGAATTCACCTGATGATTCTGTCAGGAAATATTGTTGCCTGCAATTAGTGCTGTAGATTTTGTGATGCTGAATTTCCCCTTGCTTCTTTGTATCTTTTGAGCTTTAAATATTTGCTAAATACTGGAAAAAAATCTTATCAGAGCACTGGGTGTGGGGGGAAATTGCTTTACAGAAGGCAGTTGTTTTGGTACCTGGCATGGATAACATTGCTGTCCTTGTCCATTTCTCATTAATAACCTATAAAGGGCAAAGACTAAGCCAGGTTCTGATCTATTGGAGAGTCAGTCTTTCTCTTAACTTTAAATTCACTAACAAAAGCCACAGTTCAGCAGGGTGTAATCTAAACCTTAAAACAATAGGGGAGAACAGTAATGCCTTTCCTTGTCTTTGGATCCCCATTGGTAGTCTCAGCAGGGAAAACATTATGTTTGACCTCACTTGCAGCACTCTCAGATCAGAATAGCAGGGCTGAGCTTGATTCAGACCTCTGCTGACGCTGTTGATTATGCTTTGGTATGACAATGATTCTAAATTAGATCTGACTTGGATGCCAAGGAAGAAACAGACAAAAGGCTAAACCAGTTTCTGTAGCTGTCAGAATATAAGGAGAGCTTAGACTGCCCTTTTCCGGTCTCTTACTCTCCCTACCAGCTCATGGGAAATAAGTAACCCATAGTCTGGCAAAGCCCTCACAAACCCTTAGCATTTCACCTTGGAGGTAACAAGAACCTCATGAGGTATCTCAGGGTGGTGCTTCAGCCCAGGACAGTGACTGCTTTGCTAAAAGAGGGTGGTAATTTTGGCTGCTGAATAGCTTTGGGATAACCCCTTACTCAGATGAAGGCCAGAAGGTTTCTTGACCAGAGTTCAAGCCAATGAAAAACATTAAATGCCTGCTTAGTGTGCTATGTGTTAGGAGGAGGTGAAAAGGATATAAGGCTCATGACATTAGTTCTTGAATTGTTTGGTGGTCCTGAGTACAATTACTAGGCAATAACATGCAATTCTTCTGGATTTATATTGCATTTGCTATCCAATTGCAAAGTAGATATGATGCTAAATGAATATGTAGATATGATACATAATGAATATGTAGATATGATGCATAATGAAATGATACCCTGTTTTGGGAGCCTTGCCCAGTGGAACTTGAACAGCTAGAAAAAAAAAAACATATGCAAGCCAATTCTTCTTGAGTAAGAAGGAATAAAAACCTACAATGTGCTTTCATTTGGGAGCAGACCTGCTTTCTTTTACCTGTCATACCATGGAAGGTGTAAAGCCTCTGTTGTGATACCCTCACTGCATGCTATTTTTCTGTGATGTGATACAACAGCTCCTGTCCCAGGAAAACATTGAAACATCCATGTATGGTTGATGCTGAACCAAAGACAGGGAACACTCCCTGTCTCCATAACTGTAGTGCAGTTGTGTGTTGGTTTGGATTTCTACCTTTGTTTTCAGTCACCTGGGAAAGAATTGGTGTGTCCATGTTCCAAGTATGTGAAAAGTTTGCTATTCAGTGGGGAAGTAAAGGTCAGCGTATTCCCAAACATCAGCTGTTCTGGGAAAAGATAGACTTTTTCACAGGGAAGTCAGATCTTGCTTACTTTATTCATTACTGATTCTGAGTGGGAGTCTTGGCTTAGTAAAGAACACAGGGTCAGGGTCTGCTCACAGATGGGACCTGGATGCTGAGCGGTACAGTTCTGATAATGAGGGAAGGTGCTGAAAATTTTAGCACTAATGTTAGTGACTGCTGGGCCAGTCTTTACAGTTGCCTGCATATGGGTCAGATCTTCACCTTGGGGGGGTTAATGGAAAGGCTGTTATCTGCTTCAGTGGGCTCTGGAGCAGGTTCTGGATGAGTGGCAGATCCTTCTCAATAAGTATGCAAGAAATGTTTATCCTTCTGAGAACTCTGACTACAGAAGTGGTGTTAATTTGCAGGTCAGGACATTTGTTTCCAGCAAAATGTCTGAACTTGTTTCTTAAAGGACTCTAATTTCTGTAAGACAAAGGCAAAATACTTAATTTGTAAACATCCTTAAGGATCACAGGCTTCTTAAAGTACTTTTTCCTCTTTCACCTTGAAATAAACTTTCCAGGGTAGATGTTCTAAGGAAAATATTTTTGGGGTAACAAGTAGCAAAATAAAACTGATGTTTTCCCAACAAATCAGGGCTGCCCACAGAAATGTTTACTAACATCTGACTTGAGACTTTGTGGTTGTTCTTCTGTATTGCCTCAAACATGTATAGAAAAGGAGAATTTCTCAGTTCTGTGCCTTTGATAATCACTGAAGTCTTTTATCTGAGGAATTCTCCCTTGAAAATATTTTATTTGCTATTTAATATTAAATATTTCAATATTAAGAAGTTATTACTGGTTTTATAAACAAATATGCAAGAAGCAAATCTCAGAATACATTACCAAAGCCCAGGAGCTAGCCATCATTTTGGTGTCACAGTAATGAATGACTGGAGAAGCAATGCAGCCTGAAAGACTTTCTAAAAGGTAATTTTAGAGGTACCTGTTTGACAACCTTCAGTTTGTTTTCTGAGTTTGCTGAAAAGTCCTGCTCAAAGCCTTTGTGAACTGCCTTAAAACAGTATTAGAAGCTGTTAAACTGTGTTTGTTTCTTTGGCATATATGATACTGCCTTTGCCTTCTGATACAACCACTTGGGATGCAGCCTCATAATGCAGGTTTCCTGTCATACTGGCACCTAGCAGGTTGCCATAGTGACAGACATAAGAAACATTACTTCAGAAATGTTGCTTTATTACAGTTAAAGTGCATTTTGAAGAGAGATCAGATTTCAAGTTACTCCCTGTGTTTTATACAGAAATAAGCAAAATTACTGGCTTCTACTAATAAGAATTAGTTTGAACCTGCATATCCCCCCAAAGTACGTTGCAATGTTCTGTATGTGCTTTCCACGACTTTTAAGTAAAATAGGCCAGTATTCCTCTCTTTCTCTCTCTTAGCACATGCACAAATGCACTTTGCTGCTTTGTTGCATTCAAAACTGCCTCCACCTTCCAACAGTCTGAGAAGTGCTAAGTCATTGCTGCCTTTGACATTCTGTATCTTTTATTTATAAAGAGCATCTTCAGACTCCATCGATTTTGTTCACATTAATGTAAAAAAGACACAGAGGGGGACATCTGGGGAGATTTCTGAAGTATTCCTGGCTATGTTGTGTTCCAGCAAATTAATCAAATAACAAGCGTTTTGTAAGCAGCAGAGCTGCCTAGCAGCCCTGTGCTGAGCAATCTCTCAGATCTAAGATGGGCTTCCCCATGTGAACATGAAGCCCATGGAGATTCAAGCTGAAAAGCTCATCAGCCATCCTCTCCCCCCGCAGTGCTGCTCCATCACACAGCTGGGGCAGCCCTGGGGCTATCAGCATCCCACCTCTCCACTGATTAAACCTATCCCCACCATTTTGCCTAATAAATAAGATGAAAGGGTGCTCTGGCGAGGGGGAGGAGCTGGGGCACAGCTTAGAAACAGGTGAATTGAAGGTTTGCAGCAGGAATGTTCAGCCCCCCAAGAGCTCTCTGCCTTGGGCTCCCCTTCCCCACAAGGCAGATGACTGAGACATACCAGCAACATTACCTGCCAGCTAGTGAACAGCACTGTGCTCTAAAGCACCACTGAAAGGCCTGAAGTACTTCCTTTTAGGTATTTGGAAGTGTTCATATAAGTGGATATATAGTGCTGTATGGGACCTGGCTCTGCTCATCCATCTGAGAATCAGTTGCATTGCAGTGCACCTTGTGCAGGCATGCGTGAATGCAGAGAAACGTTAAATCTACACCTTCTTGAAAGCTGCACCACTCCATTCCCTCTTAAACAGTGCCTTTCTGTACACAAGTGGTAAGCAGTCAAACCAGTTTGAAAGTACAGCTCATGCCTCATGACCATTGCTGACTATGCATTTAAAAACTTACACCACAAAAAACACCCATGTTACTCCCATGTCTGATAGTTTTCCTGTCCAGAAATTCCTTCATAGAACAGTTGGCAGTTATTAGTACCATTGTGATTAGCTGATTGACTTCCTAACATAAGAGTAATACAGGGCAGAAAGATCCTACTACTTTTTGAAACAAAGCTTTGTTCTTTTGACATCCTTTACTTTCTGTTTCTAAAACTCATAGGCAGAAATTACTTCTTTTGTCATAGATAGCAAAGGCTAGAGGCAGTATTCAAATCCTATGCCCTTGTGCATCTAGTTATAATTATGCTGATAGTTCATACTAACAGTACAGTCACAAAGTAAAATGTTGATTTCGAGCCTATCCAGCACACTCCTTCCAAAGCATACTGTCCAAGTCAGATTCCTTCATAAGAGAATAGCCTTACTGTTCTAACAGCTCCTTCCTTCCTGACTGCTGTGACCCCTTGTTCCCTGGGTTGGGAACTCTAATGAGTTACTCTAAAATTCCCCCAGTGCACCCCATGCCGTGAATGTTAATGGTGTTCCTATTACAGAGATTAGACTTCTTATTTTACTTCTTGCTCATTCCTCATCTTTCTACTTAAGCAGACATGACCCTATTTCCATTTATTTAACACAGGTCTTCAATTACTGAGACAAGCAACAAGCATTAGCATTGGATGAATTCTTGTCTTGCATAATTTTGTTTTCCTGCCCATCAGTTAGTAACTGGGCAAAGAGGTAGATTAAAGTGTAATGCTCCAGGTGTGCTGTGACACTAGAGAACAGTAAATATTAACACAGGGGGAAACATCCCTATTTTCTCATCTCAAAAATATTGAACCTCTCTTCTGTTGAAACTTTAATAGTAAAAATAAGAACAGAAACCTGGTATGGAGAGCTGGATACCACAGCTTCAGTTTGCACAGGCATAGTGGTCATAGTGGGATGTGTCCACAGCTGTGATTGTAGGTGACCATCAGTGGTTCCTCTGAATTTGAGCCTTTTTGTGAAAAAGGTGGACCCAGAGGCAAAGGGAATAATTTACTGCAGCTTGTAACAAAGTCTGAAGAAAACCTGTATTAGAAGGAGTTACAGCATCAGCTTGCCACAAAGAGCAAAGGGTTTGGCATTAGGAGGGATGAGGCGGTGCCCTGGCTTTTCTCAGGTGTAGGAAGTGGGCTGAAAGGAAGCAAAATGTGACAGACTTTATCTGATGGTATTCTCTATACCCTCATGCAAACATTGTCTTTTCTTCCCTTATATCCCTGCATGAAACCACACACTTGTGGTTTGCTGTGTAATTAGTTTTGGTGCCGAGAGAAGACAAGAGAACTTCTTGTTAGATGGATTAAAGGGATCTGTGCTCTCCACCGTTTGAGTGACAAGAACCATGTCAGACCAGTCTGCTGTCAGGTGAAAAAAATAGTGACAGCACAGTCTGAGCAAGACAAGTTCTCCCACTCTGTGAGTGGCAAGAGGCAGGCATAAACTAGCCCTGTCAAAGAGCAGCCACAGGTGACTGGGTCAAAACAACTGGGGCAGAGCAGACAGAAGTCAGTTCTGAAAGCAAACAGTGTGATTCCTGCTTGGCTTAGTTAGAGCTCTCCTGCTGGGACTTGTGTCTTCCTACAAGGAGAATCAGAAAATGCTTTCAGGTCAAAAAGGAGGAAGGGGAGGAGGTTGGCACCAGCTTTCGACAAATATTGTCTAGGTTGCAGCCAGCAGTTTAGAACAGTGTTTACATGTAATAATTCTTGTGTAGTAAAAGAGCATGGAAGGTAAAATGTTATGAGAAACACAGAGTTCCTTCTGCTTGTGGTGCAGCACCAATGTATATGAAATCCACCCTCCAAGTCCATGAACAGCTGAAGCCAGAATAAAAGATGGGAATAAGTGAGATTCCCTTTTATTTTTCAGTTCCTAAGAGTTCTGCTAAAAACAAATGTTGGTTTCTTAATCATGCTTATTACATTAAGGGTATTGTCCAGAATAGTTAATTGCCAGCTTCACAGACCAGCAGCATGCCAGGAGTATCGCAGTTATTCAATATCCATTTCCTTCAGGTGCTGAAGAAGTAAGCTGATGAGGAATGAATGCTCCAGATTTAGATTAATAGAATTAATTCTGTGCTGAAAAAAAACCTTCCTCTTCTATGGAATTCTACCTTAGTTCTGAAATCCACAAACAAGTCTGCCTTTTCTATCTCTAACCTGTATAAACATATATACTGTTTAATGCAAATTTTACCAAGCATGAAAATCAGTTCATTGCTATTACATGGTAAAGAACAGCTATGAAGCAATGGCGTTTGTTTAACAGTTTCATTCCAAAAGATTGGAGGGACACAGAAACTCTTGCAAGTGCAAAGCATGTGCCCACCCAAAAGCCTTCCCTTTTACCTTACAAAGCACTAACACAGCACCTTCCCCTAAGCCTGAGGAGTGTGCCCAGCTCTCTGCCGTGCAGCTCCTTGTACTCTTCCCATGCACATGTGCAACTGCAGGCACAGATGACTATGTCAAATATGCATCTGTAGCTATAAAAGCATCAACAGTGCTTAGGCTGCAGATGTGCTGTGACTATATCTGACCATGTGGACCAGCATGTTCTCTTTGTTACCTTACGTTCTGCAGATCTTTGTGATCTTTACCTGTCGTGAATCATATTATACCCAGACTGTTAGCTCTTCAGGGCAGCTAATAATGATGGCAACTTTAGTTTAGATGTGCTCATATGTAGCTGAAAGATGTGTGCCAAAGCAACTGTTGTGAAATGTGTAAGGAGTAATAGGGCAAGAAGGGCAAAGAAAGAGATTTAAATGCTTTACAGAAGAATGAACAGCTGTGTAATACTAATACAGGAGATGAAATAAATCATTTGGTGATGATCAGCAAAATAATGGCATGAAAATAACCAGCAGAGTGGCCACAAAACCAGACATGTGCTGAGGGTGAGGCTCAACATAGCAGCATCACAGCCATTTGATCAGTGGTAAAAGTGTTGAAGTTGAGAATTGCATGCAGAGCTGTCAGGGCACATATAAGCCATAAAATCTACAGTCTTTGGTTAAAAAGTGACAATTGTCTTTTTTCTTTTTCTTTTTTTTTCCTTTTTTTTTTTTTTGCACCTTACTCTGACTCTAAAATGTGAACAAGTTCATACAAGAACATCAGAGGACCTAGAAGTCATTAATCAACAATACCTCCAAGCTATTATGCTTAAAAGTGTCAAGACAAAAATCATGAGTAATGATTTTCTGCAATACATTTTCACAAATTGTTATAAAAAAATACTTAGATCACCTTTCCTGGGCTGCACTTCTTTCCTGCCTGAAAGAAAGTAATATATTAAATCACAGGGATATCTTAATGGACAGATAAAAATGCAAAAAAGGGATGGAAGATCTAGGAATAAGAGCTTGTCTGTAGTGACTCAGAGCTCAACAGCAGCAAGGAGTCAGTCTGGCACATTGACAATGACTTTCACATGTTAGTTACAAACCAGGGGAGGGCTTTTGCATTCATTTGCCATGTTGTGAAGTAGCCTAAATATCAGGAATCAGGCTTTTAAACTGTCTTGCAACTCACAGAAGCCTTTGAAAAACTGAGATTCATGATGGACAGCTGCCACTAGAACATCTTCATGAACTCTTAGTGTGTTGGGTTCTCTCTAATTTAAGAACATCTTTCAGCTTTTCTGGTCAGGAACTTTAACCGAAAGCGTGCAGGTATCTGGTATTTTCCTGTTGCCTAGGGTATTTGCAGTATGATGGATGAACATTCAATGCTTTGCATAAATCCTGCTTCTGTTGCCTCCTTTTTATCATCAGAAAATAGAAGTTCTGATTAAAATTTTCCTCGCTAGGAATTTCTTCATTGCATTTGAGATGAGCAAACACCTCAGGAGAAAGAGTATCATCAGGAAAGGTCAGAGTGCTTGCTCTGTAAAACATCTTTAAAATATCTTAAAAAATATATTGGGATAGGTCAGACAAACTTTTCAAAACTCAAATAACTGGGAAATTGTCAGCCCGAGTCAATTAAATGATTTTACATTTATGTTATCACCTGAAATAACACTCTGTTATTGGTATTCTGTGTATTTTAAAGCCTGCAGGTTCTGCTCTTAAAACATAGCACTAGGAAGGAAATGGGACAGCTAAGGAGCTGTATCTGGATGTAGCCTTTCCTGAAGACCTGACTGCATGAGGACAGTGGGTTTGGAGATGGAGTGGTGACTGTCTGCTGCTGGTCCCATCTTGGCCAATGCTGCCATCCCCACTGGTGCAGGCACTGCTGTGCCAGTGACCTAGGCACAGACTGGCAGCCACAACCTGATGTGCTGGTGGATGTGGAGCACCAGCGCCCCTGGGGAAGCAGACGTGTGTGCATAGTGTACACAGCCATGCCTGTGGGAAGCAGCCAGGTCCCCCCATGGGATAAGCCCTCCACTGATGAGCACCCTGAGGGCTCCTCCTGAATGTTCCTCTCTGTGAAATGTCACTCCTTCACACCATACTGCAGTCAAGGATCCCACGTCCTTATCTTGACATTAAAGAAATAGATTTAATTGTCAGTCCTCTTAAACAAGCGTTTAATTCCATTCTGTGGGGACTAAAGACACTCTTAAATAATTGAGCGGCTGAGAGATTGGTTATTTCTGTTTTCATTGCCCGTATTGATTTAAGTGTAGTTAATCCTTTCAAATACCCATGTCACACGGGGCCTGATGGCTCTCTTTAGGGCAATATTGTTCCTCTGGCTAGATTATTTGACATCAAGCATTGTAATGTCACAATAAATCCTTCATGTGGGCTGTTCTTTTCAAAGAGAAGTACCAGATGGGGACTTTGCCTCTTACATTAAGCTCTTGGTTTTACTAGTCAGAAGTTGGGCTTGTGAATAATTTTCATTAAATTTTCTTTTGTGCCTCATAAAAGCTACCTCTGCAGCAGTGACATTAAATAATCAGAAGCCCAATTAAACAGGCATGTGGACATAAAACAAACCAAGGTGTTCCCCCCACTGCAAATTAAATATAGTTGTGTGTAAAATAATCTCATTTGGGATATAACCCAACATAGAGCTTGTGGAATGGATTTTACAGAAGTGGGGATGGCTGAAGCCAAGATCCAACAGACATGTTTTACAAGTCTTTGCAACTTTTCTTACTTCTAGTTAAGTCCTAAACCTGTCTGTCTACCTTAAGCTCCACCCAATCAGTTGACTGATACTCCACTTGTTACTTACAAATGGATCCAAATGGACCCAATAAATTATCTGTTCTCTGAAACTTCCTTTGGTTGATGCAATCATCTTTGTTTCCTCCTTTACTGTGGCTTTCATCACCATGGAGCCTTTAGAATA